>NC_134272.1:15118328-15444578 GCF_031893055.1 Leptodactylus fuscus | reverse complement strand
CCCTGTCTAAATGGGATGATAGTGGTCTAGCCGCTTCATTTATTACTTGTCTATCTTCAGTAGTCCCACAGAAGTGAATGTATTTTTGTACTTTTATTCCAATTATTACCAATCTCCCCCACAACGCCTCATGTTCGTCAGGTTTTGATGCAGCTACGTAAGCAAACGAATGTCACATTAGTGCAATATTTCAAAAATTCCTTCCCCCCTTTATACAAACATGACTTGTAATCACAGATCGTTGAAAAACAGGAGAAAAAAAAAATAATAAAAAAAATAATCAGTCTTCAGCCGTCTGAGAAAGGTCATTGTGCGCTGTGCAGCCTGCGCCTGGCGGATGACGCAAATATGCAGATTAGACGAGCCATACATTGTATACATAGCCGGCGTCTGGTTAGATGAAGCTGTCAGCCTGTGCAGCTATTTCTGCAGGAAGCCGAGGGCCGATCATCCGGGGATAATGTACGGGGACGCGACATGATTACTGTGAAATGTGCCGGCTCCTACCCCGACCGCTCCGATCACTTTTAGCTGGAAATGAGCTAAAAGTGACATAAACAAGCTGCTGTGACTAGGAGGAAAAATAACTCAATTCCCGGGGGCGCTTTTTTTTGTTTGCGGTATATTTTGTGTAAATATTATCAGGCTCGTTCCCTGCTGAGATATGTGAAAAATTTGGACACAAGGGAAATCCCTTTCACCTTATTAACCTTTTACAGGTCAAAATGTTTTAGAAAAAAAAAATCTATATTTTTATCAGAAAATTAGCCCGTTCAGTAGCAAGTCCCTAAAACTGCCCCGACCCCATAATATTCTCATACCTCAACATTAAGGCCCCGTTCACACAGGGCACGGGATGGCGTATTTTGGTCCTGATTCTGATACGACTGTCGCGGCTTCTGACAATTGCGGCTTCCCGCTCTGGAGTAGGCCCAAATGAATAGGCCTAGCCTGGAGGTGCTGCCACGAGGCGGATGCCGGGGCTGAATCAGCCGCGGAATCCGCCTGAAGAAAGGGCAGCTCGCTTATTTTTTCCGTGAACGGCAACATGCCGCTCACGGAAAAAAGTAAGCTAGTGGTCTACATAGACCTCTATTGTGAGGGGGCGGATTATGATGTGGATTCAGCGCCAAAAACCACCCCCTCTTGCCCCGTATGAACGGGGCCTTAGCCTATGTTCACACCCATTGCAAATTCTATCGTATATGATGCAAGCACCACAATTTTTGGCTGTTAAAGAGGACCTTTCACCATTTTGCCAACAGGCAGTTCTATATACTGCCGGAAAACTGACAGTGCGCTGAGTTCAGTGCACTGTCGGCTTTCCCGATCTGGGCCCGGTGTGAAGAGCTTACGGCCCGGTACCGTAGCTCTTCTATGGTCAGAAGGGCGTTTCTGACAGTTAGCCAGAGACGTCCTTCTTCACAGCACAGCCAATCGCGCTGTGCTGTGAGAGCCGGGAGGAACGCCCCCTCCCTCCCTGATAATGCTCGTCTATGGACGAGTACTGCGAGCAGATGGAGGGGGCGTTCCTCCCCGCACCACAGCACAGCGCGATTGGCTGTGCTGTGAAGAAGGACGTCTCTGAGTGTCAGAAACGCCCTTCTGACCATAGAAGAGCTACGGTACCGGACCGTAAGCTCTTCACACCGGGCCCAGATCGGGAAAGCCGACAGTGTGCTGAACTGTCAGCTTTCCAGCAGTATATAGAACTGCCTGTGGGCAAAATGGTGAAAGGTCCTCTTTAAAACAATGGACACCTCTATAGAACCTGATGGGCCCCATTATAACTCAGTAGGGTCCTTTGGGCGCCTTTGGTGTCCATGGTTTGACAGGTCTGGCACTGTTGTACGTCCACGGAAACAGACTATGGAAAAACTTTGTGTAGTCTGATTCTGCAGTCATGTCCGTTACTTCCTTTAAAGGGGCAGTCTTTTTTCACTCAGTTTCCTTTGGAGATTTTTAGACTCTGTCGCTAGGAATTGTGGGTTGGTACCAATGCTGGGTCACGGAACCAGCACATGGTCCCCTGGTCATCCCGTTTCCTCCTTCCTCTCCCATTCTCACAGGTAGTAGCTAGAGATGAGCGAACACTGTTCGAATCAGCCGATCCGAACAGCACGCACCCATAGAAATGAATGGAAGCACCTGTGACGCTGACTTTGCCGGCGGCCGGCCGGCGTCACAGGTGTTTCCATTCATTTCTATGGGTGCATGCTGTTCGGATCGGCTGATTCGAACAGTGTTCGCTCATCTCTAGTAGTAGCCTGTGTTACGGGATCTGGCAGACTATATTAAAGCCGGCTCTCAAGGACTAGTTGTAGTCTATAATCATGGAGACACATAGGCCTTCATAGGAGATGTATGCACAAAACAGTAGATTCTTAACCAAAATTATTTGTTTTACCATTGGGATTTGTTCACCATTCAGATATCCAAAGCAGATAGACCCCTAGAGTTCACAAGAAGGGGGTCCCAAATACACCCTTAGCGCTGTTGAGCTCACTCATTAGGTCTGACACGTGATCTGGACCACGGCAATCGATTATTTTGCAAGAAGCGGTCCGGGATAAATGGATCTTTTAATCTGTGTTACATTTTTTCATATCTCCTACTTTTTAAAGAAAACTTCTACGACATGTGATGTCTGGAGCAGGCGGCAATTTACGTCTACACAGACATCACATGGGGTTTCCTCTGCTGCGAGGCCATCGATACAATCTAGAAGTCGAAGTCATAAACAAGATCTGATTTTAGAAATGAAGAAATTACCTAGATAGGTTCCGACAAACCCCAGCGCCAGGAAGCTGGAGATAACAAGCACGCCGCCGGACGCCACCAGCGCCACTCCAAGATAATAGAATCCAGGTCTCTTCAGTAACCACGAGTGGGGCTGACTGGATATCGCTTCAGTGAAGCTGAAAATAACCATAAACACTTGTCAGACAACAGGCAGAACGTGAGGAAAAACTGAAACACAACCGCAGAACGTGACACAGACTCATCCCCAAACACGGACTACTCCCACCATAGAAGTAACGGTGACCAAGTGAGGACAGAGAAGCTGCTTTTGTGATTTTTTTTTCTTCTAAATAAAGGTCCCAAAACTAATAGAAACCCACATGGTGGCACCAAATAGTGACTGGGATACAGCTAAGCCCTGCCCCCGAACAGTCAAAGCCCCACCCATGCCCTTCCACAAGCAGCCATATGTATATGTGAGCATGCACTTTCTGGAGAGTTCTTTCATCTATCACCTATCTATCTCCTATCTATCTATCTATCTATCTATCTATCTATCTATCTATCTATCTATCTATCACCTATCTATCTATCTCCTATCTATCTATTATCTATCTGTCACCTATTACCTATCTATCTATCTATCTATCTATCTATCTATCTATCTCCTATCTATCTATCTATGTATCTATCTATGTATCTATCTATCTATCTATCTATCTATCTATCACCTATCTATTATCTGTCACCTATTACCTATCTATCTATCTATCTATCACCTATCATCTATCTATATATTATCTATCTGTCACCTATTACCTATCTATCGCCTATCTATCTATCTATCTATCTATCTATCTCCTATCTATCTATCCATCTCTTATCTATCTACCTATCTATCACCTATCATCTATCTATATATTATCTATCTGTCACCTATTACCTATCTATCTATCGCCTATCTATCTATCTATCTATCTATCTCCTATCTATCTATCTATCTATCTATCCATCTCCTATCTATCTACCTATCTATCTACCTATCTATCTACCTATCTATCTACATATCTATCTATTGAGCCATCTCAGATCATCTATTCACTAGCTGTCTTTTTATCTATATACTAAATTTATCAATTTAGGTAGAAAATCTATTATTTAATCTATCAAATATCTATCTCCTATCTATCTATTTATCTATCTATCTATCTATCTATCTATCTATCTATCTATCTATCTATCTTTTTTTTTTTTAAATGTAGATTGTGAGCCCCACATAGAGCTCACAATGTACATTTTTCGCTATCAGTATGTCTTTTTTGGAACATGGGATGGAAATCCATGCAAACACGGGGAGAACATACAAACTCCTTGCAGATGGTTTTATGTCCTTGGCGGGATTTGAACACCAGGACTCCAGCGCTGCAAGGCTGCAGTGCTAACCACTGAGCCACCGTGTGGCCCCCCTCCTATCTATCTATCCATCTATCCATCTATCTATCTATCTATCTATCTATCCATCTAATCAAATGTAAACAAAACTGTCTATTCAATCTATCTCTATCTAAATATCTACTCTCTCATATCTATGAATATAATATTTCATTAATATCTATTCCATATCTGCCTAGTGTCTACCTTCCATGTATAATCACTGAGAAATCCTGTGATTATAGTTTTGATAGGTGGGCACAATATTTTTTGAATTCAGTGAGTTTACCTTCCATGTATACCTCAGCCTCACATCTTATATTTATCCATCTCTCCATGTACTACATGAATATGCAGATCTGTCTTCCATGATGTAATTAGGAAGTCAGAGCCTCAGTCATGCAGCCCAATAGAGGGTTAGGACTCGTACTCTATCGGTTTATTAGTTTAATGTTTCCAATCCCCGTTACAATGTTCTCTGTCCGGATAGATCAGATTTGTATCATTTCCACCAGGTACCAGTGAGAAGACTTCAGCTAATGTGATGATAGATAAGAGTTTCCATAGATGGATAGATACTACATCTGTTAGTATATGGATACTTTACAGTCGCAGGCACTTAATGGTCTTTGCTCCTCACATTTATGGAGTTCAGGATAAGCCGTAATTGTAGTTATTTGGGCCGGTCTCGGCCTCTGAGTGTCTTTCCACCCTGAAGTCCATGTTGTGTTTATACACAGGCATTTTTTTTCCATAAATCTCACATCTGGACCTCATCCAGATCTCCGTCTTCCGAGGTCAATGAGCTCTTGAATCCAGTCCAAAGACCATTCATCTCTTTATCCATGTGGTATGTGAACATGGCTTTATTACGGAAACATCTGATCTTAAAGGGGCAGTGCACTCAATATCTGGCAGCCATCTTCAGTGGCTCCACATGGTGACAGATACAACAAGCAAAAATTAGCGACAGGTACCTAGAAAAAATGGCACCTAGATTACAAATGAAGAAATTCCTCTTCATTTTCCGCTGTGTGAACAAAGCCTAAGTGCTTAGCTGCAAGATCATGCAACCACTGGGCACCGTGGGTAGTCAAGGCATCTGCCCATACCCTAAAGAACAGATGATACTTCTCATTTTCAATGCATTTACCAAACCTGAATATGTGTCCTCACCCTTAGACGTGTACTCATTAGAAAATCTGATTAATTTTGGTCTGAAATGGGACCGGTATCACGTGACCGCCTCTTACAGACAATAAGACTATCACTCAGGTAAGATGTTTTGGAGAAACTTCCTTCACCTTTAGAATTTTTTCTCTAGCCCCCACCATTTCCGAGCAATCAGTGTTGGTAGTTTTGGTGCCCAATAGGATAACTAAACTCCCTAATGGCAAGCGGGTGGTTTGACGCAGGGCAAGCAAGGGGGTGTGAATCTGAGCTGTGACATTGTTTACGTATGATTGGAGCTGAGTCCCGCTCCTTTGCCTGCTGCCTGACACCACCCACTTGACATTAGGGAGTCTAGTTAACATACTATGGCCCAAAACTAACAGCACTGATTGATCAGGAACGGTGGGGGCTAGCGAAAACATTGCATCTGTGACAAAAGTCAGTGGAGGGTGGCGATTGAAGGATAAAAAGCACTTGAATAGGTGGAAGGGATGAAAGGTCCTCTTCAATAAAGCAGTTTCAGATGGGGATGGGTCGGTTGTGACCGCTTGTCTTGCAGTAGGGTGCTAAGACTACCGGCAGTACCATAAATACAATCTATACCTTTCTCTTCCTGCCATATTAATCAGATTTTTGGGAAAAAGGGGTTGTCCGCGTTCTTACAATTGACGGCTCATCCTCTCGCAACCTTATTAGACCTCACGTAAATAATGCCCAGTGTACGAGGAGAGCGACAGCTCTGGAGACCTGAGTGATGACTCTTCCACTTGCACATTACGAGCGCTAAGTTTCCGATCACACATAATGGTTGTGTACATTGCAGATCTGCAAAATGGGCAAACAAAACATTAAGCCTCATGTGACCCGGGGAGAGAGCGAAATATGGACATGGACGTATATGGACACAGAAGAGAGCTTTCTCTGCCGAAGGACACCCAGCTTTCCGCCAACCCCGAATAGCACGCAAACTGACACAATCAACAGTATTTACCATAATTCTGGAATTCTATTCATGAAACAGGGGATTAGGATGAACAGGACCTAAACAGAGCTGAAGATTTGACACAGATCTTTATACAGTAGAATTGACTGTCGACCAAAGAGCTTGCAATCTAGTGACTGTCATTTCTGGAAAACTGAAGGGGTTACTGAAGCGATGCTGCGCACCACGTTGTCAGCTCTGCAGACACAACACATCCCGCGGCTCTCTTATCTGACATATTACTGCACTTTGTCATAACCTGCGCTGTTTGCTTTCTGCTTGAAGGAACTTCACATATGGAGGGACAGTGCTGCTTCTGGATCAACCAGGAGATGCCATCTGCTGTCATACTGCCCCCTCCCTGCTGTGAACAGAGTGGCAACTTGTGCTGCCAGGATACCACTAAAACTGGGCAACCCTCACGTGATGCCCCCTTGTACTAGGCGAGTGCGGTGCAGTAGTGCATGAACACACACTTAAAGGGACATCACCGTTAGGGGGTCAGGGGTGATTTTTGGCATGACCATGTCTTATACTCCAGTCACTTCCAAAGCTGCATCCAGAATTCTGATTGAGAATCGACAGGCCTGTTTTAAAAGGGAATCAGTCGCCCCATCCACATGTCCATCGGGTCAGAGAAGCGAGTGGTATTCGATCGAATACCTCGCCGGCATAGGAATGCGTGTAATCGGCCGAACACCAAGGGGATAAAGGCATCGAATATTCAAAGCGTTTAACCCCTTGGTGTTCGGCCGATTACACGTTGGTATATGAAAGAGAAGAGTCGGGTCGGTAACAGGTTCCGCCATATGGATTGTGCAGTGACCGCCATCTCCTGGATACTGGGACCTGCCCATAGAAAACAGATATTAGATCGCACTTACATAATATCATTCGCCATGGCGGTCACATTTTACACAGAGTGTTCTGGCGCTCTGAACTTTTGGAATTACATAAGAGGATCCACGTGTGACCTGATGGGCGACTCTCTCCACCCTGATAGGATTTGGGCTCTTTGATGATGGGAATCAATGTTACATAACAGGGCGGTCGGCTACGTGACTCTGGTCTAGACTCCTCACAATGGAAACCACTGTCCGGGACCTCAGTGTTGTTCTATAAGAAACCACAAAACAAACTAATACAATTTGGATAAAATAACATTCAGCTGACGCCCCGCAAGCCTGAGGACACATCAACAGGTCCGAGGGTCAGCTGCAAACCCCAAAGAGGAAAACTCCCATTATCCTGAGTAATTCCCTAAATTATACAACCTCATTGAGCTACGAATCTGGAGGTCCCGTGTGTAGAGTACAAATCCCATCAACCAGGGGTCTCCCGGAAGACTACAACCACAATTCGGTGAGGTTAGGGGACCTCCTGAAAGAGGACAACTCCCATCATATTACACACAATGGGGTATTGGGGTATCCACATGAATAGTTCACGTAGCCCTTTATAGAAGACTATCAATACCCATGACTTCATCCGCGGCCCCCTTCTCTCCGTGCGCGAGACATCTGCAGTCGGGCCAGGCCGCCCCCGCCACAACCCCTGGACCCCTGCCGTGGGGCTAGTGTCCCGGCGTGTCTAGGGTCTGCAGAGAGTGGGACGCAGCAGCTATGGACATGCATGGCACTGGAGGGGTATAGGGGTCCTGGCACCCCTCCATGAGGCTGCAGTGCGCCTAGTGTCCCGGCGTGTATTGGGGCTGCAGACTGTGCTGCGCAGAAGGTACGGGCAGGCATTGCGCTCGACGGGTACAAGGCAAACTCACCTATCCACGACGTGGGGCGCGCTCCAACGATGCCGCCGTGTCCAGCACTCCGCATATGCGCCGCCATCTTCCTCGTCCCACGCGTCAGCCGGCCTGAGCCACGATAGCCCCGCCCCCCCGCATTGGCCGCTCCAATCAGATGCCAGCGTGAAGGCTCTGTGGCTGGCTTGAGTATCTACACCTCCGCCCTCTCCATCGCCTGCTCCAATCGGAGCTCAGGGCGATGACGTCCTCTCAGGTCCTTCAGCCTCCGCTTTCGGTGCTCGTGGTTGTGAAATTCGCCAACCTACAGGGATGGTAAGGCGCCGATGTTTCCTTCCAAGCGCCATTCTAGGTATGTGCAAAATCTGACTGTAATCCATACGTCGTTTACAGCGTTATTGAGGAACAAACATCCAAACCCTCAAACATCCAAACACACAAGCTTTCACGTTTATAATAAGGATTGAAAATATCATAATGTAACTCAAAATTTGTCCAAAATCGGTAAAGTAATATATTTGCAAAATGCCTCCACTTCTTGCATAGATGTGAACAGCGAAAGTAGAAAGACACTTTAAGGGTCCTGAGGACTTTTTTTCGTGGCACAACGATTTCCAATAACATTATAAAATCTCTCTGCGCTGTAGGGAGCGCTGCACAGTGGGGCGGGTCTTTTTACTAGGTCAATGTAACAATGGCGCTCTCGGTTCCCCTTTAAATCCCCGCTGCTTCGCTTACAATTAGCAGTTAACAAACTTTCCGGAGTAATCGGAGGGAGATAAACAGAGATGGCGGTTTTATCATCCGCCCGGCCGTATGTAATACTACTGTTTATCCCACTAATGAATTACAGCAGGAGAAACATTATAAAAAGGACAGATAGGCTTTCATCTGCACCGGGGATAATGCACTGCTGGCAACGGCAACGCAACGCTGGAAAACAAACTGCTGGATGGAACAGATTAAGACAGAAAAAGCCAGATGATTGATTTCTCGGGAATAACAAACACGGGGGCATGTGAATGGGCTAGTGACAATGCTAGAAAACAACAAGGACCTGCTGACCACAAGACGTCAGTGCCAAAAACTTCACTGGGCACAGCAGGTGCGGAGGTCACACTAATACAGTCACAGAGCAAGACGGCCAGTAGTTAAAGGGAAAGACTCAGAAACTCATAGACAAGGATTAGCTGATCCCGAAGGATTCCAAAACACTTTCACCCCCATCAACAATCATTACCATAATATATGCCAATATACTCAGAGCAATAACACAAATTATACCTATACATTCATATGTATAACAAATATCACAAATGTTACAGACTATTATACTCCAGAGCTGCACTCACTATACTACTGGTACAGTCACTGTGTACATACATTACATTACTTATCCTGTATTATACTCCAGAGCTGCGCTCACTATTCTGCTGGTACAGTCACTGTGTACATACATTACATTACTTATCCTGTATTATACTCCAGAGCTGCACTCACTATTCTGCTGGTACAGTCACTGTGTACATACATTACATTTCTTATCCCGTATTATACTCCAGAGCTGTGCTCACTATTCTGCTGGTGCAGTCACTCTGTACATACATTACATTACTTATCCTGTATTATACTCCAGAGCTGTGCTCACTATTCTGCTGGTGCAGTCACTGTGTACATACATTACATTACTTATCCTGTATTATACTCCAGAGCTGCGCTCACTATTCTGCTGGTGCAGTCACTGTGTACATACATTACATTACTTATCCTGTATTATACTCCAGAGCTGCGCTCACTATTCTGCTGGTGCAGTCACTGTGTACATACATTACATTACTTATCCTGTACTGAGCCTGAGTAATATCCTGTATTATACTCCAGAGCTGCGCTCACTATTCTGCTGGTACAGTCACTGTGTACATACATTACATTACTTATCCTGTATTATACTCCAGAGCTGCGCTCACTATTCTGCTGGTACAGTCACTGTGTACATACATTACATTACTTATCCTGTATTATACTCCAGAGCTGCGCTCACTATTCTGCTGGTACAGTCACTGTGTACATACATTACATTACTTATCCTGTATTATACTCCAGAGCTGCGCTCACTATTCTGCTGGTACAGTCACTGTGTACATACATTACATTACTTATCCTGTACTGAGCCTGAGTTACATCTTTGGCACCTTGGGACAGAATGTGTATAGAAGGAGCTTGGTTCTTGCAATGGCACCCCCTCTGGGCACTGCACCCCCTGCAGAGTGCTAGCTAGTACCTGCTCACATTTAGCTCTGCAGGGGATCAGTGACTTACACTTACAAGGTCCCATCAGCTTTGGTGGGCGCCATCTGCTTCTTGGCACAGACAATGCTCTGCAGAATATATTTCCGTGTGGGTCAGATACGCCATGTATGACACAGCTCGGAAACATGACAGAGCAAACAGCCGGCATCTGCCCAGAAACGCTGCGCCCCGCCATCGCCTCCAATTAAATCCTCATTTAACCTAATTACCCAATTTTACACAACAGGGGCCCGGTACCTCTATGGAGACGGTGCTCGCGCCTTCTGATCTTTATATTAATCCACAAAGTAAAATTAACCAGGAAGAAAGGAAACAACGCTGAGGGAGACGGCGGCGGCGAGACAGACGAAAATCACAGAGTAAGTAATTGTGGTAAAAGGAACTTCATATAAATAGACAGCGGGGCGGTATACATAGCGGATGTGACAATGGCGGCACAAAACGAGGGAGAACATCTGAAAGGCTGCAGGGGAACTACAAGTACCAGCAAATCTACAACAGCAAAAGCCAGGAGTAGCAACTTGGTTAAAATTTCCTATTCTTTAGAGTCTACAGCTCCAAAACAGGACACTGTCATCATGGTAACAGACAACAAACTATCTGTAGTCTGACCCTGTAATCATTGTATGACTGCAGGAATAGACCCCAAAGGGCTTGTCATCATGGAGACAAATAAGCCTACATGGGAGCTGCAAACATGAAATGATAGAGAGATTGTAAACTAAGATGATATGAAAAATTGATATTTATTTTACATGAACTGGAAAAATAAGAAAGTTAGTTTCGTAGATGAACTTGGATC
Organism: Leptodactylus fuscus; assembly: GCF_031893055.1. Classification (NCBI taxonomy): domain Eukaryota; kingdom Metazoa; phylum Chordata; class Amphibia; order Anura; family Leptodactylidae; genus Leptodactylus; species Leptodactylus fuscus. The sequence continues at coordinate 15,433,379 of NC_134272.1, read as the reverse complement.
AATTTGTCATACGTGTCCTAAATGATAAAACCGGGATATAAAGAACCTACTGAGCGGTAATGTGTCGAGATCCCGCTGGACGTCCGTATACTGCAGCTGGAGGAGAGGATTAAAGATCTCTGAATAAGAGCCAAATAATTCATCACCACCATCTTACTGATATCTGGTAAGTCTGACGTCACAGCTTCAAGGGTGGATTATACACAATAAGTGGCAAAACTACAAACACATCAAGTAAATGGAATCATTCTGTATGGAAGTATCACAGTGTTATGTAACAGCCAAGAGAGACTCAACCGTCACAGTGATTCATGAGTCAGAGGACTGAAAACAACAACTGCAATACCGCTCCTGTTTACCAGACTATAACTACCACAATACTGCCCCCTATGTACAAGAATATAAATACTATAATACTGCCCCCATGTACAAGAATATAACTACTATAATACTGCTCCTATATACAAGAATATAACTACTATAATACTGCTCCTATATACAAGAATATAACTACTATAATACTGCTCCTATGTACAAGAATATAACTACTATAATACTGCCTGCTATGTACAAGAATATAACTACTATAATACTGCCCCCTATGTACAAGAATATAACTACTATAATACTGCTCCTATGTACAAGATTATAACTACTATAATCCTGCCCCCTATGTACAAGAATATAACTACTATAATACTGCTCCTATGTACTAGAATATAACTACTATAATACTGCTCCTATGTACAAGAATATAACTACTATAATACTGCTCATATGTACAAGAATATAACTACTATAATACTGCTCCTATGTACAAGAATATAACTACTATAATACTGCTCCTATGTACAAGAATATAACTACTATAATACTGCTCCTATGTACAAGAATATAACTACTATAATACTGCTCCTATGTACTAGAATATAACTACTATAATACTGCTCCTATGTACAAGAATATAACTACTATAATACTGCTCCTATGTACAAGAATATAACTACTATAATACTACCTCCTATGTACAAGAATATAACTACTATAATACTGCCCCCTATGTACAAGAATACAACTACTATAATACTGCTCCTATGTACAAGATTATAACTACTATAATACTGCCCCCTATGTACAAGAATATAACTACTATAATACTGCTCCTATGTACAAGATTATAACTACTATAATACTACCTCCTATGTACAAGAATATAACTACTATAATACTGCTCCTATGTACAAGAATATAACTACTATAATACTACTCCTATGTACAAGAATATAACTACTATAATACTGCTCCTATGTACAAGATTATAACTACTATAATACTACCTCCTATGTACAAGAATATAACTACTATAATACTGCTCCTATGTACAAGAATATAACTACTATAATACTGCTCCTATATACAAGAATATAACTACTATAATACTGCTCCTATGTATAAGTACAGTATATAACTAGCTGCCATGTTTGACAACCCATCAGATATGAAGTCTTCTGGCTGGTTATTATATTCAGGTTATTCCTCTCTATGTATCTCCATTGCCAGGGACTTACGGTATGTGATATTCTTAGGTCTTACAAGTACTTACTATATCTTACAAGTATCTACATTGACTAAACCAAGTAAACATCAAGGTCGACAAACACGTCCCACAACTGATAGGACATAAATATCGCTATATGTAAAAGGCTGAGCTGTGGTAAGAGGCAACAAGGTCAATGACAAGCGCAACCAGGTAACCATAGTGTAAACTGCTTGTCATGCTCTGCCCTACAGCCCTGCACTATGTATAGCCCATACATACTTATAAGAAGTATATTCTGATTTCTTCTCATGGTAGGAGGAGCAGTGAATGAATCCGTCTCTCTATGTAGAAGAGTTCCTTTAATTCAGCAATAATCTGCACATTCTGATAATCTGGTATGGGTCTGTAACATAATGGTGCCCTATACCAAGCATACAGTCCTATGAAAAAGTTAGTGACCCCCTATTAATCTTAATCATTTTTAGTTCTATATATTTTGGTGTTTGGTGCAGCCATTTCAGTCTGATCTATCTAATAACTGATGGACACAGTAATATTTCAGGATTGAAATGAGGTTTATTGTACTAACAGAAAATGCGCAATATGCATTAAAATTTGACCGATGCAAAAGTATGGGCACCTCAACAGAAAAGTGACATTAATATTTAGTAGATCCTCCTTTTGCCTCTAGTCGCTTCCTGTAGCTGTTAATCAGTTCCTGGATCCTGGATGAAGGGATTTTGGACCATTCCTCTTTACAAAACAATTCGTGTTCAGTTCAGTGTGATGGTCGCCGAGCATGGACAGCCCGCTTCCAATCATTCCACAGATGTTCAATGATATTCAGGTCTGGGGACTGGGATGGCCATTCCAGAACATTGTAATTGTTCCTCTGCATGAATGTCTTAGTCGATTTGGAGAAGTGTTTTGGATCATTGTCTTGCTGAAATATCCATCCCCAAGATGATGCTGCAGCTCTTTGGAGGTGGTCTGTGGATTGTCCTTGACTGTTCTCACCATTCTTCTTCTCTGCCTTTCTGATATTTTTCTTGGCCTGCCACTTCTGAGCTTAACAAGAACTGTCCCTGTGGTCTTCCATTTCCTTACTATGTTCCTCACAGTGGAAACTGACAGGTTAAATCTCTGAGACAACTTTTTGTATCCTTCCCCTGTACAACTATGTTGAACAATCTTTGTTTTCAGATCATTTGAGAACGGGCTGTCCATGCTCGGCGACCATCAAACTTAACTGAACTTGAATTGTTTTGTAAAGAGGAATGGTCCAAAATCCCTTCATCCAGGATCCAGGAACTGATTAAAAGCTACAGGAAGCGACTAGAGGCAAAAGGAGGATCTACTAAATATTAATGTCACTTTTCTGTTGAGGTGTCCATACTTTTGCACCGGTCAAATTTTGGTTTAATGCATATTGCACATTTTCTGTTAGTACAATAAACCTCATTTCAATCCTGAAATATTACTGTGTCCATCAGTTATTAGATAGATCAAACTGAAATGGCTGCTGCAAACACCAAAATATTTAGAACTAAAAATGATTAAGATTAATAGGGGGGCAATAACTTTTTCATAGGACTGTATACTCCATAGTAATGCTACATGGAGTTTCTGCAGGCAGAATGGGAGAAAACAAAAGATTTTTTCATAGTAGATTAGTAGACATCTATAACACTTTGATCCCATGTGACATAAGTTGTGTACACTTTATACCGCCATCTCTGGAGCAAAAATAAAATCTCAGACGTCTGGACGTTACATAACCAACTCTTTAAATGTGACAGAGCAGAGACAATCCAGTGACATAAGCGTCATTCTGAGCAGTTCAGCTGGTCTCGGGTCTGCACCACTAGGCAGTCTCTTGAAAACTTATAGGTTACTACTAATACCGCCACATAATGGCAACATAATACCACAGCTATATCCATGACCTACAGCAGTACTGGTCTCCAGAGAAGTTCTGAATTTCTGACCTGTATAAGATACAATGCCTTGACTTACCAATGACTCCTACCGATGGCCAGAAGTATAATTACAGTCCCCAGGATGTAGCATGCGACATATGGTGATCCAAAAAACTTGGAGAGTGCTTGTGTATGGTACTCCCATCGTGCTACCTGTAGGAATGACAATGTTAAAATAAATCACTCAGAAAGTATATACTAAAATGCATCATTGGGTGCAAAACAAGGGGCCTCAGGTCCAGAATTAGTGTGGCCTTTAAAAAGGACCTTTCACCATCTCCACCAACTATTTTCATCTTTTAGTACTCGCCACTCCACTGATTCTGATGCGGTTGGAATTTTTTCTCTAGCCCCCACCGTTCCCGAGCAATCAGTGCAGTTCGTTTTGGTGTCCAATATGCCAACCAAACTCCCTAATATCAAGGGGGTGAAGTCAAATAGGAGCAGGCAAGGGGTGTGATACTGAGCACTGACACTGTCAACCTTTGACTGGAGTTCTGAGTCACACCTCTTGCCTGATCCTGCCTGACACCACCCACTTGACATAAGGGAGTCTAGTTAGCAGATCAGGCACCAAAACTACCTGCACTGACTTGCTCAGGAATGGTACGAGCTAGACAAAAAAATTCCAAATTCCAATAGATAAGACAGGAAAAGTAGAAGATGAGAACTGGAATTGGTGGAAGTGATGAAAGGTCCTCTTTAAGCTCCGCATGTGCATTAGACACTATTGCTTGTTTTGCACCATTGGCCTCACCTGATTGAGTAACATGACAACCTGAGGCTGGGCATCGCCCATAGCAGCCTTCTATTTATTATGCAACTGTATCTCTTACCCCAAGGCTTTGTGTCTCCGTTTTGTGTACACAGGACATTGCCCTATTTTTGATGTATGAAACTGGTGCAGGCCGTGTTTCCCTAACTACAAGCGGCTTTTGTTTATTAGCCTAACCTCGGGTATCCAAGCAGATGCCCCAGAGCCAATGGAGAAGGTTGCGTCACGCCCAAGGTCTTCTGCACCATCCCATAGAACAGAGCACAATGCGGCTAATCTGCCCATTTACCTGAATGACCATTTACTGTAATAGTGAAATGCCAACCCCATAACAGACAGCAAACAACCCTGGCAGGAGATAGGTGCCCGGCAAGGGCATTGGGACCAGCTCGCTGTGACGTTAGGACAGATTGCTCGCCAAACTTATCAATGTTAATGGCTGCACAATAGACGGAGCCCTCTAAGTGACCCCCTAATAATGTGATAAACAGCGCCTATCTGTAAATGAGCTGCCCGCCTGAGCGAGCACAGATCTGGCACACGGCTGTCATGCACTGACCCATTATACATGCCGTCTGGTAACATGACAAAGCACCTGAGCGTGTTTGGTACCTGCAGGCTGAAGGTGTGATCAGTGAAGGGCTCGTCTCTTCTGTCACTTCGTGTTTCACTTTCTTACGGTTATTTCACACGTAACTTTTTGGTCCGGATATTGACACGGAAAGCCGCGTCAGAATCCGGACCAAAATGCGCCTGCGATGGCTAGCCACGACTTTCGACCGTCGCGGCTTTCGGCTCTGGATATTTGGAGATGTGGAGTCTAGAGCCGCGGTCTCTATTCTGTGACTCTGAACGTTACTTGCTGGCTACAACTCTCGGCATGTCCTGATAGCAGGAGTTGTAGTGGTTCAACCTCTGGAGAGACGCAGGTTAGGAACCAAGGTCAGGACTAGTTCTCTGTAGCAAAACCTCAGCTGTCCTCTTAGCTCAACAACATTGTACCCATATGAGTCATGCAGGGTAGACAGGACACCAAAATTTACAGCCTGAGAATCGGGTCATCGCCCGGCCCCGTGTGGTATAGCCGAGCCGGCCTCTTCTTCACATACTGGTGTGATGTAGATTTTCCTAGAATTTTGTTGTATATGATACACAGAGATGAAGAGATGATACAGAGGCGTGACTCTGCACTACAGGTGTGAATGGAACCATTCCCATAAACATCTCATCATATACCGTCACCTTATGGGGCCACTTAAAGGGATGCCGTCATTTCGACAAAGGCCTTTAAAGGTCTCCATGAGGATTTTAGCTCATATTCCCATAATAGGAAATATTCAGTACATAGAAGGTGTAAGTATTAGAGATGAGCGAGTACTTTTCGGATCAGCCGATCCGAACAGCACGCTCCATAGAAGTGAATGGATGCACCTGGTACTTCCGCTTTGACGGCGGCCGGCCGCTTAACCCCCCGCGTGCCGGCTACGTCCATTCATTTCTATGCGAGCGTGCTGTTCGGATCGGTTGATCCGAACAGTACTCGCTCATCTCTAATAAGTATGTATTTCACCTAAACATATAAGACCCGTTTCACATCTGTGTTCAGGTTTTCCCTCCAAATGGAAACCTATCCACATAAAAAAGCGGTTTACCTAAGATAACCCATGGACCCCATACACTATAATGGGGTCCGTGTGGTTTCCACTCGAAAAATGTGCAGAGAAAAGTGCTGCTTGCGGATAGGGGAACGGAATGGCCCAAACGCAGATGTGAGCCGGGCCTGAAATGGTTGCAAGATTTGCTATTCAGGATCGTGACAACTTTTGTGGGTATAAAGACCCTTTATACTAGTCCAGTACATCTCAGGGCTCGTTCACATCTGCGCCCGGGAGTCCGTTCTGCAGGTTTCCGTTTCCTGCACAAAACAGGGGCAGGAGTCGGAAACTTGCCGCCATCTTTCCAAACCCATTCATTTGAATGGGTTTGAAAAGTGTCCGGCCGTGAGCGTTTTATGCTCTCCACGGCGAAACCGTTTTTTTAAACTGGACACAGAGTCCGGTTTAAAAAAAAAACAGTTTCACCGCGGAGAGCTCAAAACGCTCCCCGGCGCTCACGGCCGGACTCAGCATGACAGGTTTCCATCTTTTGCATGCATACGACAAGGGTCATATGTAGTCTGTAACCATGAAGACGGATCTGCGTAAGAGAGACATAAGAAGATGAGTTGTAAAGTCCCATTTTTTATTTAAGAAAATCGGAGCAATGATAGTATGGCTGAAAACATTTAGAAATCCTTTCAGATATCTGTACAGTAAGTTCGGGGAACACCAGGTGTTATAGCCGTGCACGTAGAGGAGATATGAGCCGCTTGCTGCATGGAGTACAGTGGGTATTACCTATCAGCTGTCTCTGCCGCGGCCCTGAGACTGGTAGGAAACACCAGGTGCACCAGATTTCAACTCACGTCATTTCTGTCCCTGTCTGGTCCAGGGCAGGGTCATATCGCCAGCGTCTCCCACGTGTCTCAGAGCACTCTGTACTGATCAGCGGCACCTTCTGTCACATCTCATTGCCTTAACCCTACAACCTGATACATCTTTATAGCGGCCGGAGCTCAGTTTTCCTGATAAAGGGCCCCGAATGCACAAAGCTACATAATAAAATTGCCTGTAGCCACCACTAGGGGGAACTTGTGAGCTTAGTGCATACTGGTCTAAGATTGAGTTCAATGAATAAACAGTCAACAAAAAGCTCCTGAGCTCCCCTAGTGGCTTCACGGTGCATTACTTTAACCCGTTTCTGATGAAATACAATTTTATTGTGTTTTCATTGTGTTCAGCTCAGTACCATGGCATCATGTAATAGAATTATCTATGTGTCCGCTTATTTAATCTGATTTTATTTAGTACAATCTTCCAGCTGCGCAGATCACATGCTGGTGACACATATAGTGACACAATGACCGGTCACCAGCGCACATCATAATGCAGCCAAGAGCGTCTTGGTTTCCATCTTAGCAGCTGCAAATCTGGGGGTGATCTAAAAATATCTGTCTAAAAATGACCTAAAATAACTAATTGCCCATTAGTACTCCTGTCTTGGAACAGACGCGCCTCTGTGCAGGACAGGACATTGGCTTTGTGTCTGGATGGATGACCAATAGTCAGTGTCTCATCAGCAGTAACTTGGCAGTCCTGACTCACGTCCATGGCTGAACTTATCTGGTTTGCGGCTGGATGGCCTGATGGCAGAGAAGACGCGGCTGAGGTCGGGGTGATGTGTGCACTTCAGAATAAGAACAGACGGGTGAGCTGAGGAGGATGTTAGACAGACCTGACCATTACTGGTGCATGCAGATGGATCTGAAAAGCGATGGGTTAAGATGGGGTTAGTAAAGAGGGCTTCTAGTCCAAATAATATAGAAATGTGTGGGCACCTCATGGTTTTACTGATCTACGTCCACCTTCATCAGCAGCTACATGGCTAAAGGAGGTCACTGCCATCACCACGCTCCAGGAAGATGGCCTAGCATAGGGACTGTGACAGATCCTGGATGGGTGATAGCCACTGGACCACCAGGGATACAGATAGTGGGCCTTTACACAGCCATTCATAAAATCCATGGGTATCATTACTAACCCACCACATGCCAGAAATATTATACCATTATTTCTAACAAACCCACTAGACGCCAGGGGTATCATTACTAACCCACTAGACACCAGGGATACCATTACTAACCCACTATACACCAGGGATATCATTACTAACCCACTATACACCAGGGATATCATTACTAACCCACTATACACCAGGGATATCATTACTAACCCACTAGACACCAGGGATATCATTACTAACTCACTAGACACCAGGGATATCATTACTAACCCACTAGATACCAGGGATATCATTACTAACTCACTAGACACCAGGGATATCATTACTAACCCACTAGACACCAGGGATATCATTACTAACCCACTATACACCAGGGATATCATTACTAACCCACTAGACACCAGGGATATCATTACTAACCCACTAGACACCAGGGATATCATTACTAACTCACTAGATACCAGGGATATCATTACTAATCCAATAGACACCAGGGGATATCATTACTAACCCACTAGACACCAGGGGATATCATTACTAACCCACTAGACACCAGGGATATCATTACTAACCCACTAGACACCAGGGATATCATTACTAACCCACTATACACCAGGGATATCATTACTAACCCACTAGACACCAGGGATATCATTACTAACTCACTAGATACCAGGGATATCATTACTAATCCAATAGACACCAGGGGATATCATTACTAACCCACTAGACACCAGGGATATCATTACTAACCCACTAGACACCAGGGATATCATTACTAACCCACTAGATACCAGGGATATCATTACTAACCCACTAGACACCAGGGATATCATTACTAACCCACTAGATACCAGGGATATCATTACTAACTCACTAGACACCAGGGATATCATTACTAACCCACTAGACACCAGGGATATCATTACTAACCCACTATACACCAGGGATATCATTACTAACCCACTAGACACCAGGGATATCATTACTAACCCACTAGACACCAGGGATATCATTACTAACTCACTAGATACCAGGGATATCATTACTAATCCAATAGACACCAGGGGATATCATTACTAACCCACTAGACACCAGGGGATATCATTACTAACCCACTAGACACCAGGGATATCATTACTAACCCACTAGACACCAGGGATATCATTACTAACCCACTATACACCAGGGATATCATTACTAACCCACTAGACACCAGGGATATCATTACTAACTCACTAGATACCAGGGATATCATTACTAATCCAATAGACACCAGGGGATATCATTACTAACCCACTAGACACCAGGGATATCATTACTAACCCACTAGACACCAGGGATATCATTACTAACCCACTAGATACCAGGGATATCATTACTAACCCACTAGACACCAGGGATATCATTACTAACCCACTAGACACCAGGGATATCATTACTAACCCACTAGACACCAGGGATATCATTACTAACCCAATAGACACCAGGGGTATCATTACTAACCCACTAGACACCAGGGATATCATTACTAACTCACTAGATACCAGGGATATCATTACTAATCCAATAGACACCAGGGGATATCATTACTAACCCACTAGATACCAGGGATATCATTACTAACCCACTAGACACCAGGGATATCATTACTAACCCACTAGACACCAGGGATATCATTACTAACCCACTAGACACCAGGGATATCATTACTAACCCACTAGACACCAGGGATATCATTACTAACCCACTAGATACCAGGGATATCATTACTAATCCAATAGACACCAGGGGATATCATTACTAACCCACTAGACACCAGGGATATCATTACTAACCCACTAGACACCAGGGATATCATTACTAACCCACTAGATACCAGGGATATCATTACTAATCCAATAGACACCAGGGGATATCATTACTAACCCACTAGATACCAGGGATATCATTACTAACCCACTAGACACCAGGGATATCATTACTAACCCACTATACACCAGGGATATCATTACTAACCCACTAGACACCAGGGATATCATTACTAACTCACTAGATACCAGGGATATCATTACTAATCCAATAGACACCAGGGGATATCATTACTAACCCACTAGACACCAGGGGATATCATTACTAACCCACTAGACACCAGGGATATCATTACTAACCCACTATACACCAGGGATATCATTACTAACCCACTAGACACCAGGGATATCATTACTAACCCACTAGACACCAGGGATATCATTACTAACTCACTAGATACCAGGGATATCATTACTAATCCAATAGACACCAGGGGATATCATTACTAACCCACTAGACACCAGGGGATATCATTACTAACCCACTAGACACCAGGGATATCATTACTAACCCACTAGACACCAGGGATATCATTACTAACCCACTAGATACCAGGGATATCATTACTAACCCACTAGACACCAGGGATATCATTACTAACCCACTAGACACCAGGGATATCATTACTAACCCACTAGACACCAGGGATATCATTACTAACCCACTAGACACCAGGGATATCATTACTAACTCACTAGATACCAGGGATATCATTACTAATCCAATAGACACCAGGGGATATCATTACTAACCCACTAGACACCAGGGGATATCATTACTAACCCACTAGACACCAGGGATATCATTACTAACCCACTATACACCAGGGATATCATTACTAACCCACTAGACACCAGGGATATCATTACTAACCCACTAGACACCAGGGATATCATTACTAACTCACTAGATACCAGGGATATCATTACTAATCCAATAGACACCAGGGGATATCATTACTAACCCACTAGACACCAGGGGATATCATTACTAACCCACTAGACACCAGGGATATCATTACTAACCCACTAGACACCAGGGATATCATTACTAACCCACTAGATACCAGGGATATCATTACTAACCCACTAGACACCAGGGATATCATTACTAACCCACTAGACACCAGGGGATATCATTACTAACCCACTAGACACCAGGGATATCATTACTAACCCACTATACACCAGGGATATCATTACTAACCCACTAGACACCAGGGATATCATTACTAACCCACTAGACACCAGGGATATCATTACTAACTCACTAGATACCAGGGATATCATTACTAATCCAATAGACACCAGGGGATATCATTACTAACCCACTAGACACCAGGGGATATCATTACTAACCCACTAGACACCAGGGATATCATTACTAACCCACTAGACACCAGGGATATCATTACTAACCCACTAGATACCAGGGATATCATTACTAACCCACTAGACACCAGGGATATCATTACTAACCCACTAGACACCAGGGATATCATTACTAACCCACTAGACACCAGGGATATCATTACTAACCCACTAGACACCAGGGGTATCGTTACTAACCCACTAGACACCAGGGATATCATTACTAACTCACTAGATACCAGGGATATCATTACTAATCCAATAGACACCAGGGGATATCATTACTAACCCACTAGATACCAGGGATATCATTACTAACCCACTAGACACCAGGGATATCATTACTAACCCACTAGACACCAGGGATATCATTACTAACCCACTAGACACCAGGGATATCATTACTAACCCACTAGACACCAGGGATATCATTACTAACTCACTAGATACCAGGGATATCATTACTAATCCAATAGACACCAGGGGATATCATTACTAACCCACTAGACACCAGGGATATCATTACTAACCCACTAGACACCAGGGATATCATTACTAACCCACTAGATACCAGGGATATCATTACTAATCCACTAGACACCAGGGATATCATTACTAACTCACTAGATACCAGGGATATCATTACTAATCCAATAGACACCAGGGGATATCATTACTAACCCACTAGACACCAGGGATATCATTACTAACCCACTAGACACCAGGGATATCATTACTAACCCACTAGATACCAGGGATATCATTACTAACCCACTAGACACCAGGGATATCATTACTAACCCACTAGACACCAGGGATATCATTACTAACCCACTAGACACCAGGGATATCATTACTAACCCAATAGACACCAGGGATATCATTACTAACTCACTAGATACCAGGGATATCATTACTAACCCACTAGACACCAGGGATATCATTACTAACCCACTAGACACCAGGGATATCATTACTAACCCACTAGACACCAGGGATATCATTACTAACCCACTAGACACCAGGGATATCATTACTAACCCACTAGACACCAGGGATATCATTACTAACCCACTAGACACCAGGGATATCATTACTAACCCACTAGACACCAGGGGTATCATTACTAATGAAGTAGACACCAGGGGATATCATTACTAACCCACTAGACACCAGGGATATCATTACTAACTCATTAGACACCAGGGATATCATTACTAACCCACTAGACACCAGGGGTATCATTACTAATGAAGTAGACACCAGGGGATATCATTACTAACCCATTATATGCCAGGGATAACACACTACTATTAGGCACCAGGGGTATATTTCTGCCGTAGTAGGTGGTAAGAATGTTATTCTAAGTATATAGTTACTAAACCACTACACACACGGGACCTGTAGCACATAAGGAAGCTTGCACATGAGATAGTTGTATGTGAGGCCACTGAAGACCAGGACTGTGTATTCGATACCACCCCCGAGTGATGTATCACCTGTTATATAAAAAGTGTCCCCATTGACATGTTGTTCTGGGTCAAACATACCATCACAATAACTGGAAAATCGCCATTTATTGACTTCCGCCGCCTTGCGTAAATATTACAGAAGCCATTTTGACTTAATGACTTTCTGTGAATGTTATGTACGCCGGGTGAAGAAGTGAACGCGGCCGCAACAAAAGTTCATCCGGCTGTAAATGACAAGTTCCAGGAATTACTGTACTGATATTATTCTCAATCTGTTGGTATTTTTTACATCACATATAAACAAAGTGGGGGCGCGATGGAGACTTCACACGGCGGCCGCTCTGACGAACAGAACATAAGTTGCGAATTAATTATCAGAAGGGTAAGATAATTGTCTCTGTGTATGTGTACGGCGGATCCATCAGGAGTTTATTTTAGTCTGTTCTCTCTGCAGACCTGTCATAGGAGCGATGGGACGGGGTCGGGACTGATGAGATAATGACATGCGCCGTCCATCACCCGCACGCTCAGCACTCGCCCGCTAATAGGCCGCTCATGCCATGTTTGACCTCTTGTTGCTCGCTTGTAATTGAGCGGGGCTGAGCACTATTCCTGGTGAGCGGTACAAACAGGCCATGTTCTCTTCATGTAATTGCTTCCTATTACTTAGATACAAGTAGGTAATACACTGTACGTATCTGCAGAGCATCTCACCCTGAAAGAGAATATACTCAGCTTGTCCTCTTGTGTCAAGTTAAGATTCCTTTCGGTCAACTCCCTTTCTAGCTTCCTTTTTCCAATGTGGCCATCTACTGGCAGTCATATATCATCTTCTCTTACCACTACTGAAGGCTACCGGGGCACTGGAGATCACTATAATGTGTAGGGGGCACTGGGGAGTACTATACTGTGTGTGGGTAGGGATACTGGGGAGCATTATACTGTGTGTGGGTGGGGATACTGGGGAGTATTATACTGTGTGTAGGTATGGATACTGTGGAGTATTATACTGTGTGTGCGTGGGGATACTGGGGAGCATTATACTGTTTGTGGGTAGGGATACTGGGTAGCATTATACTGTTTGTGGGTAGGGATACTGGGTAGCATTATACTGTTTGTGGGTAGGGATACTGGGGAGCATTATACTGTGTGTGGGTGGGGATACTGGGGAGTATTATACTGTGTGTGGGTGGGGATACTGGGGAGTATTATACTGTGTGTGGGTAGGGATACTGGGGAGCATTATACTGTGTGTGGGTGGGGATACTGGGGAGTATTATACTGTGTGTGGGTAGGGATACTGGGGAGCATTATACTGTGTGTGGGTGGGGATACTGGGGAGTATTATACTGTGTGTAGGTGTGGATACTGGGGAGTATTATACTGTGCGTGGGTGGGGATACTGGGGAGTATTATACTGTGCGTGGGTGGGGATACTGGGGAGTATTATACTGTGCGTGGGTGGGGATACTGGGGAGTATTATACTGTGTGTGGGTGGGGATACTGGGGAGTATTATATTGTGTGCGGGTGGAGATACTGGGGAGTATTATACTGTGTGTGGGTGAGGATACTGGGGAGTATTATACTGTGTGTGGGTGGGGATACTGGGGAGTATTATACTGTGTGTGGGTGGGAATACTGGGGAGTATTATACTGTGTGTGGGTGAGGATACTGGGGAGTATTATACTGTGTGTGGGTGAGGATACTGGGGAGTATTATACTGTGTGTGTGTGGGTATACTGGGGAGTATTATACTGTGTGTGGGTGGGGATACTGGGGAGTATTATACTGTGTGTGGGTGAGGATACTGGGGAGTATTATACTGTGTGTGGGTGAGGATACTGGGGAGTATTATACTGTGTGTGGGTGAGGATACTGGGGAGTATTATACTGTGTGTGGGTGAGGATACTGGGGAGTATTATACTGTGTGTGTGTGGGTGAGGATACTGGGGAGTATTATACTGTGTGTGTGTGGGTATACTGGGGAGTATTATACTGTGTGTGGGTGGGGATACTGGGGAGTATTATACTGTGTGTGGGTGGGAATACTGGGGAGTATTATACTGTGTGTGGGTGAGGATACTGGGGAGTATTATACTGTGTGTGGGTGAGGATACTGGGGAGTATTATACTGTGTGTGTGTGGGTATACTGGGGAGTATTATACTGTGTGTGGGTGGGGATACTGGGGAGTATTATACTGTGTGTGGGTGAGGATACTGGGGAGTATTATACTGTGTGTGGGTGAGGATACTGGGGAGTATTATACTGTGTGTGTGTGGGTGAGGATACTGGGGAGTATTATACTGTGTGTGTGTGGGTATACTGGGGAGTATTATACTGTGTGTGGGTGGGGATACTGGGGAGTATTATACTGTGTGTGGGTGAGGATACTGGGGAGTATTATACTGTGTGTGGGTGAGGATACTGGGGAGTATTATACTGTGTGTGGGTGAGGATACTGGGGAGTATTATACTGTGTGTGGGTGGAGATACCGGGGAGTATTATACTGTGTGTGGGTGAGGATACTGGGGAGTATTATACTGTGTGTGGGTGGGGATACTGGGGAGTATTATACTGTGTGTGGGTAGGGATACTGGGGAGTATTATACTGTGTGTAGGCCACTGGGGAGCATTATACAGTGTGTGAGTGACACTAGGTATTATTATACTGTGAGTATGGGGTGACTTGTGAGCATTATACTACATGGGGGACCACTATACTGTGTGTGGGTGGGGATACTTGGGAGTATTATACTGTGTGTAGGCCACTGGGGAGCATTATACTATGCAGTGCGACACTGGGCAGCATTATAATGTGTCAGAGGGACACTGGGTAGTATTACACTGTGTGTGGGTGGGGATACTTGGGAGTATTATACTGTGTGTAGGCTACTAGGTAGTATTATACTGTGAGTATGGGGTGACTTGTGAGCATTATACTACGTGGGGGACCACTGGGGAGCATTATAATGTCTAGGGGGGGACACTAGGTAGTATTATATTGTCAGTATGGGGTGAATTGTGAGCATTATACTACGTGGGGGACCATTATACAGTACGTGAGTGACACTGGGTAGTATTATACTGTGAGTATGGGACAACATGAGAGCATTATACTATGTAGAGGACCACTAGGAAGCATTATACTGTGTTATTTGAAGGTTTTGGAGAGTGAAAGCAATGGAACTCCTTAGGTGCCGCAGTCACATCTGACTACGGCACCTAAAGGGATAAGTGCCTGCGAGCAGAGATGTGTCTAATCACAGACACCGCTGCCTGGACTCTGCTGCAGAGACCCCACTCAGCTCGCAGCAACTGATGCAGGTGCCACGTTTAAAGCCCAGCAATGAATACAGTACAGTTATGGAGGATGTCGGGTAAATCGAATTAGACAATGCTGTTAAAAAATTTAATTGTCTGAAACGCTCTGGGCGAACTAACTGAATGTCCAGCTGTAATGTAGGGAGCATTGAAGAGCACTGGACCATGTGAAGGACCTTTGGGGAGCCTTATATTGTGTGTGGGGGGGATTACCGAGCAGCATTGTACCAGGTAAGGGACTACTGGAGCATTATATTGTGTTTTGGTGGACTCTGGGGAGCATTATACTATGTTTGTGTGGGTTACTGAGGAGCACTGTACTATGTGGCAGAGAATTAGACTGTTTGGCTCATAGATTTTTGGGGGTCCCCATACATTGCCATTGTATGCAGCATCGGATCATACTTTGTGATTCCAAACACAATCTGATCTTCCGCTCTGCATTTGCAGCAGTACATGATGTAGAATCTCTTATGCAGATGGCCCATTACATAACCTTCAGGGATTTGCAAAAACCAGTAGACACTTTTTTGCAAAGTTGCCAGGATTTGTGTGTGTGTATGTGCGGCATTGTGCGTACACAGCTTGTCACATCATAAATCACTACAAACCGCCGTTGCACCAGCGCTCACTTCACATGAATAGGGAGAGTAGCCGTGAGCCAATACAATCTCTCATAGGAGATCATCGCCATGTTGCATAATGCACTTCTTTCTGATCTGTCCCGGCTTCCTACTTCTCACAGCTGGGGGTTTGTTACAACGGTGTCCAGTCTAAACCATTCTCTGTAACGTAACCATTCTCTGGTCCCACAGCCCCTTTCATTCAATGAATAGGAGCCGCAGAAGCAGGGCCGCAAAATCAGACAGGAATAGGGCCTGCTCCATATTTTGTGGCTCGGACTGTCAGCCCTGTAATTCACGGACATGTGTACGGGCCCATGGAAATGAATGGGTCAGTGTGCTATCCGGTAAAAACCAGGAGAGAACATTGACCAGTCATACGGTCATCTGCAAGGGGCTTAGCCTCAAAGTATCAGTACCGGCATTATGTGTTACTTAAAGGGATCCTATCATTAAAATGCTATTTTTTCTCACTAACACATAGGAATAGCCTTAAGAAAGGCTATTCTTCTCCGCGCCGCCATTCAGTAGAAATTCCAGTTTTCTTTGGTATGCAAATGAGTTCTCTGGCTGCACTGGGGGCGTCCCCAATGCTGCGGGAGAAATCTCCAGAGCCGCCTCTATCTTATTCTGGAACGGCCTCTCCCCGCGTCTTCTTCCAGCGCTGGGTTCAAACTTTTACGCATGCGCAGTCGGCTCTGCCATCGGGCCTCGGGCAGAGTCAACTGCATGCACATGCCAACATTTTTCTGTGGCCACAAAAAATTGGGCGCGGGCATGTGCAGTCGGCTCTGCCCGAGTCCCGATGGCAGAGCCGACTGCACATGCGTAGAAGTTTGAAGTCAGAGCCATAAGAAGACACGGAGAGAGGCCGTACCAGACGAAGATGGTGGCGGTGCTGGAGATTTCTCTCGCAGCATTGGGGACGCCCCCAGTGCTGGGAGAGAACTCATTTGCATACCGAAGAAAACCCGGATATCTAACGAACGGCGGCGCGGAGAAGACATCTAAAGGTAGGAAAGGAATAGCCTTTCTTAAGGCTATTCCTACGTGTTAGGGAGAAAAAAAATAGCATTTTAATGTTAGAATCCCTTTAATGATAATACTGAAACGAACCCTCAGCTGTGAGAAGCCCTAGGGGGCTGACTTATCTTTGGCTTGTGCACCCAATAACTGGCCTAAAATGCAAGAAAACTGAAAATTTGGGGGCAAAAATTACAACTTTCTCAGTTCCACGCCCCACACGCTACTTTCTTCAATGGGGACATGACAGCGGGTATCATTTAGGCGGCGTACACGATGCCATAAATCTACGTCAGCAAGGAGTTGGGTAGATTTCTGCTTCAGTGTATGGACTCAGGAGGACCCTGGGCCATAAATTGGCTGCAATCTTCGGTAGGACAGGGATGACCAAGACTAGCATGGACCAAGCCGACCTCATGAAAGCGCTGAGAAACTAAAAGACTTTGCGTGCAAGAAAGTTGCAGAACTTTCCATCATACGATGGAGATGAATCCATGTATAACATGTAACTTGGTCGACACTGAACATGACAAAACAAGGTAAACCGAGTTTACAGAGCCCTATGACGGAAACCGCAGCCAAGGCGGCAGATGGGCCAGTAAGTGTCTTAACAAGCGCGCGCCACGTTGGGATTTGAGATGAAGATTTACCTCGACTCATCCTCCCCGCTCTCCGGGAGCTGTACGTTATATACCTGGGGTTTGCCATTTGAGCAGCGCTTGGCAGCAGCCATTATCATATGGAGGTCCCAGTAGGTATCCCGATTCTACAGAAAGAGCCCGCCTACGCTTTCCATGGAAAGACAGCCTGGACTTGTGTGATCCGAGTCTCTCCAGACGTACGTGCTTGATGGGATGTGAACAGGACAAGTACTGAAGAAGAAGCTCACACAGCAGAAGTGACCACAAACAATCCCAAGGGACGACACAGTCAGCGAGTAAACGGGAAGAAAATAAATCTGCACATAAACCAGGCCCCCCCGGGCTGTCCCCAACAGGTAATCCAAAAAGTCTGATAAGAACGTGAAAGAATGAAGAAGAACGCGGAATCACAAATAGCTTCAAAAATGTTATCCTGGAGGCAGATTCTGCTGCAAAGTCCGCGCCATATTCCAGGCAGAGACTGAAGCAGGATCCAAAAATATAAGCCTCATGACCCAGCTTACTGCAAATTTGGCATCTTATTCAACCATGGAACCGGCAGTGAGTTATAACTACTACAAGCTTCTGTTTCTCCCCCATGCTTTACACTGCAGCTGTCTCTTCACAGTGGTTACTGCATATCAGACACTGTTCGCACTGGCACAGGTGTGACAGATCCGTTCCATATTATCGATTATGATACAGATCAGTCATGGTCCAAGACCCATTACGTGGTTACCACAGTGGATGTTGTATTAAAGGAGTTGACTGCCCCTTTAATTTATACAGCCGTATCCCTTCTTAAAGAGATTTCCAGGATACTTCATCTGCCTCCAGTATCTTGCAGCAATGTGTTTGATTTGTATCTGGTCCATAGCAGTGTGATGACTTGTGGACATGTGACAATATCATGTGACTCCTAGGGCAGGAGGGGCAGGACTCACAGGCTCGGATGCATTTAAAGGGATCCTATCACTCAGA
Source organism: Leptodactylus fuscus (assembly GCF_031893055.1). Taxonomy (NCBI): domain Eukaryota; kingdom Metazoa; phylum Chordata; class Amphibia; order Anura; family Leptodactylidae; genus Leptodactylus; species Leptodactylus fuscus. The sequence goes on along the minus strand of NC_134272.1, from coordinate 15,414,154 downwards.
CAATTTTTTCTAGGTACCACGTCAGAATAGCCTTCTCCTACCTTTCGTCGTCTTCTCCGCGCCAACGTTCGTTTTTTCTCGGTTTGCAAATTAACTCTCTCGCAGCACTGGGGGCGGACCCCAGCACTCAAACAGCACTGGGGGCGTTCCCAATGCTGCCAGAGAACTCTCTCCAGCGCCGCCTCCATCTTTGTCAGCAGCGTCATCTTCATCCTCTTCTTCTGGCAGTGGCTTGTAACTTCTAGGCCTCGGGCCTAGCAGACTGCGCATGCCCACAGGCCAGGAGAAAATGGCCGCTTGCACAGTACTGTAAGCGGCCATTTTCTCGTGGCCTGTGGGCATGCGCAGTCTGCTCTGCCCAAGGCCTAGAAGTTACAAGCCACCATCGGAAGAAGAAGCTGAAGAGGACGCCGCTGATGAATATGGAGGCGGCGCTGGAGAGAGTTCTCTCGCAGCATTGGGGACGCCCCCAGTGCTGCAAGAGCTCATTTGCATACCGAGAAAAAACGAGATTGTAGGCGAACGGCGGCACGGAGAAGACGACGAAAGGTAGGAGAAGAAGACGTGGTACCTAGAAAAAAAAATTGTGTCTGAGTGATAGGATCCCTTTAAGCAGCTTTTAAGATTAAAATACTGAAGCAAATCATAGAAAACTATATACCCCTGAGTTCTGTGTCTCCTGCTCTATCCGATGCTGTCCCCAGGGAGGGACTTTAAATTGTACCTTTAAGAAGCATACTTTCAGACATAACAGTGCTGCATTATACTAAGGACTATAATATATTAATGCACTACTGCTGTGTATCTGACCTATTGATACATAGTAAACAGCAATGAAATGATCGCACAGGGACGCAGCCTCACATCTAGACATAAAACATACTTGAACAGAACAGACTCATAAAACACAATAGACAGGAAAAAGCTTCCTAAGAGGAGCGGGTTCATATTTCTCAAGGCTACAGATAATGTACTGTCCCTACCGTATGAACAATACAGCGTCAGCTCTCTACAGGCGTGTAATGGGAACGCACCGAACTCCCTTGTCCTCTCCGCAGACACACAAAGTGTATGAGAATTCCTGGAGGCCAAACGTTCAACTCGAGAGAAAGGCTTTGTAATAAAAATAAGGGCTAAAAGGTCAATCCTGGATAATAGGGACTAAAGTCGTACTAAAGAGTTTACTGTTTGTTTTTTTATTTTTGATTTATATCCTCAATATCCCTGGAGGAACTTTCTTCTGTTTTCACCAGCGCCCCCTGTTGGAGTTATACACTTTATAGGAGCTGAAGAGACCCCAGAGTATAGTAGTAGTTCTGTTTTGGACTGAACAAAACCACCAGACGACTCAAGAGCTTCTCCCAAAACATACTCACCTCCTGTAAACTCCTGTGTCCAACAACAGCAATCAATTGTATCAGTGGAGACTTCGGACTGATCCTGTCTCACTGCTAGGATGGTCTACATGGTCCATGTTGTTCTGCTTCTGGCTCAGACTTTTGTCTTTGTTGCTGATTTCACTCTGACTGATCCTGACCTCCGCCTTGTTCCTGGAAACTGCATAATCCTCACCCTGGTTTCTGTTGTTCTACCTCTGGCTCTGATCCTTGTCCCTGTTCCTGACCTCACTCCAGTCTCATCTTCTGGGGAATCCTTCAATACCAAAGTCTAAAGCAGTTGTTACTGGTTTGAACCTCTGGATTCTGACATAGGGCTAGTTCACACGGGGGCAAGGAGGCGGATTTTGACAGCAGATTTCGCCTCAAAATCCGCCTCCATTAAATGGTAATCTAAGAAGCAAGCAGCCCTTTTTGCCCGGATTCTGCTGGGCAGCAGCAACCTTTGGAGTCGGCCCATTCATTTGAGCCGACTCTTGAGGGGGAAGCCGCAACTGCAACGGTCGTGGCAGGCGGGTTTTGACCCAAAAGTGACGCGGCTCCCCGTGTCACTCTCGGTGCTAAAATCCGTCCCACCGACCCCCGTGTGAATGAGCCCTAATACTTTATAACTTTGGCCGCCTACTGTCCTCTTTTACACTGCCAGACACGTAGACTTCCTTCTGCTGTTGGATCCACCCACATGACAAGCACACTATCCCAATCAGTTATTTTACACACCTACAATCCTATCCCTTTCAATTTGAGCATCTAAAATTAGCTTCACAAGCTATTCCCTGCCTGAGCAATATAGGTTCACAGCTTTGTTTGTTCCTGTAAGGACGTTTGCTGGTTTGTTCTGCATTCTGATGTATTTCTCCTGTGTCTCAGTCTATGGCCTGTTTTCTGACGGTTATGGTCTACTTATCTGTCTACTCATTGTGAGAAGGAGTTAGGCAGAGTGTTGGAATATCGCTATATCTCCCCCAGTTTTTTAAGTTATGTGTGTTCCAGTGCAGGTCTTGAGAAGGCCTCAGCTCAGGTGAGTCCTTGGCTCAATACTGGCCTAGAAAAAGGCTGCAGGTCCTGCACTCCACTGCAGATCCAGGGAGTGAAAGGATGCAGTGGCTGGATCTGTCCTGTAACCCTGAGTCCAGTGAGACAAAATCGTGCTTGTATTGTTCGTGTGGCTGGTAGTAAGCCAGACGTATAGTTAGATTAACATTAGAGATGAGTGAGTACTATTCGAAACTCCTGTTTCGAATAGCACGCACCCATAGGAATGAATGGACGCAGCCAGCACGCAGGGGGTTAAGCGGCCGGCTGCCAGCAAAGTCTGCGTGCCGGCCACTTCCATTCATTCCTATGGGTGCGTGCTATTCGAAATGGCCGTTTCGAATTTTGCTTTGCTCATTTTGTGCCTGAAGTGAAGGTTTATTTATTTTCCTGATTTTGTTTTTTTCCCTAAATAAACCGGTTTGCTGCATATTTTGTGTTGCTATCTTTGACCGTTTGCGTCTGCACCACCGCGCTACCTTCGCCGTATCATCTAATGCAGCAGTACAAACTGGAGAAGATTTCGTAATAAATGAGGCAGAAGATATAAAAACCAGCGCTGAAAATGCCAGTCTTCATACATTTCCTAATAAATCCACCTTAGTATGTCTATTACAGCAGGAGGATGTCAGTGCAAAAAAGGAATGGAAAAATGGAGGTCCATAAAAAGTCCAAAACAGCAAAATGTTCATCTTCCTTCCAATAGGGAAAGTGTCAGGTGGTGGCAGTAGTCCAAGTATTCTGAGGTGCCATAGAACCAAAGTCTACATTTCCGTAGGATCTTGTAATGTGGGAGAAAACGCAAACAAGCACAAGAACATGTCAACTTCATGTGGAAGTCATCGATGGTTGGATTCAAATCCAAGAACCCCATTGTTAAAACTCAACAGTGCTGAAAACAGATCTGACCCTCTTCACTCCTTCGATGATGGTGAGTTACCAGGAACATGGTGGAGCTGGTATCTTCTACCATGCTAGCGGACAGTCATAGCCAACGGTAAGGCAAACCTACCTCCATACATCCTACTGATGCCCCTAAAGGTTGTTCATATGTGTTGGATTTGCATAGTATAGATCCATGGTTGACACTTGGATCGTCTATTGTGTGTGAACAAGGAAGGGGCGAACACCAAAACTTGCACCAACAGGAGCTGCCACCATTTTAGACCACGAAGACTGTCCTTGGATTACACGGGAAGTCGGAGAATTATCTGCACCTTCAGAGACGTGAGCTCTACTAGAATGTCTCGTCCTGTGGACTTGGTACGACGTGAGCGCCGAGCGCTCTCAGTCGGCCTCGCCTTTGGAACGTAAGGGGTTAACTTGCTTTTAATTTCACCTACAGTGGTTCAATGTTACAGTGGGGCAGGACAGGCTGTACCTGCACAAGCTGCGGCAGCAGGGAGGTAATGACAAGATACAAAACACAAGGCGAAACCCAATCTCCCCGGCTGTACACATAACAAATCCGCAATCACTGGATGTACGCATCCTTCTAATTGCACTCGGGCCGCGGCTCCCAGGCGCCCAACCGCAGCACATAGGATAGAGTTCCCTATTCTTGGGTAGAGGCACAGTCTGGAACATTTCCCAGGAATGACAGAGCTCCCTGGAACTATCGGGTGAACGGATCGGTAATGGAGAAGAGCGCCTTGATCTCAGTGCTCAGATTGGGCGGGGGGGGGGGGGGGGGGAATAAAAACAAGCAAGACCGTAGAGGCAGCAACAAGGACAGGAGTCCCATGGCAATGTGTCCTGTAGCGGCTGCACCTGTCGGGAGCATTGCACCACAGTACAGTATGCACCAGGCAGGTAGCAGAAATGTTTAGAGCGAAAGGTTCAGGGACAAGTTTAAGAACTTTATGTTGGCTGTACCTCTCCACCCAAGCTTTAGGCCGAAAAGAACGTTCTATCAAGAGAGGTATATACAGCACCAGCAGGGGGTGCTGTGAGATGTGAGGACTGACACCCTGAGAGTACAAAGAAGCTGCAACCCTGGACATGAACAGCATAAATGTAAACTAAATGGGCATCCTTGACGTTATCATTGAGGACTTAACCTCAGAATAGCTCATCAATACCAAAATCGAGAGACGTTAAAGTCCTGCAACTCTCACTGATCAGCTCGGGGCACAGCGCCAAACGTTTTGTAGTGGCCATCAATGGTACTGCAGCTCTCTCCCATTAACATGAATGGGATAGGTCATGCACTTTACAGGCTGTGATCTTGGGGCAAGCCATCAACTGGAGATTGGTAGGAGTGCGACAAAGGGAAACCCTGCCGATCAGCTGTCTGCAGGGACCGTAGCATTTGAGTACATGCTGTGGCCTCTTCGCTGCTTACCAAGCATTGTGGCTATGCTTGGTATTGCAGCTCTCTTGAATAGGACTAAGCCTATGGAACTGATGAACATGACATTATTGGTCTGTGAAGCCGCTTTAGCACAAAGTCAAAAGATGCCGCGGGAACGGATGAACGAGGAGGACACCGGAGCAACGGGGAGAGGAGAGTAGGCAATTATTTTTTTTCATTTTTTTAGCTCCGTTCTATAAGGGTACTGTATAGCTGCGACCAGGGACTCCAGTTTAGTTGGATGTCCTACCAGGGACTCTGATTGTCTGAGACTTACCTTCTGTCTCTTTCGAGCGTCACCTTCTGCTCAAACCCTCCACTATGCTTTATACTGCAGCACAAGCTGGCAGGCAGTACATAAAAGGAAGCAGGCCATTGAAAACAATAGATGACATGGAGGACAACAGATTTAGTCGCAGGTTAGAATTAGATACAGGTCACGAAATTAGTGAATTAGGACTCAATCACTTTTTCTTGCAGAGAGACCAGTTGTATAAATAGAAGTATAACAGTGACTGAAGCGTATGAGATTCCCTTACATAGCGGCCTAGCACCACCGCTGACCAGAAACGTGACCCTTGGCGCGGCGGGCGCAGTGATTCAGGGGGTGACAGTACTCCTGAACGCTCTATATTTGGGGTTAGTAGGATTTCCTTATGTAAACATGACCTAATTATGAGTCCAGCCAAGTGAACTGGTTTATGTTCAGAGATTGGAAGGAACGCAGCCATGCCATGCTCATTAATCCTGTACAGATCTGTAACCCGCTGCCACTGACAGCTGCACATCCTGCCAACTATGCACAAACTACAATTACCACCAGAAGACATAACCGAAGTGTCCCAGACAGAGAACAAAGGCCCAGGCTGCAAGCGAGCAAGATCCAGAGCAATGAATACTGTGCACAGCCAGCCTGTGCAAATACACAACGTACATGGGACCAGGAAATAGGGGCGATAGTCGCTGACTAGGTTTAATTGCCCTAAGTGTATCGTGAAGAGTATTAAAGGGGCTTTCTAGGACTTCTATATTGAGGAGTTATCCGTAGGGTAGGTCATCATTATGTGATTGGTGCGGGTCTGACACTCAGAACCTGCGCAGATCAGCTGGCTGAAGAGTCAGGTGAGTGCTGCGTCCACTTTACTCAACACTGAACACATTGCCGTACCCTGTATAGTGGCTGGGATTGGTACTGCAGCTCAGCCCCATTCACTTCAATGGAAGTATGTAAAACATGTAGTCCAAAGCAAACCCTCCAACAGAGGGTCCGGTACTCCCATGGCCTTGTACAGATTCCAAACACCCTTTAAAGGGATTCTATCATTAGAAAATTCTCCAGCGATGCCTCTGTCTTCTTCTCCGGACCACCTCTTCACCAGATCATCAGACGCATCTTAAGCCAAAAACGCCAATTGCGCATGTACGTCGGCCATTTTCCTGTGGCCGAATGGGCGCTTATGAGAGGCCACAGGAAAATGGCCGACGGACCTGCGAAGTTGGAGCTTTTGGCTGAGGCTGCAGCCGATGACCCGGTGAAAAGGCGTTCTGGAAAAGAAGACAAAGGCGTCGCTGGAGAGTTTTCGGACAGCACAGGGGACGCCCCCTGTGCTGAATACTCATTTGCATATGGAAGAAAGAAGAAATTTCTCAGGAACGGAGTTGCGTATCAGAAAAAGAAAGGTGAGAGAAGAATAGACTTTCTTAAGGCTATTCCAACATGTACTTAGTTTAAAAGGGGCTCTAATGATAGAATCCCTTTAAAACAGTAGAATGGGCCCCCTGTCTCCGAGGGCTCCATAGCAGCCAATATGACTTCCTCTACTGCTATTGTAATCTAGTTATGCTGTGAATGACCCCTAGGAAGGACACCTAGATAAATGCAGCTCTGGATGTGACTAGAGTGTAAGACAAGCTGTAAGAGAAGATCCTAAACTGTATGAGTATTTTATCTCTTAATACAATCCTCCAGCCTTTTCCACCTTTACGTAATAGGAGTAAATATGATGAGTACAGAGCGGTGCGCAATATCCCGGGGTGAAGGTCAGTACTCGGGAACATCTGCTGTCAGTATTAGTAGGGAATCTACAGACCATGGCGGGAGCGAGTCTTCTGGGTCCCAGTGAACACAGCAGGGATTACACCATAACACTGTGCACAAGCGGCATCTGATGCCAGGAGAGTTAGATATTTACCTGCCGGGTATCTAAGTCCAAACATATCAACACATTAATATAACCTAACAAAGTGCAATGCAATGTAAGGGGTTTTCCAGGCTGATTAATCGAGGACTGATCCCTAGGATAGATCTATACCCCGGCCCCCCACCGATCAGCTGACTAAAGAGGCAGCAGCATTCAAGTGAGCACTGCGGCCTCTTCACTACTTACCAGCCACAGCGCCCTAGATTGTATAGTGGCCATGCTTGGTATCGAAGCTCAGCCCTTTCACGTAAATGGGACTGACCTGCAAAGTAAGTTATCATTTGACCGACAAACATGCACCATAAGTTTATTATCTGCGACTGTATCACACATGACATGCTTAGATACAGCAGCCCAGCAAACCGTACCTCAAGGCTGGGTTAGATACGCAGGCTCAGCAGATAATGTAAAACACGCTAAGATTAGATACACAGCTCAGCACACAGTATCACACAACGATGGGCTTTGATGTACTTTCTGCAGACAGTATCACACCTATGACGCTTAGATACACTGACTCTGTGATACACTGTCCCTAAATATTTTCATTGAGAAATACAGAAATATCATATTTGAGGACAAGTTGCATGGTTCTCTGAGATAGCACCACACATCATAGGCTTATATACACCGGCCAAGCAGAACATGATAGGCACTGTGGTACTTCGTCTGCTTATGGATGACCCCTGTACTGTCCCCATCTGTGTTACTCCATTTCCTATGAAATGATACCTCCGCTCTATATGGCAGGTGCTGGCGCTGCGGGCAGCTGATATTAAGTCCATCTAGATATGAATGGGCGCTGTAGAAGGAACTCGGAGGCTACATGTCATCTAAACAATGACAACAAGCACAAGCTGCATGAAGTGGATGTCCCAGATTTCTACCCGCCATGTAAAACTGTGCCATCGCCTCAAAGTTGCCCTCATCCACATTACATAAATTTTCCAGGCACCGACTGCACAGTAAAAGACAGAGTGGTGACGGATACTACAGCTTTAAATATATATATATATATATATATATATATATATATATATATATATATATATATATATATATGCGTATGTGTGTAATGACAGTAACCTGTATCACAAAAATGTCCGGACCACTGTATGAGCAATGCTACCTCCGATGTCACCTCCTCTACCTCATAGATTGTAAGCTCTTGCGAGCAGGGCCCTCAGTGCCATTGTGTGAACTGACTATTACTCTGTAACGTCTTTTTGTCTGAGCTTGAACCCTATAATTTGTAAAGTGCTGCAGAATAAGGTTATTAATATATAGAGATGTAATGAGGGGTCAGGACGGCAGAACTACAACTCTCAGCACGCCTTGATGGTCTTCAGCCGTTAGGGCATGCTGGGAATTGTAGTTTTGAAACAGAATTATATGATAACCTCTATGGCCATGGACTCCAAACACAAGTTTTTCAGCTCTTGTGAAACTACAAGTCCCAGCATGTCCTGTCAGCAGAAGGCAGGAAAGTTGTGTGATAACCCCCATGACAATGGTCTTCAACTTGTGGTTGTTCAATTGTGGCAAAACTACAGCTCTTAGCATGCCTTGGCAAATTTTGGCTGTCAAGGCAAGCTGGATGTTGTAGATCCGCAACAGCTTGTCAACCCCTAAAACAATGGCCTTCAACTGCTGCGGAACTACAACTCTCAGAATTCCTTGGCAGCCTGCAGCTATCATGGCAGGCTGGGAATTGAAATTTCGCAACAAGAAAACTGCAGAACAGCTGTTGCGTAATGACAACTCCCAGCCTGCCCAGGTAGTCCGAGCAACAGCTGGAGAAACACAGGTTGCAGATCCTGCAGGAAGAACAATCAGAGTCCCTGAATTATTAGTAATGAACTCACACTATGTCATTTTCGTGAAAAATGACAAACCGGATGTAGAATGAAAAGCTTCACAGCCTTACTGAAGGAAGGTTCAGGGAGTTTTACTTGCTGTACATTAGACTGCCTCTGTATACTGCACTCTGTATACTGCCTCTGTACACGAAATACAGCATCACAAAACACGCAAGACACAAGGTAGAAGAGACAGGGAACAGGAGGACAAGAACTCTGTGGAGAGACATTGTGCAGAAAACCCTCTCTCCTGTCAGCTTGTAATACTCACCACATTCCAGAACAGCGGGTTGAATATTATGCAGGCGACAGCAAAAAGGAAGTTGTAATCTGTCAGGTGCACGGACTGCGACAAGTCCGCCATGATGGATAGATCAACCTGCAAGAAGAAATTCCCTTTTTGGTGTTAATATGAAGCATTCAGGGGTAGAGTGATTCAGAATCCCTTCCTGTGACCACTGGTTATTCTCATCCTAATAATTCACTAGGCTACAACACGTCACTGAGGCGCAGAGGACCTCATAACTGAGCAAGTACAGATAAGTGGCCTAAAAGACAGTGACACGTGTGATCTATATCAGAAGTCGTACATCGATTCCCAGACAATCTGCCGCTGCACGGAACAAAGTCCCCAGCACCGGCCGTGTTCTGGACTTTGTCCCCTGATGTCAGCCTGGTCCCTACTAGTATGAAGATACCAGGTCACTAGCCCATGATAGGTCCAATGCAATTTAAAGTGTCTAAAGAGCTTAAAGGGGTCTTCCGAGACTGTGATATTGACAACCTTTACTTCGTTATAGGACAATATTACATTCGTAAAGTCTCCTGCCAATAAGCTACTTAAGGCAAGGTTCATACTGAGGAATTTTCCATGGATTTGGGAGCAGAGTCTGGCCCAGATCTGCCTCCCATTGCTTTCAATGGGTGGCAGAGATTGCTGCAGGACACAGAAAAAATCAGGGACATCGGCATTCTGTCGCAGCAATCCTGCAGCAGAAAATGAATTTCTCTTCATTTTCTGCAGTGTGAATCTAGTCTAAGGACCCAGCAACACTTGGGTGAATTCCGCTCTCTCTTCTGAGGCTCATGACATTGCATCCATTGAGTCTAGAGCCAAGCTGGAGCACTTTCAGCTGTCTGTAGGCAAATCCAGAAAATCAGGCCCCGCCCCCACTGCACCTGCAAGTTGATTTGCATATCCATTAAAAGGGGATTACGTCTGTATCGCATCATTGGCTTGTGATCACACAGGTATGTTTCTGCTCTTATTAAAGATCCCCAACTTGTCCCCACCGACTGTCTTTGAAAAACTATGTCGTGCGGGCACCTCTACTGCTGGCCTTATCTCTAGTATTTATGTATCCTCTCCTCCTCTGGATGGCAGGGCCCCATATCACATAAATATATGGAGAAGTGGTCTGGGGCCTTGAACAGGCAGATCTCCCTGAACCAATGGCAAATTGTCTGTTCCCGTGCAGCTAAATCCTCCACCTGTGTTACGTTCCGGGAGACCCAGTACAAGCTACTTATGCACTGGTACCATACCCCAGCCTTGCTCCACTCCCTTAACCCTAACATCTCTTCCCTGTGTTGGGCAGGAGTGGGTACTCTGTATCATATATTTTGGGACTGTCCAGGGATCCACCCTTTCTGTCTGGAGGTCAGGTCCCTTACGGACGCTCTATTTATCCAAGGTGTCCCTTTCAACCCCTCATCTATCTCCTCAATCTCCCCCCTGCTCATCTGGGTAAACAGACCTCTAAATTGTTTCTATATCTCTGTACCGCAGCCAAAACTCTCATCGCTCTCCGATGGAAGAGTGCCTCTCCTCCCTCTGATCTTGTAACCCGAGTTAAGGATGTCCGTAGTGTGGAGAACTTGACTTAACCATACTGTTGAGGCGTTCCAGGCTATACGGTCACCTTGGGACGCATACTGTATTTTGAATGGTCTCTGACTCCTTCCCTTTCCTCCCCCACCCCCTCATTTCCACTCTCAGTTTTTTGTGATGTGTATACATTCCCAGTCTACTTGGCGGTATATGCATTGCTTCACGTTCTTATTTTTTGTTTTCAACTCTTTTGTTATATTGTATTTTATAAAAATCCTTTCAATAAAAACTACAGCTCAAAAAAAAAAGAAAAAGACCCCCGACTTGGCGCTATTATTGCTTGAGGACCTCATAGACTCCTTTTAAAGGGCTCATCCAAAAGTTCTATTTAGGATGAGAACACGCAATGTGGTCAGGGATGCGTCCAAAGCCATGAAACGTCATACAGGTCTGTGTGGTCCTGAAGTAAATTTTGATCGTTACAATGTTATACCATACACATTTATAAGCCGTAATATGCTGCAGGGGCGATCATCTGCAGGCAGGAACTAGACAGAAGCTTCACAGAGTGATGTAGTCAACATATTAGTCATTGTATGGTCAGTTCCAAATCTGCATCAAAAACACAGTCCTGAAAGATGGACCCTAGGGAGGACTGTGCAAAAGTCTAACCCAATAGGATCCCATCGAAATGGTGCATCAGGGTCCGACTCCTCCCACCTGTTTAGCTCTATCGTTAGGAACATGAATCACTTTTGGACAATCCCTTTCATTTAAAAGAATCGTCCATTTTGGATATCTCCTGTTCAGCGGATTCTTCATCTTTCAGTGAGTTCGTCATAACAGGTCGCAGCAGCAAAAAGCTGTTGTAATCATGGAAACAGCTTACTATTCTCAAGATGTTGTGTATAACATAGTGGACAACCCCTTTAAATGTAAACAATGGTCAGATGGTGCAAGGGTTAACCCAGTAGTGGCAGCTGTACAGGTAACTCAGCCCCAATGTACACGGACACTATAAATCATCACATGCGATATTTACCTTAGAATAATCCAAATTACTGAGCCCACCACAGCACTCCAAGTGCTCAGCAGCCACTATGTGTGCTAGCCTAGCGTGTGTATGACGGACGGCCAGTGAGTGGCGCCCTCATCAGGACACCACCGAAGTCACTGACTAAAGGTCTCACACACTGGACACTGCGGCTCCTGTCAGCACACACGTGGACCGTGTCAAAGACTCACACACTTCCGGGATCCTGAGACGTTACCTGTGTTCTGATTGGCTGGACGGGATCCACTGTGACGATTGGTTTATATAAGACGCTCTCTGATTGGCCGACGCTGAGCGAATGCCCCGCCCCCTGGGTTGGTTTGGGCGGGAGCTGCGGGATGCCGCTGCAGTTAGTCTGGTTGCTATGACAACAGCATCCCTTGTAATGGCGGGGCTGAGGAAATAAAGTGATTGTGAAGGAAGAAAAGTAGAATAAACGATAATAAATCATAGCCTGGTGTGACGTAATAACTCACTATACACTATACACCTCAGAGACTTCATAGTCTATATAATAATAACAATACTACAATAAAATATAACGTGATATACCAATATATACAGTACTAGCATCGCCATGTGTGAGGCGGCGGTGCTAACAAAATGGCAGATATAGTTTATTATTTCAGGAATATACATTATTATTTCATCCATTTCTATTGCATTGGTGTGTAATGGCGTCCACTCCAAGGTTTACCTTTGCGTTCACTTTGAAGCCCCTGCGCCCAGAACGTGAGGGGGTGCACACCCGGGCCTGGGAGCCTTAGGGGGCCCATGAGGTGTCTCCTCAAAATATACAGAGGAAAGTACTGTAAATGTGCTCGCCATCTTTTAGAATTAGGTCCCCAGATGAAAATTTCGATATGGCCACGACCCCATTTACGGATGGGGTGACACCTCCTTTTTTTGGGGTAACATAAAATATGTTTGATGTGGGAGATTTGCCCATTCTTCCGGGATGTCAGGAGGTCACCCCTATATTAGAAACTTCATGGACGTTTTGGGAACCCCTTAATTTACTTCAGTGACCCCAGGCCACAAATAGCACCTGGTCCAGGCTCATAGGCCCATGAAAACACACGGTCGTCCGTATGAGGGCCCATGGACACTACAAGTATACCTTGCAAGAAGGGCTCCAATATTTCTAGGGCAGGTCATATCCTGCTCCATGATATCAGATAGAAAAAGGACAGAGCCCCCATAGAAATGAATAAAGCATTGAAGGCTCCCCCTCTAATAACACCCGAACGTCATCTGGGATGCGAGTGACTTCCATTAAAAAAGCAGCACCAATTTGGCCTGCACACTTGGTCATGTTATAGTTAGGAGCACTCAGTAGCTTAAAGGGGCTGTTCAATAATTTTTCCTAAGGATAGTCTATAAATGTCCATTCGGTGGTGGGCCGACAGCCAGCTATCAAAAGGATCAAGTATTTGGAGCCACTTCCAATGGCTGTACTATACTGCACCTCGTCACTATATAAGGCACGGAGTCATCTGCTACCAGCTCCGTGCACTACAGAGTATGGACATTGGAAGTGGTCCCAAACAGGCCCATATTCTATAGGTCTTTCATCCAAGTCATATAGACAACAGCCCGGCTGTGGTGCTGCCTTTACAATGGACCCCATTTTGCGGTAGATTTTATTATCATCCTTTAACTCACCCACCAGGCTCTGAAGGAATCCGAGACCATACAATGAGAATGTTTTGACTGCAGACACACGCTCAGCCCGCTCCCTTTACTGTAACCATTGATATGTACCCCAACATGTCATCAGGGTCACAATCTCTTTCTTCTGTCTTTCCCTCGTGTCACGCTGACTTTTTCTATCATCCTCGTCCCTGTGCAAAGGATGGCTGTTTACCCAGCTGCCCCCATTCTCAGTGTCTGTAGTTCCACCCATTCCTCTCGCTGACGTGTTGTTTTGATGAGTTTCGCTCCCATGTGTTTGTACAAGGTTATGTTTTGCAGACTTTCATATTTGCAGACTACAAGACCTTTCAGTTACTTTGCTGGAAAGCAACCCCTAGATAAGTCAGTTTCTAGCTGATATAACCAGGCTGACTAAGGGGGTGGAGAAGGAGTACTCATCTCTCTGGGAAATTTCCAAGTGCATTTGTTTTTAGCGTAGAATCTATCCATAATATGTCATATAGTAACACAACAGTGGTATACGAAGTGTCCAGGGGCTTAACTTGAGGGGATGCAGAGGGGCCCAGGAGCCTTAAAGGACCCATCAGCACTGACATCAGTATTGAGATTGCAGCTTCCATTTAGCCCATAAACCAAGGAGACCCACAGATTACCCTAACCACACTAAGGTGGATTAAACATTTTAGCACCCATATCACTATCAAGAATTCGCTGTAGGGATGAGGTAGAGGCCACGGACAAAAGTTGTGCAAACTGGTGCACAGGGTCCAGAAGACTTTAGTTACGCCATTAAGAGTGTCCATAGCGTCATAGTATAGAACTGTATGGACTGTCACAGTTATCCCCTGTGCATGAATCCTTAAAGGGTCCCAACCACCAAGATGGGGCTTAGAGAAAGAGCTGAGCGATGATACATAGTAGCCCATTTAGGTACGCTGTTTCCATAGCCCCCATTGACTTCTATGGGAGTTACATAGAGAAGCGTCACTCTCCTTTTATGCTTAGTTATTCTCATCTTGGCCACGATGATGCCTTTAATACAAGGCCTAATCTATAAGGGATGCAGAAGAAGCAGTCATATCTACACCTTGATGTCTTAGCGGGTATAAGGTGGTATGGCCGCACACCTTGAAAGTTGGACTGTTGCACATGGAAGGGTAAAACCCCTGTCCCAACTACACCTGTAGTGTAGTGGGTAATGCAGTGTGTAATGGTTTTTGTATTATATCGTGGAACGTTTGGGAATGGGATCATGCAATGACTCCTTATAGGCCGAAATAAGTTGTGCCCATGAGTTGGAATTCCCCTTTAAATGTCCCTATACACTGCTGTAGAGAACAGCTGCTGCAGCCATTACCTTAAAACGGCTCTTCACATAAATAATGGATGCAAGACACTCTGTTTATGAACAGCTGATCTCAGCGCTGATCTACAGGGTCCGGTTACTCCAGGTGAAGCCACCTAACCTCACGTATCTGCCTTTTTTTCTGCCTGAGCACTGCGGACGATCTGGGCCGCTGAGGACATGGAGAGCACCGCAACATAACAAAGATACCTTCCAATCTCAATATGCTAAGTGAAATAAGAGGAACCATCCTCTAAAACCTGGCCGGGAGATGGATTTCAGCCACAGACAATGCACATTTATATATTTATGGATCAATTCCATGTAGCATATATGTATAAGTATAAGAAATATATATAAAGAATATTGAGTGTATACTACTATGTATATTTGGGTGCACGGGACGGTCATAGCACACCCCATCTACCCAACCCTCCGATTTAAAATCATACAGCATGCTTATACAGGTGACTATGGGTTCCCTGAGTCCAGTGGGCCCTGTTTTGGTCCAAGGTGGCTTGGTGCTGATACTTTGTTCTTCATGCAGTGTGCCGCACACCCCCTGGAGGCTGAGGTGTAGTCCCGTCTGGAAAGGACCAGGCATGGGTATGTAGACATTTTGACTAGGGGGGACCCCAGACATAAATGACTAGTCCGCCCCTGCATATATCCTCTTACCCCAGCATGGGCTGTTTTATTACATGCTAGATTATGAGAATTTCCAAACCATTAGGTGATGGATTAAAAAACATGTAAAAAATAAACCCAAAAACCACCCTCAATTGTCCACTTGGAGAACAGGCTGGTGGTTAGTGGAGTGGTCACCAGTGTAGATCCCTCTAATCTCCTAGAAGGATCCAGAGCAGCCAATAAGCCATTCACTACTCAGGACCTAAAGCAAGATGGCGGCCAGTAGGTGGCAGGCGCGTCTTATCAGCGTTACATAACGGCGCATGTTTCAGGCTTGTGTATTGCGTTACATAAGATGGCACGGTAGTGTAAACGAGGAGCTTAGTTTGGAAAGCAATTAAAAACCCATTGATAAGATATTGCGGTAATGAATGTAATGACCGCCGACCACTCCAGCCGCCGTGTCTTTCCCAGTTGTCGTTTGCTTTCACATCTCTGCATATAATTAAAGTAATAAAAGCAATAATGAGTTTTCGGAATCATGGCTCAGAATGGGAGGTAATTACCCGCGTTAGGTGGACAAGGATAATTTGAGGGTAATTCGTGCATAGAGAGTCCAGGAAGAGGTGGTGGAGCTACAAGGGTGACAGTCTGAATAGTGGTATAAAATAATTTAGGAATGAATAAAATTGTGTAATATAATTAGCCAAAAACAACCGGGCATCACTGCTATGACAGAAGAGGAAACCTGATGGGCGTCATCAGCCGTAATTACTACTCTAATCCAAAAACAATGCGGCAGGTTTACCAACGTTCAGCTGGAGAACCAGGCTGTTGCCGGAGTCGCCATAGCTAACCAGTGGCTTACACGTAGTCACCAACATCCAGGACTTGCCACCAGCTAAAGCCACTGTACTAACAGTGTGAGCCAGCCTGCTTCTATTGAAGGGGTTTCTGGGCTAAAAAATATTGAGGATCTATCCCAAGGAAAGGTCAATAATATCAGATTGGTGGGGGATCCGGCACCTGACACTCCCACCGATCAGCTGTTTCCGGCAGCTTATACATTAAGAATGGAGTAAGAAGCAGACAGCTCCATTCTCTATGTAGTGGCCACATTTGGTATTACAGATCAGTTCCCATTATTTTGCATTGGATCAAAGCCAAAGCTCCCCTACTATCAGTGTCAGTCAAAGCTCCCCTACTATCAGTCTCAGACAAAGTTCCCCTACTATCAGTGTCAGACAAAGCTCCCCTACTATCAGTGTCAGTCAAAGCTCTCCTACTATCAGTGTCAGTCAAAGCTGCCTTACTATCAGTGTCAGACAAAGCTCCCCTACTATCAGTGTCAGAAAAAGCTCCCCTATTATCAGTGTCACACAAAGCTCCCCTACTATCAGTCTCAGACAAAGCTCCCCTACTATCAGTCTCCGACATAGCTCCCCTACTATCGGTGTCAGCCAAAGCTCCCCTACTATCAGTGTCAGAAAAAGCTCCCCTACTACCAGTGTCAGAAAATGCTCCCCTACTATCAGTGTCAGCCAAAGCTCCCCTACTATAAGTGTCAGTCAAAGCTGCATTACTATCAGTGTCAGACAAAGCTCCCCTACTATCAGTGTTTGGAAACGTTCCCCTACTATCAGTGTCAGAAAAGCTCCCCTACTATCAGTGTCATCCAAAGCTCCCCTACTATCAGTGTCATCCAAAGCTCCCCTACTATCAGTGTCAGAAAGAGCTCCCCTACTATCAGTGTCAGAAAAAACTCCCCGACTGTCAGTCAAAGCTCCCCTACTATCAGTGTCATCTAAAGCTCCCCTACTATCAGTGTCAGATAAAGCTCCCCTACTATCAATGTCATCTAAAGCTCCCCTACTATCAGTGTCAGATAAAGCTCCCCTACTATCAGTGTCAGATAAAGCTCCCCTACTATCAGTGTCAGAAAAAGCTCCCCTACTATCAGTGTCAGATAAAGCTCCCCTACTATCAGTGTCAGATAAAGCTACCCTACTATCAGTGTCAGATAAAGCTCCCCTACTATCAGTGACAGCTAAAGCTCCCCTACTATCAGTGTCAGTCAAAGCTCCCCTACTATCAGGGTCAGCTAAAGCTCCCCTACTATCAGTGTCAGACAAAGATCCCCTACTATCAGTGTCAGTCAAAGCTCCCCTACTACCAGTGTCAACCAAAGCTCCCCTACTATAAGTGTCAGCCAAAGCTCCCCTACTATAAGTGTCAGTCAAAGCTGCATTACTATCAGTGTCAGACAGAGTTCCCCTACTATCAGTGTCAGAAAACGTTCCCCTACTATCAGTGTCAGGAAAGCTCCCCTACTATCAGTGTCATACAAAGCTCCCCTACAATCAGTGTCAGGCAAAGCTCCCCTACTATCAGTGTCAGAAAGAGCTCCCCTACTATTGGTGTCAGAAAAAGCTCCCCTACTATCAGTGTCAGCCAAAGCTTCCCTATCGGTGTCAGTCAAAGCTGCATTACTATCAGTGTCAGACAAAGCTCCCCTACTATCAGTGTCGAAAAAAGCTCCCCTACTATTAGTGTCAGAAAAAGCTCCCCTACTATCAGTGTCATTCAAAGCTCCCCTGCTATCAGTGTCAGACAAAGCTCCCCTACTATCAGTGTCAGAAAAAGCTCCCCTACTATCAGTGTCAGAAAAAGCTTCCCGACTGTCAGTGTCAGTCAAAGCTCCCCTACTATCAGTGTCATCTAAAGCTCCCCTACTATCAGTGTCAGTTAAAGCTCCCATACTATCAGTGTCATCTAAAGCTCCCCTACTATCAGTGTCAGATAAAGCTCCCCTACTATCAGTGTCAGCTAAAGCTCCCCTACTATCAGTGTCAGCTAAAGCTCCCCTACTATCAGTGACAGCTAAAGCTCCCCTACTATCAGTGTCAGTCAAAGCTCCCCTACTATTAGGGTCAGATAAAGCTCCCCTACTATCAGTGTCAGACAAAGATCCCCTACTATTAGTGTCAGAAAAAGCTCCCCTACTACCAGTGTCAGCCAAAGCTCCTCTACTATAAGTGTCAGCCAAAGCTCCCCTACTATAAGTGTCAGTCAAAGCTGCATTACTATCAGTGTCAGAAAAAGCTCCCCTAATATTAGTGTCAGAAAAAGCTCCACTACTATCAGTGTCATTCAAAGCTCCCCTGCTATCAGTGTCAGACAAAGCTCCCCTACTATCAGTTTCAGATAAAGCTCCCCTACTATCAGTGTCAGACAAAGCTCCCCTACTATGAGTGTCAGACAAAGCTCCCCTACTATCAGTGTCAGTCAAAGCTGCATTACTATCAGTGTCAGACAAAGCTCCCCTACTATCAATGTCAGAAAAAGCCCCACTACTATTAGTGTCAGAAAAAGCTCCCCTATTATCAGTGTCATCCAAAGCTCCCCTGCTATCAGTGTCAGACAAAGCTCCCCTACTATCAGTGTCAGTCAAAGCTCCCCTACTATCAGTGTCACCTAAAGCCCCCCCTACTATCAGTGTCAGTCAAAGCTCCTCTACTATTAGTGTCAGTCAAAGCTCCCCTACTATCAGTGTCAGACAAAGCTCCCCTACTATCAGTGTTAGCCAAAGCTCCCCTACTATCAGTGTCAGCCAAAGCTCCCCTACTATCAGTGTCAGCCAAAGCTCCCCTACTATCAGTGTCAGACAAAGCCATAGCCACGAGGAGCACAGAGTGGAGCAGGAGTCCAAGATAAGTAGAATGTGTAAGGGCCAGTTCACACGGAGTTAACGCGCTCAAATTCTGGCATGTATACACGTGTCAGAATGTGAGTGCTCAAAACAGATCCCATTCATTTCAATGGGTCGTTACGGGCGTATAATGCGTGTAATTTTGAGGCCGCAAACTTACGCGCGCAAAATTACGCGCGTTATACGCTCGTAACGACCCATTGAAATGAATGGGATCTGTTTTGAGCGCTCTCATTCTGACACGTGTATACATGCCAGAATGCGCGCCCGTTAACTCCGTGTGAACTGGCCCTAACAGTCTATCAGAATCTAGGGAGTGAATGGTGGGATTCAGTTACAGTAAGCAGCCTCAATAGCAGTGCGCCCAAAGGTGAGGGAGACTTAGAGCAGGTGGTTGAAGGCTGGTTCTGCATTGTACTCATAATTCTATTGATAAGTTGTTTTTTCTATATTTAGTCCCTTCCTAACACCAAAATCACTTCTGAACCACTTTTACGTTGTTGTAGGAGAACTTGTGTCAAAGTGCAACATCGCTGCCAAGAATGTCAATTCTTATATACTGTAAGATGTTTGCTGACCACAGGTTTGGCATTTTGGTGGCAATATAGTACACAGGCCGAACATTGCCCGTGTACCTGCTCTATGTGTCTCCTATAATACAGCGATGCACATAATGGTTTCTGATGGGTGACTAGTACTAGAGATTGTGGTTAATGTAGAAGGAAGACGCCGGCTGTAATAGCCAGAAATAATAGCAGTCTCCACTCTGAGAAATACTGAGAATCACAGAAGCTTTATGTTTGCTTTTTTCCATTTCAATAGCTCTCTTAGCAGGCACAAATGAACCTGGTGACCTGACAGACCAGACCGTGTAATGGGGAGAACATCACCTGTTAAATTGTGTATGAAAGTAAAGACTGTATATTTATAGGGATTGTCTGTTAGTAAGGTATCTGCAACCCACAACAATGCTGAAAGCAGTCCAAAAAAACCATCTCGATGGAGAATGACCAAATTTTTTTGGATGGTTTGGTACTCAATGGCTGAAACGCCACCAGAAATCTTTCCCTATGCAATTTGGTTGCAATTTTTTGTGGTTGATTCTAGAAGCAGGCAGAACTGAACAAGCACCGAACACTGAGAGATTTGCTGTAAATGTAGATATAGGAAAGAATGGACTAAAAGAATCAGATACTGAACAAGCAGGAAAATAGAAAAGCGACTGAATTGTGAAAGCAGCTGTGGGTAAAACTTGGCTATAAAGATTATGTGGAGACCCTGGAAGAAGCAGGAATATTGCAAATGGGCTGATTTGTGACTTCATCTGTAGGTAACATGGAGTGAGGCCTTGTTCACATTTGCATTGGTAATCCGTTCGCCAGCCTCATATATAAAAAGAACGAGTTATCCTGGAAACCCCTTTAAGGATTACCTCTAACTATCTTAGTGGTGACAATCTTTTGTTTTGACTGATTGCCAATGTATACGACCACAACCAGGGACATAACAGGTTTGGAAAACTCAAGATGCTCTCCGTGTGCCCAGAGCGGTATCTTTCGAGGCCGAATATGGCGAAGCGATAGGGCATGTAATGATAGACAGATAGCATGAAAGTACCCACACTGCTTCCTATTAAGCCTTTGAGTGAAATTGCTAAATTGTACTTACCCATGACCACCATTAGAGGGAGCACACTGTATACAGATTCATACAGCTCCCTATAGGTTAATTGGTAGTTGCATAAAACTGTAACACCTAATTTCCAGTGATGTCCCATGGAAAGTGATGACATCACAATGTAGAGGTCCTACTCTAAGTTTATTGTGTAATTAAGTAATATTTTATTGCCTTTTTGACTTGTCTCACTAGTCCTCTAAGGACCCCTCTGGATATGGTATAGGATGCAACCCCTTTACAGCAGCTTTTCCTCTATACTGACCCATGTATATGTTCCCTATGGAAGTACACCACTTTCACCCGGCCTCTTGTGTCTTTTCAGGACGGGGTGAATGACTGGGAGGTATATGACTGCAGCCATGTGTCGGGGTGTGCGGGCCATGTTTATGAAAAGCAGTCTGTTACTTGTGTCCTGATCCTAAGCCCATGTGCAGCTGTCCAGGATCAACGTATAAAACCAGAAATTAGCCACAAAATGAATAAAATCATGTACTGTCTATTAATAGCGAGTCACCTGGAACAACCCATAATAAGCAAGTGAAGGCAGAGGACGGCCATTCTTTTAATACAACGGGTGCCAGAAAGTGAGCCCTTTAGGCAGGAGGAAAAGCGATATAGGATTGCTAAAGTAGCACTCCCGAAAAAAATGCACTCTCTGGCCTGTTATAAGGCGACGTGATGTAGCCTGTAGTGAAGGTAACCTTGCCAGTAGATGGATTTGTGAGTTATCTGAAACCTTCTGGTCCTTTGCCGTGTCATGTGACCATCATTCTGACTTGCTGTCTTATGTGTGGACACGAAGTCTGTTTTTCCATTATTGAGACTCAGATTTCTATGTCCGCATTGGGGACTTAGATTAGTGCAGACAGTTTTAGTCATGTTGGGGGTCAAAATACTTCCATGGAGAACAGCTGGGGGTGTATGTGCTAGAAGGCGCAGCGTGTGCGTTACTTACATCTCTCACTTGACTATACTGACCCTTGCAGTATAGAATTACATCTGGATAATGGATGCTGTCCTTG
Organism: Leptodactylus fuscus; assembly: GCF_031893055.1. Lineage (NCBI taxonomy): Eukaryota > Metazoa > Chordata > Amphibia > Anura > Leptodactylidae > Leptodactylus > Leptodactylus fuscus. The sequence continues at coordinate 15,392,385 of NC_134272.1, read as the reverse complement.
ACGTTTACATGAAGATGGATTCTAAGACAGATCTGAAGAGCTCATAGACAAGCACTTATATCTAATGGTTTACTCAGAACATTGTTATTCAGCTTGTCAGAGAGGACGGCGCTGCCTGTATATGAAGAAACCATTTCCTGTGTCACTCCAGACAGAGAGAAGAGAAGAGGTTAAAGGACAGACGTAACAGACACTAACATTAATAATGCCGAAAATATTTCAGTTACATTGTAAAGTCTCCAATTTAATGTGAATGTCAGTGTAAATTATTATGGGGAACTGGTATTAGTGTCCTGTGCTGTCCCCCTACTACAAAGAGCAGAAAAAGGGAGATGATGACTGCTTGAAACAAGTTTCTGACTCCTGGACTACTCAACCTATAGTGCCTCCTAATGGACAGAAATATAGCTAATATAATACTGCCCTCTATAGAAATATAACTACTGTACTATAATACTGTCCCTATGTACAAGAATATAACTACTATAATACTACTCCTATGTACAAGAATATAACTACTATAATACTGCTCCTATATACAAGAGTATAACTACTATAATACTACTCCTATGTACAAGAATATAACTACTATAATACTACTCCTATGTACAAGAATATAACTACTATAATACTGCTCCTATGTATAAGAATATAACTACTATAATACTACCTCCTATGTACAAGAATATAACTATTATAATACTGCCCCATACGTACAAGAATATAACTACTATAATACTGCCCCATATGTACAAGAATATAACTACTATAATACTGCCCCTATGTACAAGAATATAACTACTATAATACTGTAACCTCTGTGCAGTTATATAACTCTTATAATACTGAGCATTGGGCCGGGGCATCTTTTGGGATTTCTAGATATATTACAGTATGTGACTATTACATAACATGTGCAGTATTTACATGAACCAAATAGGATTAAACAGTTGTCCGTACAGTTTAGAGACTGTCTTCAGGCTACTATGAGCACCAGACAGACCTTGGTAATGTTAAGGCTTACTGGGCTTTTGCATTCTCCTTAATTATGAGGCCATTGTATTCTCTGTAAATATGCCGTATACTTGACACGGTAAGAGTGTAGGAGACTGGGCGCCCATTGTGGCTCCACCACCGAAGGGTTCCTACAAACCCAATGGCTCACTACTAAAAGCGCAGTTTTCTCTTTGAGAATCGGAATTACGGTATTACAAAGTGCTGCTTAGAGACATCATGCGAAGGTGAATCATGCAGGTTCTTATGGTGATAAAAAATAAAGTCAATCTTTCTAAAGTAATATTTTTTTCCATGGAAACAACTTGTAGACGGAGTAGATATTGGTAAGTATCAGATGGCATAAAGTATTAACGTAACCGCAGTGGTCAGTGCCTGCGTAATAGATCATATTAATAGCCCACTGTCTCCAGAGACGTCACTGGACAATCGCTGGTCACTATGGAAAACACTATATAAATGTGTTTGTGTGGGAGGTGACTGGTAATTTTTCCTTCTCATCAGTGGTTCCAAGTCTAGAAAAGTACACTGACTACGTCTTCTCTTTGACCAAGGTTCAGTACATGGGCAGATATAACTTCACTAATAATCGGAGGATGGTAAGTAAAAGTTTGTTGACACGTGCTTTCGCTCTTTCTAGGAGATCAGAAGGTCATCCAAGATATTCTTCCATTTTGGTAGTGCCAAATTGTCCCACCATAGAAACCTACGATGGTCCACGTTCTGGCACACCTCAACAAGACCCATGAGGTTAAATGGGTTGTTGAAAAATTAGACAGTCGGTCATTTGGTCACTTGAACAAATGTCTGACATATTGCATGACCTCAAGACAGATAGTTGGGACAACAGGTTTGGACTTTGCCATTCAAGAAAGATATTAGGAACTGGTCACATGCATACAAGGTACCAAAAGATTCATGATATGTTTCCTCAGCCTGTTCCAGTACAAGAGCTTGTTGTCCTGGTTGTTGTTCCATGACAGATAATTTCTGGAAGGTTCCAAAAAGTTATGGTTTGGAGAATAAATGCAACTACTCTCAGGCCTTTGATCCACTAGTTTAGGTGAGGTCGTCTTCTGTTGGACCTTTGGGGCTCTATTATTATTTCAGTACTTGGACCCACCAAAATATCCTCTGGTAGACCAGCCTAATTCCTCCCAACTCCTTCATGATTATGTCAGAGCCTCATTCCAGTGGATCATTCTCTGGTGGGCAGGTCCAAACCTATCCAACACCTTCATGATGGTAACCTAGACTCATTGTCCTCTGGTGGGATAATCCATATCCACCCAGCATTACTTTGATTGTATCAGATCCTGAGCCCCTTGGAAGATCCTCTGATAAACCAGTCCAACTCTACCCAACTCCATCATGACTGTATCAGAACCTGAGGCAATAGCAGGATCCTCTGATGGGTGTGTCCAAATCTAGCCAACGCCTTCATAACTGTGTCAGAACCTGAGCTTAATGGTGGGCCAATTCAATTCTACTCATCTTCTTCTTTCATGACTGTCTCAGAGCCTGAGGTCACTGGAGGAACCTCCATTGGGCCAGTCCAACTGTATCCAATTACTTTATGACTGTATCAGAGCCAGAATATATTGGAGGTTCCTCTAGAGGTCAAGTCAAAATCTGCTCAATACCTTCATGGGTTGTCTGGTAGGCTAGTTCGACTCTGGCCATCTCCATCTTGATCCCTGAACCTATCCTTTATGGAAATCAAGACGTCATCAGCTTCTGTGAGAGCGCTAGACGGCCCATAAATATCAAACTGAAATAAAGTAGAGGATTGGTAAAATAAAATAAGGAAAATAAAACACAAAACTAAAAATAAAAATCTAAAAGAAAATCACATAGCAAGTCATTCCCCTTTCCTCATGGACAGAGCCAGCCTGGTACCTGGGGCAGATTATTCTCCGATTGGTTGGCTCTATGCTGAGTACGGCGGTTGTGCTACCCCGGGCAGACTTGGTAAATCACGTCTTGTTTGGTTTTCTTGAATAAACATCATGATGTAATCTTTGTTTTACTTTCATCACATGGTCATGTAGCTTCAATGTGTGTCATAGAGTTTCAATCTGTTCTGCGCGCTTATTTATTTTACTATGTAGCTTGTGATCGGCTTCTATCTCATTAACCATCAAATGCAAACTTGCTTTAAAGGGGACATGTCAGAGGGTCACTTGTATAGTCGCCCTGCCGGGGCACAAGCAGCTGGATCAGGGCAAAGTATCTGATTGCTGGTGGTCTAACTATGGCAAAAAGTGGTGGTGAGGGGTTGCCAGGATGGTGATCTCCAGCAGCCCCATCAAATGTAAAGGAACGGTGGCCACATATACGCACCATCGCTCGATGGAACGCTTTCAGGCCACTGTCCTGTTAATCAATGGGAGGTCCCAATTGTTAAGACTCCCAGTTCTCAGACAATTACCTCCTATCCTGTCTATACTCATTGATGTGTAATGCCTTGTTTCACCTGTGGTGGTGCTGTAATGAAATTAAACACTGCTTTCCCAAGTAATTGCACACTTAGGGAACTTTCAGGCCCCTATCCTATTCATTGTTGGGTGGGGGGGTCTCAATGGATAGACCCCCAGTTGCCAGACACTTTCCACCGATCCTGTTAAGACCTAATTGACGTGTAATACCTTGTTTCACCTGTGGTGGTGCTGTAGGGAAATGAAACACCTGCAACCTGCATTCCTAAGTGATTGTACCTGATCATTGGGAATCCAAGATTTGGTTTTCACAGGTGACCATGTAATATAGGAACATGGGAGTCTATGAGAGCGTGATTGGTATTGGTTCTTAGAGGAGAGCTCCGAGCAGTGGGCCCCCTATTGGCAAAACCCTCAAATTCTAACTGAAAGGGGAAATGGCGTGTTAACCGATCCGACTTGTGACATCAACTTTCCTGCAGATTTCCTCATGTACTGTGGTGCGTTATGTATGTGATGTACAAAAATCGGAGAACCATTTAGATGTCAGATGTTCTGTTCTTTCTGCGTGAAGACTTGTAAGCTATATCTGTTTCCTAGCTACAGGCCGGCTCTCAGCAACACGGAGGGGATTATCATCTCGCTGCCTCCACTGACAGTGTTCAGGAGCTGCAAGTATGAGCTGATGTAAAACATCGCTGTATACATGAATTACACACAAAGGGAACAAAACACAATGTATATACTCCATACGTGCCATCAAAACATGAACATAAGTTATAACAACACATATCAAACACATGATCACGTCTGAACACAACGGTGCAAGTAATGTAAGACATTATTCTACTGTACTTACATAAGTGAAGTCACGGGGGAATTTATTAAGACTGGCGTTACATTCATCTGGATTCTCTGTGCACAAAAAGCTTGCATAAAAAAGATGGTAAATCCCCCCCCCCCCCATATGCGTATATACATGACGTTACTTATCCTGTACTGATCCTGAGTTACATCCTGTATTATACTCCAGAGCTGCACTCACTATTCTGCTGGTGCAGTCACTGTGTACATACATTACATTGCTTATCCTGTATTATACTCCAGAGCTGCGCTCACTATTCTGCTGGTATGGTCACTGTGTACATACATTACATTACTTATCCTGTATTATACTCCAGAGCTACGCTCACTATTCTGCTGGTACGGTCACTGTGTACATACATTACATTACTTATCCTGTATTATACTCCAGAGCTACGCTCACTATTCTGCTGGAGCAGTCACTGTGTACATACATTACATTACTTATCCTGTACTGATCCTGAGTTATATCCTGTATTATACTCCAGAGCTGCACTCACTATTCTGCTGGTACAGTCACTGTGTACATACATTACATTACTTATCCTGTATTATACTCCAGAGCTACGCTCACTATTCTGCTGGAGCAGTCACTGTGTACATACATTACATTACTTATCCTGTACTGATCCTGAGTTACATCCTGTATTATACTCCAGAGCTGCGCTCACTATTATGCTGGTACAGTCACTGTGTACATACATTGCATTACTTATCCTGTACTGATCCTGAGTTACATCCTATATTATACCCCAGAGCTGCGCTCACTATTCTGCTGGTACAGTCACTGTGTACATACATTACATTACTTATCCTGTATTATACTCCAGAGCTGCACTCACTATTCTGCTGGTGCAGTCACTGTGTACATACATTACATTACTTATCCTGTACTGATCCTGAGTTACATCCTGTATTATACTCCAGAGCTGCACTCACTATTCTGCTGGTGCAGTCACTGTGTACATACATTGCATTACTTATCCTGTACTGATCCTGAGTTACATCCTGTATTATACTCCAGAGCTGCACTCACTATCCTGCTGGTGTAGTCACTGTATACATACATTACATTACTTATCCTGTATTATACTCCAGAGCTGCGCTCACTATTCTGCTGGTGCAGTCACTGTGTACATACATTACATTACTTATCCTGTACTGATCCTGAGTTACATCCTGTATTATACTCCAGAGCTGCGCTCACTATTATGCTGGTACAGTCACTGTGTACATACATTGCATTACTTATCCTGTATTATACTCCAGAGCTGCACTCACTATCCTGCTGGTGTAGTCACTGTGTACATACATTACATTACTTATCCTGTATTATACTCCAGAGCAGCGCTCACTATTCTGCTGGTGCAGTCACTGTGTACATACATTACATTACTTATCTAGTAGTGATCTCGGTATATTGCACCCTCATCCATTATGATTCTTGTATTATAGGAGCCCTGGCCATGCTCTAGTTATAGTTATAGTTTTGTTTTGTTTTTTTTATGGGGAATACCCCTTTAAATCGCATGTATATGGCATACTGTAAGGATTGTCGTCCTCCTGTAGCTACTGTGGCAATTTTTCGAGTCTTGTGAAATTGTGTTCCATCCACTTTTTCATTTTATAACAGGAATAGGTACAATTCAGGTAAATGGAGTGAAAAGTGAGTTATACGCCTGTAATGTGCTTAGATGGCTGCATTAAGCAGATGTTTCTCCAAGGAGTGAACACATAGGAGCACTGAATGCATGTTACATAAGTGTAATGTCACTTCTCATGTACATGCCATATGGGAGAGAGTTACTGATGCAATAGGTTAAATCGTTACCTCAAGTGAACATAGATCGCTATACTGCGCCAATAAATCATATTAAAGGGACACTTTATACAGTATCGGCATACACATCATATCACAAGTATTACATAAGTGTGCAGAACCAATATGTATTTTGCCTCTTGTAGCGCCACCCTCTGAGTTCAGTCTGACTAGCACCCACTTCCTGTCTGGGTGACCACCATCGGAGCACATGCAACAACGTGTACGGAAGTGGTCACCGGAAATTCTTCTATTCTATAGTCATGATCTAGATCCTAATTCTTACATAAGTAGACTGACAACACCAGCAAGGTAATACAAGACTATACATTATATCCAGGACTATAAATAAGACAGAAGTTATGGACAGATGAATGGTGATATGGCTACAAGATTAGACCACGCTGGGCATGTTTGGATTCTGTTACCATGTATAGATATACTAGGCAGAACACGACACTTGGTTTGTGAAGGTAGACATTCCCTTTAAATCCCACCCACAAACACATAAACTCCACCCATTAGCCAGAACCCTTGAAGGAACAGACACCATCAAGCAAGTGGCTGGTAAGCTAGATGAGACATGCTACACGAGTGGACGGTCTCTCTGACCTAAGAGAAGGTTTAAGCCAATGCCACATGGTAGCAGAAGGCAGAAGCGTAGTCAGTAGAGATGAGCGAGTAGTGTTCGATCGAGTAGGTGTTCGATCGAATACTACGGTATTCAAAATACTCGTACTCGATCGAACACTACTAGCTGTTCGAAGTTTAAGGTTCGATGCAGAACCAGCGTTGATTGGCAGAATGCTATACATTCTGCCAATCAACATTGGTTCTTCTCTTACCTTTCCGAAGTCTTCTCCGTGCTGCGTCCCCGTGTCTTCTTCCGGGTGGAATTCACTTTGCCTAGGCATCCAGCCTAGGCAGAGCTGACTGTGCATGCGCGGGCATGCTCTCGCATGCGCAGTCGGCTCTGCCTAGACCCCGATGCGCCACGGGGGCGCTGCGCCGGGAGAAGACTTCAAGGGGAATCCAGCCCGACCGTCACTCCCCGACCGCCACTCGTGGACTTGGTAAGTATAATTGTATTGAATTTTGCCTACCCCTGAAACGAGCATTTCCCCCCATAGACTATAATGGGGTTCGAAATCCGTTTGAACAGCTGAACAGCGTGCGGCTGTTCGAATCGGATTTCGAACATCGGACATTTTAGTGTTCGCTCATCTCTAGTAGTCAGGGAAGCTGGGTCATACACAGGAAGTCAACGGGGTAGCCAAATCAGGATCCAAAAGGGAGGTTAGGTGGAAGCCAAAGGTCATACACAGGAGGTCAGCAAGGTGCCAAATTAGGGAGCGTTCACACTACTGTCAATGACTGACGTAATTGTCTGTGCAAAATCTTGCGCGGACATTAGCATCGGACACTAGCTGTGTCCGTGACATTTTGCATTGATTTAAATGGAGATCGGGTGCGTTCTTTTACTGTCCGTGTCTGTCCTTAACTGTCCGTTCCCAAAGATGTCCGACTTTTCAAGCGGACAGCAGAAACCTACATGTCGGGTTTTGCTGTCCGCTTGAAAAGTCAAGACATCTTTGGGAACGGACAGTTAATCGAGGGAATCCAAAACTAGGGACAGGAGACAGGTGAAGCAGGAGAGGCTTGTCACTAGGGAGCGGATACCGTGGGGTAAACGAATAACCAGCGGAGGGCCGAAACCAGAATAGGGTCTAAATAGCCTCAGGCCCGCCGCTGACCCCCCTGACCCCGGAAGTGCCGGTCTCTATATACCAGTACATTATGTATGGGAAGAAGAGATATAGTCACAGAGGTTCTTCTGGCTGAAGATAGTTGAGTCTGTGGCTCATCTATTAAGGCATCTGCCTGGCCTTGCGACCTAGAACCGAAAAAATAAATGGAATAAAACTTAAAAAGGATTTTTCGCCACGTCTGAATAGAAGAACTCAGAAATAAGAAAGTTTGATGTTTGGGTTGTTAGACATGATGGATGTGTAATGGCAGGAAGCGGCCGCTCGCGCCACTCATCCACTCATCTTGTCTTTCTGTGATAAGCTCCTGTCCATATGAGAAATCAGCCCTCGTCTACGCCGGTGGTAAAGCCGCACTTGATCGAGGTCTCGTCTGCGCCATTCGCAGTCTTCAGTGGGTAATGAAGCAGGAAGGAGACGGTACAGCGAAGGTTACTCATGGCAGAAGCTCGCAACGTGTCGAGACAAATGTGATTACAGCGAGGCTTCATCAGTGAATGATAGGTCAATTTGTACCTGCGCCTCGCTCAAGCTGTTTGTCCATTTAGGCTTAAGGGGTAATTTAGGAAATGTAGTGCTCCAGCCAATGCCATAACTGTAGTAAGTATAACTCTCAGTAAAGTGCGGCGTTTATTTCCCTGGTGGTCACTATCTTACCCAGACCGAACCCTCATTATTAATAATTCACAAAAAAAAATATGGAAGTAGGGTAATACTGTTATAAGATTGTTGACCAAAATAGAATCTACTGTGTGCACGGGAGGAAATAATATAGAGAAGATATGGAGGGGGGGGGGGTTAAAGGGGAACTACAGAATGAATTAGGGAAGTTATACCATTTCTATAGTCATTCTTCATTGCTTTCAGAGTATCTGCATGCTGTTATACATATGGTGCCTTAAAGGGGACCTTTCACCACCTCCACCAACTTCATCTCTTTACATCCTTGAATAGACTCCCCTCCACTGATTTCAATGCAGTTAGAATTCTTTCTCTAGCCCCCACCGTTCCTGAGCAATCGGTGATGTTACTTTCATCAATTAATAGGCTAAACTGCAGACTCTTCTCTGAGCAGGATAAGATAAGATCATCTTTAATAGTCCCACAGTGGGGAAATTTCAGCATGTTACAGCAGCCTAGTAATACAGATACAGGATAATACACAGTAATATAATACAGACATAGACACACATAAGCTGAGAAGAGTAGATATACTAGGAGTCCATAGCAGCTAAGGAACAGAAGAGAAAGAAGGAAGACTTCATAGTCATAATCATTAGTTCTCTGTGCGGAGTGTCTTCACTTGGTCTGATGTAGATTATACAGCCTGGTCGTGGATGGAAGGAAGGACTTGTGAAAGCTCCTTCTCACACTTGGGGTGAAGCAGACGGTCACTTACAGTGCTGCCAAGTCCCATCAAGGTCTCATACATGGGGTGGGATTTGTTCTCCCGCATGGAGGTCACCACGGACAGGATACAGGTATAGAAGGAGCAAAGCTGTGTGCAAACATGCAGCGACTATGACGACCCTACAGTACATGGCTGGGGTCATCCTTTCAGAGACTCTGCCACAGTCTCTGCGTAAATTCACACTTTCAGTTAAAAACATTGGACACCCTACAGACCCCATTATAGTCAGTGGGATCAGACGGTCTCCATAATATTATAGTAGTCTTTTTTCCGTTCTGATGGACCAGAACAACGGACACCATGACGTAGGTGTGAACCTAGTGTAAGTTGTCTGAAAAGTTATTAATAGGGTTGAGCCGATCTTGAGATTTCAGGATCGATTTTAAAATCCGATTTCCGATCATTTTCCAGTCGATCCCGATCACTCAACCCTAGTCAATGCTTCTCTATGGGGAAAGTCACTTTTAGGGTTGAGCCGATCTTGAGATTTCAAAATCCGATTTCCGATCATTTTTCAGCCGATCCCGATTGTGAAATTTGCTCAATCGCCGATCGGGATCCGATCTTTTCCGATCCCGATTGCCCAACCCTAGTTATTAACCATTTAAAAGCTTTGCCCAGAATTAGAGAAATGGGTCTGTTTGTCCCAAAAACGGCGCAGCTGTTATCTCGATTGGGTCAAGTATTACAGCTCGGTTTTTGGAAAAGCAAATCTTGGAAAATCTTTTTATAGAATATTTTGTTTATCGTAAATCATTATAATTTCAGTGAAAAGGGTTTTTTTGGGTGGGTGGAAGGCGGTGAATAGCTTACTAGTATAAGGCCCAGCATAAGCTCTAGAGCCGGCATTGATGATGCAATAGGTAGGGGCACTTTCCTCGCATGAATCATTGCATAATGGAAGTGAAGAGGGAAACTCAGGAAATTGTATAAAAACTTATTATCACCTAATTTTCAAGAATTCTATTAAAAGAAATATTGTGTATTCAAGGGCTACGCCGAGACATTGTGCAGCGCCACTAATTGATTTTATCGAGTTACAGCTGCAGTCTAGGTGAATACAATTTGATTGACTACAATATAATACTCAATAGTTAGAAGCAAACCTCCGCCTTAACATGGTTGCCCACGATTATGCAATTGGTAACCTTACAATAAGTCATCAATAGCAGGCCCAACTTAATTCATTCAAGTAAGTGGGATAAAGCTTGTAGCTTGCACCTTAGTATCTAGATCTGACTCTGAAACATCTATGTCTAATGCAGATGAAACAATAACTGCTAGGAGTGGGGCTTGGTCTTTGGGAGGCAGCTTTCTGCAGCAGAAACCTTCCTCTATTTCCTCATCTGAAACAGAGACCAAGGAAGATAAGATTTTCCATTTTGTCTAACTCTTGTTGGGTATGGGGACAATATCTACATTGCTACTTCCTACAAAGAGTGGGGCTTGGTCTGTGGCTGGGAGGCAGCTTGCTGCAGCAGTCACCTTCCTCCATTTTGTAATGTGAAGTAAAGATCAAATGAGGTAAGCGTTTCCACTTTATCTAAATCTTGTAGCCATGTATTGGATATGGAGGAAACATCTTCCAGTGCTAGTGCAGAGATAACAAAAACTGGGGCTTGGTCTGTTGCTGGGAAGCAAATTGCTGCAGCAGAAACTTTGTTACCATAAAGATAAGTGTCTTTCACTTTATCTACATCTTGTGCCCCTGAATTGGCAATGGAGGAAGCATCTATACTGCCTCTTCCCTCCAGTGCTAGTGCACATGAAACACTAGGTGCAACGGGTGGGGCTTGGTCTGTGGCTGGGAGGCAGCTTGCTGCAGCAGTAACCTTCCTCCATTTCTTGCTTTGAAGTGAAGATCAGACAATTTAAAGGGATTGTCCAGGAAATATAATTTCCCGCAAGGAGGCCGGGGAAGGTAAAAAAAATAACCCATATTCACCTGCCTCAGTGCTCCGGAGTCTCCCACTGCGGTCTGGTCTTGTCCTAGTGAAGGTTCTCACTCCATGTGACCGCAACCACCTAAGGAAAGGACACGAGACGTCTCAGGTGACATATGGGAGTGACGGCCTAATAGCCAGTTATCATCTTCCCCAAAATGGTACCGTACATGAGCTCTAGGGGGTGAAATTATTGCATTATAAATCTTTTTATTCCAATGTGTTTTTGCAAAAGTTTTCATCTTTCATTCTAGAGAGTTCAAGGGCGGTTTACTCCTACCTGCTACTGATGGCGAAATGGGCTCCTTCAAGTAGCGTTGTTTCATAGCAGACAACAAAGACTCGGCGTATCACCGTGACCTTGTGTACCACAATTTACTAATAGTGATTGTGCTCTAATGGTCGGGTCACGGTAGATTCACGAAGATGTTCACGTGTATCAGACAGGTGACAACCACCATTGTCCTAAAGGGTTAACAACACACAATGAGGCACCAGCAGGAGGCAGGTTATATAAGGGCCATTAAAGGAAGGATCGGGGTTAAAACCATTGCTAATCATGTCAAGGTCAGGCCTAAGTGCGTAAATGGCGTCTAATGTCAGATAATTACATATATTGTCACCACATCAGGAGACGAGAGCGATTACAGCCTGCGACCAAGGGCTTGCAACACATTTACTACTACTATTACTTCTCACAGCTTAGAATTTGTTACAATGTGTCAGTTTAAGTCAAAAATTCTGAAGTTAGTGTCGATTTCAGCATAGACGCATAGCCCAATGGCATAATAGTGTGTGCAGGGGCCACTATGGGGGATAATACTGTGTGCAGAGGCCACTATGGGGCATACTAGTGTGCGCAGGGGCCCTTATGGGGCATAATAGCGCGTGTGGGGGCCACAATGGGGCATACTAGTGTGTGCGAGGGCTACTATAGGGCATAAGACTGTGTGCAGGGGCCACTATGGGGCATAATACTGTGTACAGGGGCTGACAGATGAGATCTGAATTATAAAACATGTAAGAAAGAAAAGTCATCTAAATCTAATTAGAGAATTAACGAAAAACATTAAATAACCATAAAATCCATAATCCCAATTCTCACCGTAATAATAGAAAACAAGAAATCACCTAAGGAATGATGTCAAAGAAAATTACAAGCATCATGGGAGCTCAGAAACATGACTATAACAGTGATGTCATAGCAACCGAACACCGGGCCACAAAGAAGACGCTGCAGGATAATAGTAAGACCGGTAAAAATAGATCCGAGAAAGATTAATCTGAGTGACTATAGAAATTGTCACCTGCAAGAGAAGATACTAGAACCAGCTATGAGATAATAGTGAGCAATACATTCATGTCCATAGGGGGCAGTATTATAGTAGTTATATTCTTGTACATAGGAGGTAGTATTATAGTAGTTATATTCTTGTACATAGGAGCAGTATTATAGTAGTTATATTCTTGTACATAGGGGGCAGTATTATAGTAGTTATATTCTTGTACATAGGGGGCAGTATTATAGTAGTTATATTCTTGTACATAGGAGCAGTATTATAGTAGTTATATTCTTGTACATAGGAGTAGTATTATAGTAGTTATATTCTTGTACATAGGAGTAGTATTATAGTAGTTATATTCTTGTACATAGGAGTAGTATTATAGTAGTTATATTCTTGTACATAGGAGCAGTATTATAGTAGTTATATTCTTGTACATAGGGGGCAGTATTATAGTACTTATATTCTTGTACATAGGAGTAGTATTATAGTAGTTATATTCTTGTACATAGGAGTAGTATTATAGTAGTTATATTCTTGTACATAGGGGCAGTATTATAGTAGTTATATTCTTGTACATAGGGGGTAGTATTATAGTAGTTATATTCTTGTACATAGGAGCAGTATTATAGTAGTTATATTCTTGTACATAGGGGGCAGTATTATAGTAGTTATATTCTTGTACATAGGAGTAGTATTATAGTAGTTATATTCTTGTACATAGGAGTAGTATTATAGTAGTTATATTCTTGTACATAGGAGGTAGTATTATAGTAGTTATATTCTTGTACATAGGGGGCAGTATTATAGTAGTTATATTCTTGTACATAGGGGGCAGTATTATAGTAGTTATATTCTTGTACATAGGAGCAGTATTATAGTAGTTATATTCTTGTACATAGGAGTAGTATTATAGTAGTTATATTCTTGTACATAGGAGTAGTATTATAGTAGTTATATTCTTGTACATAGGAGTAGTATTATAGTAGTTATATTCTTGTACATAGGAGCAGTATTATAGTAGTTATATTCTTGTACATAGGGGGCAGTATTATAGTACTTATATTCTTGTACATAGGAGTAGTATTATAGTAGTTATATTCTTGTACATAGGAGTAGTATTATAGTAGTTATATTCTTGTACATAGGGGCAGTATTATAGTAGTTATATTCTTGTACATAGGGGGTAGTATTATAGTAGTTATATTCTTGTACATAGGAGCAGTATTATAGTAGTTATATTCTTGTACATAGGGGGCAGTATTATAGTAGTTATATTCTTGTACATAGGAGTAGTATTATAGTAGTTATATTCTTGTACATAGGAGTAGTATTATAGTAGTTATATTCTTGTACATAGGAGTAGTATTATAGTAGTTATATTCTTGTACATAGGAGCAGTATTATAGTAGTTATATTCTTGTACATAGGAGTAGTATTATAGTAGTTATATTCTTGTACATAGGGGGCAGTATTATAGTAGTTATATTCTTGTACATAGGGGGCAGTATTATAGTACTTATATTCTTGTACATAGGAGTAGTATTATAGTAGTTATATTCTTGTACATAGGAGTACTATTATAGTAGTTATATTCTTGTACATAGGAGGTAGTATTATAGTAGTTATATTCTTGTACATAGGAGGTAGTATTATAGTAGTTATATTCTTGTACATAGGAGGTAGTATTATAGTAGTTATATTCTTGTATATAGGAGCAGTATTATAGTAGTTATATTCTTGTACATAGGAGTAGTATTATAGTAGTTATATTCTTGTACATAGGAACATTATTATAGTAGTTATATTCTTGTACATAGGGGCAGTATTATAGTAGTTATATTCTTGTACATAGGAGTAGTATTATAGTAGTTATATTCTTGTACATAGGGGGCAGTATTATAGTAGTTATATTCTTGTACATAGGGGGCAGTATTATAGTAGTTATATTCTTGTACATAGGAGTAGTATTATAGTAGTTATATTCTTGTACATAGGAGGTAGTATTATAGTAGTTATATTCTTGTATATAGGAGTAGTATTATAGTAGTTATATTCTTATACATAGGAGCAGTATTATAGTAGTTATATTCTTTTATATAGGAGCAGTATTATAGTAGTTATATTCTTGTACATAGGAGTAGTATTATAGTAGTTATATTCTTGTACATAGGAGCAGTATTATAGTAGTTATATTCTTGTATATAGGAGCAGTATTATAGTAGTTATATTCTTGTACATAGGAGTAGTATTATAGTAGTTATATCCTTGTACATAGGAGCAGTATTATAGTAGTTATATTCTTGTACATTGGAGTAGTATTATAGTAGTTATATTCTTGTACATAGGGGGCAGTATTATAGTAGTTATATTCTTGTACATTGGAGTAGTATTATAGTAGTTATATTCTTGTACATAGGGGCAGTATTATAGTAGTTATATTCTTGTACATAGGGGCAGTATTATAGTAGTTATATTCTTGTACATAGGAGGTAGTATTATAGTAGTTATATTCTTGTACATTGGAGTAGTATTATAGTAGTTATATTCTTGTACATAGGGGGCAGTATTATAGTAGTTATATTCTTGTACATTGGAGTAGTATTATAGTAGTTATATTCTTGTACATAGGGGTAGTATTATAGTAGTTATATTCTTGTACATAGGGGCAGTATTATAGTAGTTATATTCTTGTACATAGGAGGTAGTATTATAGTAGTTATATTCTTGTACATTGGAGTAGTATTATAGTAGTTATATTCTTGTACATAGGAGCAGTATTATAGTAGTTATATCCTTGTACATAGGAGCAGTATTATAGTAGTTATATTCTTGTACATTGGAGTAGTATTATAGTAGTTATATTCTTGTACATAGGGGGCAGTATTATAGTAGTTATATTCTTGTACATAGGGGCAGTATTATAGTAGTTATATTCTTGTACATAGGAGCCGTATTATAGTAGTTAGTGTTTTACGTTTTATTTTTTGGTTGGTTGGGGTTTGGGTTTTTTTTGCTACTGATTCACGACATGGCTCCAGCTTGTTTTTCCTTTTAAATTATGTTTTATTCTTGTTCTGTTTTGTTTTAAAAAAAGAAAATGATCAATAAAATTTGATTACGCCTAAAACGCGGGCGTTAGTATTTTTTTTTTTTTCCATAAAATGTAGTGAGTACAACTTTTGTATGTCCATATCCGTCATGGCTGGAGCCGTTTGCTGCCGGTGACCTGGGGAGAACATGTTTAGCTGATAACAGGACTCAGGTGTCTATAATCTCAATTAATGCTCATTAATAAATTCATGTCCTAGGGGCAGGCGCACGGTGAACCTGAGCAACCTCCTAATCCTTTGTGGAGTGATATGATTACAACTCAAGTGGATGGAAGATGTACATTTCCATATGGCAATAATGATGATGGACAGGATGGAGTGGCTGTGATGCAGTTGAGGATTAGAATGCAGGTGGGCTTCCTGGAACCTATAACAATATTCTCAATGAGATTCATGTGAAGATCAACATCACCATCTCCTTAGATTACACAAACCTCTGCTGTCTGGGGAGAATATTAATAAACTAGACTCCATTACATGGTATAGATAATCCTCAAAAGTTCATGTAAACTTCAAGAGGACCTTTCACCACCTCCCCTGGCTCACGCCCTTTCCCTCCAACACTTCGCTGATTCTGGCACATTTGGAATTTCTTCTCTAGCCCCTACCGTTCTTGAGCAATTGGTGATGTTAGTTTCAGCACTCAATATGTTAATTAGGCCTTGTACTGTCAGGTGGGTGGGCCTTGGCCTGAGAAGACAAACAGGGACCTCCTACCTGACAGTAAAGAGAATAATTGTGCATAAATTAACAGCACCCATTGCTCAGGAATGGTGGGGGTCCGAGAGAAAAGTCCAATTATGCCAGTATCAGTGGAGAGGAGCTTATTGAAGGAGGTCCTCTTTAAAGGGGAACTCCATGCAGATCACTAGAGTTGTTGGTTTATCCCATAGTTTACGTTCTGATAAAGGGATCCCCCATATTAACTCATTAGTCATTCTGCTACATGAATTACTGGTGACCACCGCTGTCTTTTTGAGACTAAAAAGTTGTCACAACTCCGCCCCTTTTATATATGGTTTGTAACTATAGCTCTCTCTATGCAGTCTCCCTTAAAGCATATTACCCTACCCTATGCATTTAATCCTAGCCGCAGGTACCAGAAAAAGCCAATGGATGCCTATATTGGAAGGAAAGATTTCCTTTAATTTTGACTTAAAGGAATTGTTCACGTTATACCATATCTCCCAAAATATTATGAATTCTTTACATTAAAGGGGCCAAAATCCTAATTTTGATTGGGCCAGGTGGCAACTGTTACAAAGTTACAAAGTTTTGGAAGATCAAAATTTGGAAAAATTACCTTCCCGTCTTCCAGCACATGAAAAGACAATTTGTTTGTAACCACAATCACGTGGTCGCCCTCCATAAAGGGCCAGTTACAGGAATCCAAAGAATAACACTTGTCTTTCCCACTGTTAGTATGTGACACTCAGAGCCGGAAATCCATGACTCGTCCTCTCGGGTCTCAATAAAACCTTTTGTTTTCCCGAATTAAAAGATGAAATTCAAATATTTTTACTTGGCAACGATAAGAAATTGTGTAATGTCACCTGCAGAGGAGAAATGTCTCATCTCATGCGGCTTCCAGGAACCTCGCTGCTATTTGCTGTATATTTGTAATATTTGGGCCGTATAATATAATTTCACAGCAGTGAAGAAAAGAGACGATTGTTATCCGAATATTCTGCGCTATTTACAAGATACACGAGAGGAAAGAATAGAATCCTTGTATGGCGGTTATTACTGGAGAGGAAATCAGACCACGGGCCAGGTGTATTTATAGTATCCATCTTACATTATGTCATGTACATGTGGGCAGTATTATAGTAGTTATATTCTTGTACATAGGAGCAGTATTATAGTAGTTATATTCTTGTACATAGGGG
This sequence comes from Leptodactylus fuscus, assembly GCF_031893055.1. Classification (NCBI taxonomy): domain Eukaryota; kingdom Metazoa; phylum Chordata; class Amphibia; order Anura; family Leptodactylidae; genus Leptodactylus; species Leptodactylus fuscus. The sequence continues at coordinate 15,374,845 of NC_134272.1, read as the reverse complement.
GCAGTATTATAGTAGTTATATTCTTGTACATAGGGGGCAGTATTATAGTAGTTATATTCTTGTACATAGGAGCAGTATTATAGTAGTTATATTCTTGTACATAGGAGCAGTATTATAGTAGTTATATTCTTGTACATAGGAACAGTATTATAGTAGTTATATTCTTGTACATAGGAGCAGTATTATAGTAGTTATATTCTTGTACATAGGAGCAGTATTATAGTAGTTATAGTCTTGTACATAGGGGCAGTATTATAGTAGTTATATTCTTGTACATAGGAGCAGTATTATAGTAGTTATATTCTTGTACATAGGGGGCAGTATTATAGTAGTTATATTCTTGTACATAGGAGGTAGTATTATAGTAGTTATATTCTTGTACATAGGGGCAGTATTATAGTAGTTATATTCTTGTACATAGGAGCAGTATTATAGTAGTTATATTCTTGTACATAGGAGCAGTATTATAGTAGTTATATTCTTGTACATAGGAGCAGTATTATAGTAGTTATATTCTTGTACATAGGAGCAGTATTATAGTAGTTATATTCTTGTACATAGGGGGCAGTATTATAGTAGTTATATTCTTGTACATAGGGGGCAGTATTATAGTAGTTATATTCTTGTACATAGGAGGTAGTATTATAGTAGTTATATTCTTGTACATAGGGGCAGTATTATAGTAGTTATAGTCTTGTACATAGGAGTAGTATTATAGTAGTTATATTCTTGTACATAGGAGCAGTATTATAGTAGTTATATTCTTGTACATAGGAGCAGTATTATAGTAGTTATATTCTTGTACATAGGGGGCAGTATTATAGTAGTTATATTCTTGTACATAGGGGGCAGTATTATAGTAGTTATATTCTTGTACATAGGAGGTAGTATTATAGTAGTTATATTCTTGTACATAGGAGGTAGTATTATAGTAGTTATATTCTTGTACATGGGGCAGTATTATAGTAGTTATATTCTTGTACATAGGAGGTAGTATTATAGTAGTTATATTCTTGTACATAGGAGGTAGTATTATAGTAGTTATATTCTTGTACATGGGGCAGTATTATAGTAGTTATATTCTTGTACATAGGGGGCAGTATTATAGTAGTTATATTCTTGTACATAGGAGTAGTATTATAGTAATTATATTCTTGTACATAGGAGGTAGTATTATAGTAGTTATATTCTTGTACATAGGAGCAGTATTATAGTAGTTATATTCTTGTACATAGGAGTAGTATTATAGTAGTTATATTCTTGTACATAGGAGCAGTATTATAGTAGTTATATTCTTGTACATAGGAGTAGTATTATAGTAATTATATTCTTGTACATAGGAGCAGTATTATAGTAGTTATATTCTTGTATATAGGAGCAGTATTATAGTAGTTATATTCTTGTACATAGGAGTAGTATTATAGTAGTTAAATTCTTGTACATAGGGGCAGTATTATAGTAGTTATATTCTTGTACTTAACGGAAGTATTATAGTAGTTATATTCTTGTATATAGGAGTAGTATTATAGTAGTTATATTCTTGTACATAGGAGTAGTATTATAGTAGTTATATTCTTGTACATAGGAGCAGTATTATAATAGTTATATTCTTGTACATAGGGGCAGTATTATAGTAGTTATAGTCTTGTACATAGGAGTAGTATTATAGTAGTTATATTCTTGTACATAGGAGCAGTATTATAATAGTTATATTCTTGTACATAGGGGCAGTATTATAGTAGTTATAGTCTTGTACATAGGGAGCAGTATTATAGTAGTTATATTCTTGTACATAGGGAGCAGTATTATAGTAGTTACATTCTTGTACATAGGAGCAGTATTATAGTAGTTATATTCTTGTACATAGAAGCAGTATTATAGTAGTTATATTCTTGTACATAGGAATAGTATTATAGTAGTTATATTCTTGTACATAGGGAGCAGTATTATAGTAGTTATATTCTTGTACATAGGAATAGTATTATAGTAGTTATATTCTTGTAGATAAAAGCTGTTCAATTTTAGACTGAAGGTGATTGACTGTCATGACCCCCTCCAATTCAGCTGTTTTGTGACCTCCTGCAGATCAGCATTAAAGCCTATGGACATAAGTTGCCATTCTCACAACCATCATTCAGGGTTGAGCAATCAGGATCAGAAAGGATCGGATTCCGATCAGCAATCAAGTAAATTTCACAATCGCGATCAGAATTCCAAACCCGATCTTTTTTTTTTTTTTTTTTTTTTTTTTTTATGTAGATTGTGAGCCCCACATAGAGCTCACAATGTACATTTTTCCCTATCAGTATGTCTTTTTTTGGAATATGGGATGGAAATCCATGCAAACACAGGGAGAACATACAAACTCCTTGCAGATGGTTTTTTTGCCCATGGCGGGATTTGAACACCAGGACTCCAGCGCTGCAAGGCTGCAGTGCTAACCACTGAGCCACCGTGTGGCCCCCCCAAACCCGATCTTTTTAGGCGGGATCGAGGTCGGAGGTTATTTACCACAATGCTTTGCTACCGACCAAACATTGTGGGAAAAGCTAACAATGTTAGCTAGTGACTAGTCACTAGCTAACATCTCTAGTAGCTAACACTTACCTGCAGAGATCGCTGCCGCTGCCCACTGTTCTCGCTCCTCTTCTAGCCTCGCTGCCACCACCTCCCAGGTTTGTGTTACAGACCTAGGAAGAAGGCGGGGCTTGTGGCTTAGGAGAGTGTGGGCGGGTACTGGGAGGGGAGACGTGAGTGATGCCTCCGACCTTGATTCCGCCTAAAAAGATCGTGATCGGAATTCCGATCACAATCGTGAAATTTACTCGATCGCTCAACCCTAATGACGAGTAACCAATCCAGCTCACACACTCCTGGGAGTAACACCTGATCTGTATGGCGCTCTCCCCAGCTGGTCAGAAATATGACATCAGTTCTAGAGAAAAACTAAAACAAATAACCACTTTAGCTTTAACATAAAACATATTTAAACGTAGTGAATAATACCAGTCCCTCGCTAGGTGTGGGCGAGCCGGCTCTTAGAGACTCCCTCGCCTCCACCTTCAGGTGCCATGTTGGGCAGTTGTTACATCTACTGTATATTCAGTATAGATCAACTTTTATGTCTACAGCGATTTACAGGATTATTTCACGTCTAGAAATAGATAAATCACAAATTGAATTCAGTAATTTCCTGGTATAAAGGTACATTATAATGAAATGATTTCCTTCGTTATTAATGGCAATGATAATTATAGACAGGTCAATGACAATGGGATTTCTGGCTTAATTTTTTACCCTAGTTTAATTGCCGGTGCTTAGTAACATAAGGAGAGACAGGAATAAATCATTGTGATCTCCGCAACGTCACCTCCTCCACAGGTCTCAGCCATTACTATGTGTTGGCGGACGGTTGATGAAGAAGGATTCACAGCCCGAGGCAGGATCAATTATATAATAAGAATGTATTAGTATGAACCGTGAAAGAGAGGAAGACAAATAGTGATGGCCGCCCAGCCAATAAGAGAGTATTCATAAGAATATGGACTTATAAGGGAGAGTGTGACCAGACCCCAGCATATCATGCCAACCCTGCAGATAGATAGGTTACTGTCACCAGAACCAGCATATCACCCCAGCCCTGCAGATAGATAGGTTACTGTCACCAGACCCAGCATATCACCCCAGCCCTGCAGATAGATAGGTTACTGTCACCAGACCCAGCATATCACCGCAGCCCTGCAGATAGATAGGTTACTGTCACCAGAACCAGCATATCATCCCAGCCCTGCAGATAGATAGGTTAGTGTCACCAGAACCAGCATATCATCCCAGCCCTGCAGATAGATAGGTTACTGTCACTAGAACCAGTATATCACCCCAGCCCTGCAGATAGATAGGTTACTGTCACCAGACCCAGCATATTACCCCAGCCCTGACGATAGATAGGTTACTGTCACCAGACCCAGCATATCACCCCAGCCCTGCAGATAGATAGGTTACTGTCACCAGACCCAGCATATCACCGCAGCCCTGCAGATAGATAGGTTACTGTCACCAGACCCAGCATATCACCCCAGCCCTGCAGATAGATAGGTTATTGTCACCAGAACCAGCACATCACCCCAGCCCTGCAGATAGATAGGTTACTGTCACCAAACCCCAGCATATCACCCCAGCCCTGCAGATAGGTTACTGTCACCAGACCCAGCATATCACCCCAGCCCTGCAGATAGATAGGTTACTGTCACCAGAACCAGCATATCACCCCAGCGCTGCAGATAGATAGGTTACTGTCACCAGACCCAGCATATCACCCCAGCCCTGCAGATAGATAGGTTACTGTCACCAAACCCCAGCATATCACCCATATCCCAGCTCTCAAGATACATAGGTTAACGTCACCAGACCCTGCCCTCATTGCTCCAAAGGGCTCATTTGCATATTGAAAAAACAGCAATTCACAAGGGGAAGACATTGTTTAATTCAGGAGACCCTAATCTATCTACGGGACTGAGTTGATATGCTGGGTCTGGTGACACGCTCCCTTTAAGGTGAAATTCTAAGAGCATTCTGAAGCATATTAGAAGAAGCTTCACTACTGTCCTCCCAGGACCTTTCACACATTGATGTTCTGCAATGATCAGAGTCGTGCCCTGTTTTTCCGGAGTTTTGCAGTGACTTCTCTAGTTCTGCAGTCGTGCCCTTTATGGAATACAACACTCTGTTGTACAAGAGACAAAGAGAATGGCGTCTTATTTAATGGTATTCCATAAAGATACATGTCATACCAGTTGTTGAGATCTTGTTCAGTGTCCTATGACAACTCAAGGCTTATCTTACCTCATGGGATCACCATCTCTTCACCAAGATACAGTGAATTCAGTTCAGTGCTGACCTCAGCAGCTTGATGATGTGTGCTACATAGTGTTATCTCTTATGATGGTGTGTTGCACAGTCTTATCCCCTATGATGATGTTTTACACAGTGATAGTCCTTTGACTATATCACGCAATGTTCACTTCTGCACCTGATATCCACTTTTTACATATAAAAAAACCACAGATTTATCAAAAAACATTCACAAACTGTTGCAGAGCGCAAACCATAATCTGTCTTTTAGTCAATTGGTATTCGTAAAAAAAAAAACTGTCGTTCTGTATCCGTTTTTGGCAGATTTGTTTTTTTCATTCTGAGCATGCACAGAGAGGAACGAAGAGTGAAAACCAGATTGCAAAACAGACACAAACGGATTTACTATCACTACTACTAACTGGTAATCTGTTTGTGTCCGCTTTCTATAGACCTCAATGTTAAAAAAACGGATTCGTTGATATTCGTCGCATAATCTTATTTTTTTGACGGAGCAAAAGTGTTGTCTGTGTCCAGAGGAGCATATATACGGTGGAAATGCTCCAATCGCACAGCGGGGGACGGTTTTATAAACCCATTGAAATCAACGACCCATTCTAATCAGATTTTATGATCTTAAGACAGATCACAGAAACTGATTCCATGCGGAGACACCAACGCGGATGTGATCCCGGCCTTAGCCTGTAGTGGTGTCCTTCACAGTGTTACCCTATGTTATACTAGCTATACCCGCGACTTCGTCCGCGGCCCCCTCACCCTCTGCATATCCCACCTGCAGTGCCGCCGCAACCCCCCGCCTCTGCTTTGTGGGCGCAGTGGGCCCGTCCAACAGCAGTGCACCCATGGACCCCCACCTTGCGCCCCTCCGGCCTCTCCTCTCGCCCCTGGCCCCCCAACTTTTTTCCCTACCCGCTCCTCCATTCTCTCACTCCCTCCAACCCTGGGGCCCCTTCCCACACCACCCCAGCCGCTCTTCCCCCCTACACCCCCCCCACTACACATCCCCCCACCCTGTGCCCCGTTTTTGCCCTACCTAAACAACACCCCCAACCGAACCTGCGACCCCGGGCTCACCCTACCCCACTGTGGGCTCCCCGTGTGCCGAGGTTACCGGGGTGCAGAGGGTTAGCAGACCGTGCGGCGCAGCTGCTGCAGCCATGCACAGCGCACGGCACAGATACTTGCGGGAGTTTGGCACAGTTACGTCTACCCCTTCCGCAGCCCCGGCGCACTCACCAGTCCACGCCGCGCGCTGGGCTCCAGCGATGCCGGCATGTGCAGCTCTTGGCTGCCGGCATGCAGGACGCCATGTTCTTCATGTCAGCGTGCGGCCGGATTGTAGTTCTATAGCTCTGCCCCCGCAGTGGCCTGGTCCAATCAGAGCCCCGTGCCTGACGTGGTGACGTCAGCTCAGGTCCTGCAGCCTACACGGACCGTGAATTCAGTGCTTGCAGATGGCCAAACCGGGAACATACGGGGATTGTGAGGCGCCTATGTTCTTTTCAGGGTGCCACTCCAGGTATGTGCGAAATTTAATTGAAATCCGTTCGGGCGTTGCGGCGTGAAAGTGAAACAAACATTCAAACACACAAACTTTCACATAATATTAGTAAGGATTTATAATATTAGTAAGGATAAGGATTATCCTATTGTCTATAGTGTTACCCCACAGGATCATATTATACATAGGGTTACCCACCGTGTTACCACCTTCCGTGATGTGATCCCCCTTTGAAGGATTCCTATATAGTGTTACCCTCTTGGACAGTATCCTATGAGACAGTGTGCATTATTTCCAATAGCGCCCTCCAGTGTTGATCTTAGATAGATACCGCTCTTACCCAATAAACTGGGCCCGCCATGTACTGTATATCCTAGGTATCTTTGTATCTACTACCTTGGCTTTTATAGAACATCTGCACAATCCTCTAATGTAAACGGCAGCAGTTTTCCTATGTTTTTGTCACTTTGAGGACATTGTGGACATTTTTAGCAATTTTTCACCATGGCAATAAATTTACATTGACCAATAAATATTAGATCCAGGGCTGCCAGTATTCGTCATGGCCTCAGTAGTAGGACGGCCGCAGTATCAGTCCAGTTTTTGTTTTCTTTTGATTTTGTATCCTAAAGCATGGCAGAAAACTGAGATTTCACCAGCAGGCTTTACACTGGATCTCTAGCTCCCCCTATCAATCACTCTATGCATTGCATGCACATCAATAGCTGGAATTGGTAGTTAAGGTATAACATTATTAAAGAAAATTAACCCTTAAAAGAGGACCTTTCACCACTTCCATCAACTCCAACTCTTTGCATCCTTCAATAGCTGGCGCTCCACTGATTCTGGCAGAGTTGGAATTTTTTCTCTAGCCCCCACCGTTCCTGAGTAATCTGCGGTTAGTTTCAGCATGCAGTATGCTAATTAGGCTCTCTACTGCTAGGTGGGCGGTCCTTGGCTAGAGCAGGTAGTCTAAGACCTCCCACCAAACAGTAGAGAGCCTAGTAGAAGCATATTGGGTGCCGAAACTAACAGCACAGATTGCTCAGGAATGGTGGGGGCTAGAGAAAAAATTCCAAGTGCGCCAAAATAAGTGGAGGGGGGGCTACTGAAGGATGCAAAGAGTTGGAGTTTGTGAAAGGTCCCCTTTAAGGGTCAACCAGTATTAGAAAGCCAATATAGCACTGGATATTAGCTTCTCTAAACCTGGCCAGGTTTTCTCAACTACATTATCTACATTATGGTTCATTTTATTGAGAACCGCCCTGAGCGCCATTTTCTCAGACCAAAAGTTGTCACTTTTTGGCAACAACACAGTTGTCAGTAAGCCATATTGGATTCAACAGTAACAAATCCTCAGATGCGAGAAATATTAAATCAGTAGTAGATTTCAGCTATAGGGGGCGCATTGGTAGAAGTTGCACCTGGGCCCTTCTGCCATGAGTGGGGGGGCCCAGGAGCTATAAATTATGTCTCAGGATATTCACAAGAATGTCTCCATGCACTGACATTAAGCAGAGTTATCAATTAATATCTAACACCGATATTTAATAGACGCCTTGTAGTTATAGTGTTAGGTTTCACACTTGGCCACATGTATTGGCAGCGATGTCAGACAGAAGCATTTAGAAGCTACACCTGTATTTTTCCCTACATGCACACATTGCCACCTACTGGCAGCTTACTATACTACACATTCTCCTTCCAAACTTCTCTGAGCACCTGCACACAGGTAGAGCACCCCTCCCCCCTCCCCCTGTCCCTGACAGACTATCCTTCCTAGAAATCTCAAGCCACAGATCCCTTCCGTAAATAAGACTTTACTATGGTGTCTGGGTATAAACATTACCTGAGGTGTCCTGTACTAGGGAGGGGGAGATGTATACTATTGTTATTCTCTAGTTAGATAGAAGTAGGGGTGTCATGCAGAGTATTTGGGGTGATGCCACAGTTCACCAGGGTTTTCATTGCCCCGTTATTGCACCCTCTGAGTATAACCTGGGGCTACTCTGATATGGGGTCACTCTGAGCACACTTATACGGAGTCACTCTGATTGCACTGATATGGGGTCACTGAACACACTGATATGGGGTCACTCTGAGCACATTAATATGGAGTCACTCTGATTACACTGATATGGGGTCACTCTGTCACACTTATACGGAGTCACTCTGATTGCACTGATACGGGGTCACTGAACACACTGATATGGGGTCACTCTGAGCACATTAATATGGAGTCACTCTGATTACACTGATATGGGGTCACTCTGATTACACTGATATGGGGTCACTCTGATTACACTGATATGGGGTCACTGAGCACACTGATATGGGGTCACTCTGATCACACTGATATGGGGTCACTCTGATCGCACTGATACGGAGTCACTCTGATTATACTGATATGGGGTCACTCTGATTACACTGATATGGGGTCACTCTGATCGCACTGATACGGAGTCACTCTGATTATACTGATATGGGGTCACTCTGATTACACTGATATGGGGTCACTCTGAGCACACTGATATGGGATCACTCTGATCGCACTGATACGGAGTCACTCTGATTATACTGATATGGGGTCACTCTGATTACACTGATATGGGGTCACTCTGAGCACACTGATATGGGGTCACTCTGATTACACTGATATGGGGTCACTCTGATCGCACTGATACGGAGTCACTCTGATTATACTGATATGGGGTCACTCTGATTACACTGATATGGGGTCACTCTGAGCACACTGATATGGGGTCACTCTGAGCACACTGATATGGGGTCACTCTGATTACACTGATATGGGGTCACTCTGAGCACACTGATATGGGGTCACTCTGAGCACCCTGATATGGGGTCACTCTGATAACATTGATATGGGGTCACTCTGAGCACCCTGATATGGGGTCACTCTGATCGCACTGATACGGGGTCATTCTGATGTCACTGAGTTCAGAAGAAGCTAATAACAATGGTGCATCACTAGGCACATCAGTCCTGAACAGGTCATGGAGGGGGTCCTACAAACACTCGCACATTTGGAGTCAGTGCCAGTAGTGACTACTCCACTGGCTGTTGTCCAGGACATTACATGGCGCCTGTTTTTACATGTGTTACAAAGAAAGATCATACAAGTTCGCCTTATACCATGCACATCCCGGGGCTGGGGGGGTAACAATGAGGCGCTTGTATTGTGGCCAATACCTAGAAAATGGCAGCCATGTGTTGTGTTTTGCAGAACACTGCGCTCTGTGATGCTTTTCAGCTCTGCACACTCGCTGTATTGTCCCGCTATCCAGACAGAACAGGTATATGAAAGTATGGCCGGGCCCCAGGCATGTGCGCTTGTGTGTTTTGTGTCCCCCCCTCCTCACAGAATATGATTTCCCAGTAACCATAAACCCCAGGCAGCGCCGCGAGAGCGTGAGAAAAACAGAGACGAGTTTACCAGGAAAAAGACGTTTTACGAAAAAGTGAAGTATATTGTATGACATACGGAGGGCGATCCTGCAGGGTCCATAAAACTAAGGATGAGGATAGCACCCAAATTCCTCCACAAGGTCGGAGGTCAGGGAAATCTCTGCTTATATCGTTTTTCGTTAGAAAGGTTTCCTTAAAATAAGCAGATAGGGCTCCGACCTCCAGTCAATCCTCTGTAAATAGAATTTGCAACCCTGACAATTCCTTTAAGTGTAATGACCCCTCCCTTTCCTATGACACAATTGGTGGGTTGTCACAGCTCCGCCCCTGTTAATCTTCCCTCATTTCACATGTTATTCTCTATATCTCACTGCCTACTGTACGATGTGACCTCGGCGCAGACATAATATTTACTATAATGGTGTCTACGGCTCGGAGAGTTACATCCAATACCCTGAATTGTTGTATAAACACCTCTAGCCCCACCTCTAGCCCCAGGAGCGGGGTAAGAACTTTTGTGACCTGTGTCAGGGCCGGGAACCAGTCTCCTCCGGCAGAAGGAGCGACAACAAACAGTCCTGGCATGATGCGAGTGCCGCACAATACACACTTCTCAGAACTGGTAATGTCTGTCCTCATCTGGTAGGATGGACACCAAACACTCAGGAGGCCGCTGAGCTAGCAAGGTCCATGTCATGTCCCCCCCTCTGTTAAAGGGGCAATACCATTTCCTAACATAGTGACACCTCACCATGCAATACCGTCATTGGTGGGGGTCTGAACTTAGAGCCCCCACTGATTCTGAGAATGAAGGGGACAAACCTCACTGTCCAGCATTGGGGAGGGCTATCTAGACTGGTCTTTCTTGATTCTTGAGCCCCCATGCACACAGGGTAATCCAGACCAGAAAATTTGGTCTGACGTTGGTCGAATTTCCCAGTTGAAGACTCCTTGTATCATAGTGATCTGGGGGTTCCTGCCTTCTACTAAGCAATGGTATGGGGCTCTAGGGATCAGAGGAGCCTCCACTGACCACATACCGACCATCAGTCACACTAAGGGGGCAGTAAGCTGTGTGTGAAGCACTAAAGGGGCAGTATTATCGGAGCCCTCAGACATAACTTTGTATGGAGCCCCATCAATGCCAAATCTGCCCCTGTTCGCGGCCCTACTGTGACTACGATGCAAGAAGTCCCAGCTCCTAACTAGGTTCTGACCATGTAATCTGGCCGATGTCCCGATATTACCTTCCAGTACAAATTGCCCCATGTTTATGGGCCCCAATAAATGTAGCCCTCTTTAACCCTCCGTTGGTTAGAAACTTAAATTTACACCAGCTTGGCGCTGACGTAGACTTAGCTATAATTCAGACCAGTTTCTGAGTCGCCGAGTCTAGATGTCAGGATGGATGTGAAGCCAAATTAGGATTGTCAGATATAGAATCTAAATATCCCCATAGGAGCGAACAACAAACTTTCTCAGCGGCGCATGAAAATAGAAATGTAATTCAATTAGGGATCGTCTATTAAGGTCTGGAGTATCTCCAACGCTACTGTTATGAGGCCGTGGGTACCCAGGCCATAAGAGTAACCAGAGGGGCACAACAGAACGCCCACAAAACCATCAGTAAGAGCCAAGGAAGGACTATGATTATGGTCTTCCATCTGCCCGCTCTATATCTTCTCCCATCCTTCATACTGACTGCCCCTAATCTCTGAGGCCACTTCCGAGTGCGCCCCATAGTATATGTTGTGCCTACTTCTCCTGGTATGATTGGTGTGCGTATTAGAATAGACCTGGCAGTCCTCGAGAGGCCTCGCCCTTCCACTAAATCCTGCCTATTTTGTGAAGTCCCACCTACTGTTTTTGCCACTTCAAAAATTTTACCACAATTGTTTTAATATGGGATGATAAATTTCATAACAATTCAACATAGAGGGAGAACATATTAAGCAAGATGCGCCATTATTTTGGCTGACTATAACTGACTTGGAACTAGTCAATGGCAATATCACTGATGACATCATAGTTGACTTGGCACTGGACAATGGCCATGCCACCGATGACATCACAACTGACTTGGAACTGGACAATGGCCATGCCACCAATAACATCAGAGCTGACTTGGAACTGGACAATAGCCATGCCACCAATGACATCACAGCTGACTTGGAACTGGACAATAGCCATGCCACCAATGACATCACAGCTGACTTGGAACTGGACAATGACCATGCCACCAATGACATCACAGCTGACTTGGAACTGGACAATGGCCATGCCACCAATGACATCACAACTGACTTGGAACTGGACAATAGCCATGCCACCAATGACATCACAACTGACTTGGAACTGGACAATAGCCATGCCACCAATGACATCACAACTGACTTGGAACTGGACAATAGCCATGCCACCAATGACATCACAGCTGACTTGGAACTGGACAATAGCCATGCCACCAATGACATCACAACTGACTTGGAACTGGACAATAGCCATGCCACCAATGACATCACAACTGACTTGGAACTGGACAATAGCCATGCCACCAATGACATCACAGCTGACTTGGAACTGGTCAATGGCAATGCCACCTCTCATATCCTGCAGAGAAGGAACAGGCAGGACAGACACCGCCTCACACTCCGGAGGTTTACTTTATCAATTACTCTATGTTACTATAATAAATGGCTTGCCTCACTCGTTTCGGAAGGAAGCGTTACGATGCTGTGATTCAGCTGAACGCCGATGGTTTATTTTTACCCCTCATTATAATCATCAGAATGTAACGTTAATGATTGTTGAACGCTCCTGAGAGTCATGCTTGAAAGTAGTAAGTGTATCCCCATGACGCGTCGTGACAGTCGTGTCCCGGGTAGGGGCCCCAGCCATCCTCCCACCCATCCTTCTGGGTTTCATTGTAAGATCTGTCACGTTTCTGATCCTCTCGGTAAATGTCTGGCGGCAGGGGAATCCTTGTTTGATTTTCTTGCCTTGTAACGTTCTTTTAATAGCTGATTTGTGACCAATCAGACTCTGATGGTTTTTACTTTTTCCCTTCTGAAATTTGACTCACGACCGAGAGTCAGAACGTTCTTGACGTCGTCGTTGGGATCCCATCTGTGAAGTTTTCATGGAAATGACTTGATGGTTTTTTATTCTCTGTGGAATCTTTCTGAAGTTTTCTGGGATATGGAGTGGGTAGACAGTGTATAGACGAGTCACGCCCGGGGGCACCCAAAACTTTACTTGCATATGGAATAAAAGTTTATTGTCTTGGCACCAAGATGGCCCCTATGATACCTTATCAGTGGTTTAGAAGTGACTTTGGTGGTCTTAGACTCTCCTACCGCCCTATCATGAAACGTTACTTAGAAAGTAAAGTGAGACGTGTGTCATGTTGCTATGGAGTTCTGCACGTCTGGACTCCGATCGAAAGTTTTCTAATTCAGATTTCCTGAATTAGAACAAGCAGCTGTTACTATCTGTCTTACATTCTGCAGACATTGTGCTGGAGTAGAACTATTTTTAGGATTTGTCACCTGTATGATCCCCATGCAGACCCCTGACCGATGGCGACTTCCCATTGTAGTCTCTTGACTTATTTGGTAAGTTCGGTGACTTTGGATGTTGCAAGACTAGACTCGTAACACGTACGGCAAAAGTTCACTTACAACCGCTACGTAAGGTACTTACTGACACTGGGTGTGAAAAAATGTCTCTGCATCATTACGAGCTCAATGACAGGTGATGTCATAGTGACCTTATTATGACCAGCCATAGAAAGATCTCATACAAGTCCATACTGGTGTGGTATGTTCAATGGAAGAATAGCCCCCTAATCTCCGTAGGAGACCCCTTTTGGATCCATAGTAGAATGGATAATATGGGTGCCCAATGGGCAATATGTTCTGTCTGGTTTCCATCGTGCTGTCCTTCACTTTGAAGTGCACGAATATTCTTGCTGCCAAACGAGGCAAAACTTTCTACGGAGCCTTTGCCGACAATATTCTTATTGGTATTTGATGAGAATGAAGGGGTTGGCAGTACCAATCCATCCCTAGATTAAAACATCTTCACATTGTCCTATCAGAACTGTAATAGTAAGATCTGTGATCGGTACCCTTTGGGACACCAATCAACCAAAAAGTTCTGATATTTTCGAAGTGTGACACTTGCAGTTTCTTAGGAGTCAGGGCTGTTGCGGTGTCAGGTGATCACTCTGTTTGGCTGGGGAAGGAGCTTATGTGGTGGACTTTTGGGGGGCAACATCTTGAAATGTTGTATATTAGTTTATCCTTGAAGAAATTTTCTACTGTTACTAGGTCAGGTTAAGTTTAGAGACAATGGTTGACCCAACCATGTTCCATAAATTGGAGGCCATGTTCTTTGGTTAGAGATTGGTCATGGATCTTCAAGGGTATGTCTACTTTACCTGCTTCAGTGTCTGGTAAGGACATACATAGGTAATATGTAGTGTCTATGTGGGGCCCCCACTATATTATCTAGAGTAGAGTGCTTCTTCTTTCATTGAAGGTCCCGGCCATTCTGTGCTTACCTGGTTGACTCACAATGTCCACCGCAATGGACACCACTCTCTAGAGAGCCCTTGGACAGTTCTGTTCTGCATACCAAGAGGGCTCATGGTCCGGTGAGATCATCGCTTCTAAGGAATCAGTTTTTATTGACTTCTTTCGATTTGCAGTACAGCTTTTAGCCATTGGACGATGTCCAAAGTTCAACACTTTTGTTGGTTGGCAACCGATAAGCAAGCAGCGGCATTAATTTCATCAGGTTTTCGTAGTAATGACAGTAATGTAGATGTTCTGAATTGTCCGACATTTCCAAGAACTTATTTTTTCTACCTTTTAATGGTTTTATTTCATGGATGTTTGATGTTCCGCAGGCCTAAAACAAGCCCAGACAATTATCATGACCATCGATGGGACAATGATAAGAGGTGGGGGGGGGTTGGCAGACATATGGCGGATGTGATGACACTATGGTTCACTGAACACAACACAAAAGTCACTGTCATAGTAGAAGCCAGGCATAGATGAAACATGCTTTAGACAGAATTTTGTTTTGTTTTTTTGCTATAACTGGCCCCACCACTAGCAATGACACCTACCATTGTGTATAATAATTTCACACATAGGATGATGTCACACTCTGTGGTATATTTATAGATGCCAGAAACATGAAGTAGTCCTATATAAATAGCAAGATAAATTGCACCAAACAGTGCTCCAAATAATACCACCAAACAGTGCTCCAAATAATACTACCAAACAGTGCTCCAAATAATACCACCAAACAGTGCTCCAAATAATACCACCAAACAGTGCTCAAATAACACCAACAGACAGTGCTCAAATAATTCTACCAAACAGTGCTCAAATAATACCACCATACCGGGTCTAACTAATACCTTCATACAATAGTTAAAAAAGACCACCATAGAGAATGTAAATAATACCACTCAAATAACACCACCATACAATTCTCAAATGACACCACCATACAGTGTCTAATACCTTCACACTGTCCTTAAATAAAACTACCATCGAGTATGTAAATAATACCGCCATACAGGACTCAAATAAAACCACCATATAATGCGCAAATAATACCATCATACAGCCGTGGACAGTGCGGTGATGTCTATGGTTACAAATTGCTATTGCTACAACCACACAGTGTTCAAATAATACCACTATACAGTGCTCAGATAATACTACAATATATTGCTCAGACAATACCACCATACAAAGTCTAGAAAATACCATCATGCAGTGCTCAGATAATACCACTATACATTGCTCAAATAATACCACCATACAGTGTTCGAATTAATAAAGAAAAGTCCAAAACTATATACAATAGATTCTATGATCTGCCATTGCCAGCTGTGGCCTCCCCTGCAGCCTAGACTGTTGCCATGTGGGCCGCACAAGTCCTGTCTATAGAGAACCCTCATATGGACTGTTGGCATTCATGGCCGTCACTAGTGGCATAGAGGAGAATACCTTCTATTGAAGAGCGGTGATGACAGGGGATGACGCACGGAGAGACGACTACTCCCTATTATTTGGACACTTGTCCTGTTATAGAGGTGAGTGAGCGTCTCTTTCCATAGTGCTGGTATGTGCCAGCCATTATACAATACTTAGACAGTGAGGGCATTGTTACCGAGGAAAGTTGTATGGCTGCACGGTATGATGGGCATAGCTCCGACTCATTCATGGAGTAGCCCAAATAAGCAAACTACTGGCATTAAGTCTTTTATGATGACATAGCTGGCCTGGAGGGCATTGTGGGGCATGTGTCCAGCTAGTGCAGGTGCCAACAAGCCAGTCTACCTTAGCCAAGATATTCAGATACAACTGAAATACTGCCCCAAGTGAAGAAAATCTTGGGTTTTATATTATTTGTAGCCCATTTATATGTAAGATCTGGGGTGAAGCGAGTGGACATATGGATATAGGGTGCAGATAAAAATGTTAGGTCAAAGGGTGGTGGATGGACAGAACTGAGCAGAATGGCAAGAATGGTGGACGGAGCAGAACCAACCAGGAGGGTAAGGATGGTGGATGGACAGAACTGAGCAGAATGGCAAGGATGGTGGATGGAGCAGAACCAACCAGGAGGGTAAGGATGGTGGATGGACAGAACTGAGCAGAATGGCAAGGATGGTGGATGGAGCAGAACCAAACAGGAGGGTAAGGGTAGTGGATAGATCAGAAGTGAGTAGGAGGCCAAGGATGGTGGACGGAGCAGAATCAAACAGGAGGGTAAGGGTAGTGGATAGACCAGAAGTGAGTAGGAGGCAAGGATGGTGGACGGAGCAGAACCAAACAGGAGGGTAAGGGTAGTGGATAGACCAGAAGTGAGTAGGAGGCCAAGGATGGTGGATGGAGCAGAACCAAACAGGACGGTAAGGGTAGTGGATAGACCAGAAGTGAGTAGGAGGATAAGGATGGTGGACAGAGCAGAACCAAACAGGAGGGTAAGGGTAGTGGATAGACCAGAAGTGAGTAGGAGGCCAAGGATGGTGGACAGAGCACAGCCAAATAAAACATGGATAGTGGAGAAAATAGATCTGATTAGATGGGCATGGGTGGGGCCTGATATGGTTTCACCCCTGCTTAAAATCCACATTGAAAAATACATACCATGATGATCCCTTGGCATGTCTCCGTCCCCTCACTTAGGGTAAGTACATGACCCCAGGTGATATTCCTGTTATATTACTGTATCCTGCACTCATATTATGTATAATAGTAATACATAACCCCTTCTGATGTCACAGAGACACAAATAGGTGCGCGGCCCCGGGGCTGTAGATTACATGAGCTGTCTTGATAACTATGAGCAGACAATAGCCTACCATTGGCGATGGCCGCGGCTCAGACGTTATCTCGCTGCTGGCTCTGACTCACAGCTACGTTATATAATGACGGCTTCATTTACCCAGGTTTATGGAATAGGATTAATCCGAGAGGCGGCGAGATGTGACTTGGAAACAGTAAGCCGATCGCTATTTCTATTCACTCTCTCCAGATTTTTCTTCTAAATCTGTGTTGGAAAAAATCTCTTAATTTGCTGCAGATTATTAGTATTTAATTAAACATGGAGATTTTCTGGCGGCTTTAGGTGGGGACTATTGATCAGGGACAGAGCCAAGGAAACAACAACATCTATAGAGGAGAGAGGGCCGCATGGTCAACATTTGGCAACTCTCCCGGGACATCTAGGAGGTTCCCACAAAAGACCTCCTGACACCCTGGAAGAGCAGGCCCGGCACAATGCTCCTGGATCCACAGGGCTCCCAGTTATATCATATACATAATATGGGCACTTTATGTCACATCACAAAAACAGGGCACGGTGTGGGGTCCTGCCTAAGTCCAGAGGACTCAGTCCATTGAAATACACCTGTGATGACAGTAGGGTGTAGACCAGTTGTCAACCTTTTGGTCCCTGGTTATGTCCCACTACAAGACCTTTTTGATCTCAGGTTAGGACCTATTGCAGATATTTATGGTCCGGGGTTAAGATCTATTGCAGGACCCAATTACCCAGGTACAAGGACCCAATGTTTATCCAGTAGAGGACACTAAGCAGGAACTTTTGGTTCAAGGTTAAGACTTTTTGCAAGACCTTGTTGCTCCCAGGCTTGGACCCTTTGCATATATTTTTAGTCCCAGGTTAGGATCCATTAATGGCATTTTGAGTCCCAGTTAGGACCTTTTGTAGCCATTTCAGTCACCGGTTAGAACTAGTTACAGACATTTTAGTTGCAGGTTGGAACTAGTTACAGACATTTTAGTCGCAGGTTAGAAATAGTTACAGACATTTTAGTCCCAGGCTGGAACTAGTTACAGACATTTTAGTCGCAGGTTGGAACTAGTTACAGACATTTTAGTCGCAGGTTGGAACTAGTTACAGACATTTTAGTCCCAGGTTGGAACTAGTTACAGACATTTTAGTTGCAGGTTGGAACTAGTTACAGACATTTTAGTCGCAGGTTGGGACTAGTTACAGACATTTTAGTCGCAGGTTAGAAATAGTTACAGACATTTTAGTCGCAGGTTAGGACTAGTTACAGACATTTTAGTCGCAGGTTAGGACTAGTTACAGACATTTTAGTCGCAGGTTAGGACTAGTTACAGACATTTTAGTCGCAGGTTAGGACTAGTTACAGACATTTTAGTCGCAGGTTGGAACTAGTTACAGACATTTTAGTCGCAGGTTGGAACTAGTTACAGACATTTTAGTCGCAGGTTGGAACTAGTTACAGACATTTTAGTCGCAGGTTGGAACTAGTTACAGACATTTTAGTCGCAGGTTGGAACTAGTTACAGACATTTTAGTCGCAGGTTGGAACTAGTTACAGACATTTTAGTCGCAGGTTGGAACTAGTTACAGACATTTTAGTCGCAGGTTGGAACTAGTTACAGACATTTTAGTGGCAGGTTAGGACTAGTTACAGACATTTTAGATGCAGGTTAGGACTAGTTACAGACATTTTAGTCGCAGGTTGGAACTAGTTACAGACATTTTAGTCGCAGGTTGGAACTAGTTACAGACATTTTAGTGGCAGGTTAGGACTAGTTACAGACATTTTAGATGCAGGTTAGGACTAGTTACAGACATTTTAGATGCAGGTTAGGACTAGTTACAGACATTTTAGATGCAGGTTAGGACTAGTTACAGACATTTTAGTGGCAGGTTAGGACTAGTTACAGACATTTTAGTGGCAGGTTAGGACTAGTTACAGACATTTTAGTGGCAGGTTAGGACTAGTTACAGACATTTTAGATGCAGGTTAGGACTAGTTACAGACATTTTAGATGCAGGTTAGGACTAGTTACAGACATTTTAGATGCAGGTTAGGACTAGTTACAGACATTTTAGATGCAGGTTAGGACTAGTTACAGACATTTTAGTGGCAGGTTAGGACTAGTTACAGACATTTTAGTGGCAGGTTAGGACTAGTTACAGACATTTTAGATGCAGGTTAGGACTAGTTACAGACATTTTAGTGGCAGGTTAGGACTAGTTACAGACATTTTAGATGCAGGTTAGGACTAGTTACAGACATTTTAGTCGCAGGATAGGACTAGATACAGACATTTTAGTCGCAGGTTAGGACTAGTTACAGACATTTTAGATGCAGGATAGGACTAGTTACAGACATTTTAGTCACAGGTTAGAACTATACTTATTATTCATGGTATCACTAGTCCCTCAGACCCAGAATCTTCCGGCCCTTACGACAATAGTCATGCAGGCAGGAACATAAACAGCCGATAGTACTCGCACTGTTGTACTCTGGGATTTTAGTGAATAACATTAGCATACGTCCCCGGTGGTGAAAGCTTTATGTCTTCTGAGCAAATGTTCCAACCAAGCACATCCATCTCCTTAGGTTAATATGGCAAGTAAACAATACGGCTCTTTGATATGAGGGCACAGCTCGCCCATTACCTGCCCGTCTCAATTAATTGGCTTCAATCCGCTACGTTGGACACATTAGGATTGCAACACGACAGTCACGGCAGCCCTGTTATTATTAATGGATTGTACTAATATTGTTATGGAAACAGACTAGAAATAGAGAAGCGAATCTCCTGCCCTGTGAAATAGAAGGACTTGTTTACATATGGGGTCTGCAGACGCTGGCGAGTCAAGATGTCGCTCAGATTTTGGAAGCAAAACAAGAGCGCCTCTTCCACATCGCACACACTATGGTCCCCCCAGGTCCCACACTGTATAGTCTCCCCAGGTCTCACACTATATATGCCCTTAGGTCCCGCACACTATGGTCCTCCCAGGTCCCACACTGTATAGTCTCCCCAGGTCTCACACTATATATGCCCTTAGGTCCCGCACACTATGGTCCTCCCAGGTCCCACACTGTATAGTCTCCCCAGGTCCCACACTATATATGCCCTTAGGTCCCACACACTATGGCCCCCCCAGGTCCCACACTTATATAGTCTCCCCAGGTCCAACACTATACTCCCCCCAGGCCCCACACTGAATAGTCTCCCCTGGTCCTACACTATATAGTCTCTTCACGTCCCACACTGTATAATGCCCTCAGCCACTATAGTCCCACCAGGTCCACAAACCATAGAGATGAGTATGATTTCTTAGTTCTCACCATTTTTGGGATTTTCTTCTCTGGTCCTTGTGCCCATGTCCTAGTGACCCTGGTGCACAGACAGAGTGGTAAGTCCTAGTAGTGGTAAGTACTGACAGTCACTGCTCAGTCCCCGGCCCACTGCAACCAATAACCATTTCAGCCAGTTCTGATCAGCACCAGCCCTCCGCTTTCTTCATTCAGTCCTCATTTAGTTCAGTGGTGTCGGCCATCATCAGCAAGGGGGTGGTGTAAACCATGAAACAGCCCCTTTGGGTATGTCTCTGTACAGGGGAACTTTCAACAAGACTCTTATGTCCTATCTTATGGTTAATAATAGGAGAATCCTTTTGAATAATAAAATTCTTTCTGCCTGCTACCTCCAGTAGGGGGAGCTCAGGAGCTTAGCCACATATTAGAAAATTCAGTGGATATACAGAAAACAGTTAGCTCCTCTCCTCCCTCTAGTGGTGACCGAAGGCAACTAGATTTTTTCATTTAACTACGTTTTTGCAGTGAATTTGGAGCTTTGTATCAGAAAATTTTTAGCTCTCAATGCTATAGAAATATGCTAAGAAATTAAGCATTTCCTTTAATCGCCTCTTCCTATAAGTCACTTGCCAGCTATTAACCCATATAGTGCCATCTAGTGTGGGGTCTGTGATGACAGCCCAGATATAGAATTATCAGAGATCTCTGACCCTTGATAAGGTGATGGATGATAATAAGTCTGAATAATCCTCTTGTTACATAGCTGAGAGTTTACAGTCAACACTTTGTATCACATGCTGTGTCCTTAATAACATTAGATTGTTTGGATAATGCAGAGTGGAACCGGCGTGCACCTCGTCTCCCCTACACCATCATAGATAATGATATGCCAGATCATTGTATCAGATCACACGCTGCAGTGCATGGAGGTGACTTGTGTCTGTGCGGAGAAGATCTGTTGTGTAATCCTATTTAATGATGGAGATTAATTACACTGCTGACACACATTGCTGCCCGCTGCTGCCCGATGATCTGTGTGCTGGAGCTGCCAGGGACAGAGGCGGTTACTTCACAGACCTCATCATTGTTCTCCTGTGCTGTGTATGGACAAAGTTCTGGAAAATTATCCCATACTTCTCCCCAAGTCTCGGAAATATTATTACTGGCACTTACACTCATATATTATGGAACCTGCGGTATTCTAATGAACACACATACAGAAGGAATATGTAGCAGAACTTATACTGTGACCAGTGTACAAAGAAAGAATGCAATAGACGCCAACATAATTGCTATAATACTGCCCCTATATGCAAGAATATAACTACTATAATACTGCCCCCTATATGCAAGAATATAACTACTATAATACTGCCCCCTATATGCAAGAATATAACTACTATAATACTGCCCCCTATATGCAAGAATATAACTACTATAATACTGTCTCCTATGTACAAGAATATAACTACTATAATACTGCTCCTATATACAAGAATATAACTACTATAATACTGCTCCTATATACAAGAATATAACTACTATAATACTGCTCCTATGTACAAGAATATAACTACTATAATACTGCTCCTATATACAAGAATATAACTACTATAATACTGCTCCTATGTACAAGAATATAACTACTATAATACTGCTCCTATATACAAGAATATAACTACTATAATACTGCTCCTATGTGCAAGAATATAACTAGTATAATACTGCCCTCTATGTACAAGAATATAACTACTATAATACTGCTCCTATGTATAAGAATATAACTACTATAATACTGCTCCTATGTATAAGAATAAGTAATAGTCTCTTGGACTACTTAGTCTCTGGATGTTTTTGTAACCCTCATCTGTCTAAGGAATTTGCTGCTGATCATTTGCTAATAGATTTATTACTCTCAGACCCATCAGATAATATTCGTGACCCGTACAGTCAGCCACGAGCTCCTCACACTGACACTGGGGCCTGGTTCACATTAGGGCCTGAGGCTTGTTGCAGCCATAAGCTGTTCTCACTACACAGAGTATCAGTGTGCTGTTGGTATAATGGCGGTGTTATCTTCTCTGTTACAGCTGACTTTCCAGTTTTTGTTTTGTTTTGTTTTTTGTCCTAAGAACTAAAATATATAACTTCTTAATGCCGGGTAAGCTCAGCAGCCTTGTTCATCTTAACCCTTTGCATCTGCTCAGCTATGAACATGGACTCTACCTTAAAAGCTGTAATACTTCTCGTGTCTTATCAGAGGATCAGGCTGCAGCTCTACCAGTCCCTCATGCTTTATACTGCAGTCCTGTCTGTTTAGATCAGTTGCTCATTGAAAGAAGAGGCCCTAGGCCCTGGGGACTGGGGACGGCATGACAGGGGGGAGGATTAAGGGAACGAAAGGGTTAACTCAACGGTTGGGAGCGGGAAAATAAGGGGTGGAGTCGGAGGTGACTTAAGGAGGGGGGTGGGGGTGCTAGGGTCAGTCCAGCATCGTGAGCAGGTTGAAGTGGACGTCTCTTACCTGCTATGGCTGACCTTGCTGCTTTGAGGGCCCTGCTGCAGGCGGCGGCGGTGGTCCACGGCGACCGGGTCCTGGATGATCTGGTGGCGGAGGTTCGGCTGCCCCCTGGCCAGGGCTCTCCTCCCCTGGCCGTCACGGCCGCCGGAGCGCTACTCACCGGAGCGGGGGCGGGCGGCGCGGCGGCCATCTCGGAGCCCCAGAAGGGACCCTCCGGCTTCGGGTGCCCGGGCCAGCTCTCCCGCGGTTCACCCGGAGCGCGGGAGGAATCCGCGCACGGGCCGCAGCCGTCCGGAGGGGGGTTCGGAAGTGGCGTCCCCCCCTCCTCTTCAGTGTCCCGGACCAGAGCGGCTGCCTCCCGTGGTTCAGGGGGGCGGGCCCGGCGCGTGGCTGTAGCGGGCAGGGTCGGCTCTCCTGCCCGTCTCCCTGGCTCTTCCCTGCTGACGGCGTCTGAGAGTGCCGGCGATGGGGCGGCCTGCGGTGCTGGTGAGGCCGGGCCTTCTTCTCGTGGGAGTTCGGGCCTGGGCCGGAAGAGGCCGGCTGAAGTAGGGGCTGGCTCATCTCCTGCAGGGCGGCGATTGTGCGGCGCGCCAGCCACGCCCCTTCCTTCCGATGCTGATGACGGGGATTCCAGTGGGGAAGAAGGACAGCGTTCTGATGCTCCTGAGGATGCTGGACCGGTGGCGGCTGATCCGGGGCGGACCGTGGTGCAGCCTGGTGAGATTGCGGGGTTTCCTTCTTCTGTTTTGGGGGGCTCTGTTGGGGGGGGGGGGGGTCCTGTTTCTGTGAGTAGCGGGGTGGGGGGTGAGGTGTTGGGGTCCTCTAGTGGGGCTTCTAGTTCTGGGGAGGATTTGCGTCAGGTGGTGTCTTTGTTGCGTCAGTTAGTGGGTGTGTCGTCAGGTGGCGTCGGGCCGGCCGCGGCATGGGTTGGTCCCGGGGCTCCTGGTGTAGCGGGGTCTGGGGTGGTTGCTTCCCCTGGGGCGTCGGTGCTGTCTGTTGTGGAGTCTGGGGGTGCTTCTGCGGGGGCTTCTGGTTTGGTGGTAGGGTCCGGCGGTGTTGTAGGGTCCGTTGGGGTTGTTGTGGGGGCTGCTGGGATCCCGGCGGGGGACGCTGATGTCGCTAGTGGGGGTGTTTCTGCCGCTGCGTCGGCGGATGCTGGGGCGCTGACTCCTGTTAAGGACAAGGAGAAGGCGGTTGATTTGGTGCGTATGGATGACAGGGCGCAAGGGGAGGTGTACGTTTGTTTTGAGGGTCCTCTCGGGGCGCACCTTAAGCAGGAGGTGCGAGAAAAGATTTGGAAGGGGGAGTATGTGGAGATTTTTTCCCTTCTCCCCTTAGATAAGTTCAATTTGGATAGGGTGAAGCCCAGTGATTCCAAGAAGGAAGATGAGGAAAAGCGGCGTTACCGTTTAATCCCTCGCACATTTCTCAATTGGCTTCAGGCTTATGCTATATTGGCAAGTGTGATCGGGGAGAAGGAGCCGGAGCATTGCTCCGCTCTTTTTGGGTATATGGACGCGATTGGGGAGGCTCATCGTGAGTATGGCGGGGTATCTTGGCTCCGTTACGATGAGCAATTCCGACAACGTAAGGCGGTGCGGCCTGGGCTGCGGTGGGACCACAAGGATATTGCTTTGTGGATGCGTCTGATGACGGCGCCTTCTGCCCGGTCCTTTCGTGGGGGCGCCGGGGGTTCTGGCTCAACAGTCGGATCCCCGGCTTCCCAGCGGAAGGGTTTCTGTTGGATGTATAACGAAGGGCTGTGCAAGTTCGGTGCCACCTGTCGCTTTAAGCACGAGTGCTCCGGTTGTGGCGGGGCGCACGGGCTTAACAAGTGCTTTAAGCGAGGTAAGAGTAAGTCGGGTGAGTCAGTTGGCGAGAAGAGGGAGGACTCCAGTGAAGGTCGAGGTCATGCAACCTTTTCTAAGTAGGTATCCGGACAGGGCTGCGGCGTGCCTGCTGGAAGAGGGGTTTGGGGTTGGCTTTCGCATCCCTTTTGATGCGAGCGCCCCCGTTTTTCGCCCGGGTAATTTGAAGTCGGCCAGGGATTATCTGCAAAAGGAGGTGGAGTTGGGACGTATGGCGGGGCCTTTTGAGGCCCCTCCTTTGCCTAATTTGCGGGTGTCTCCTCTTGGGGTGGTCCCGAAGCGTGAGCCGAATAAATTTCGGCTCATCCACCATTTGTCTTTTCCGGCGGGTGCCTCGGTTAATGACGGGATTGCTCCTGAGTTGTCTACGGTTACATATGCGTCTTTTGACAGAGCGGTTGCTCTGGTGCGGTGGGCTGGTCCGGGGGCCCTTATGGCCAAGACGGACATTGAGGCGGCTTTCCGTCTGTTACCGGTCCACCCCGATAGCTTTCATTTGTTGGGTTGCATGTGGGAAGGTCAGTATTATATTGATTGCTGTCTTCCCATGGATTGTTCCATTTCTTGCGCCTACTTTGAGGCATTTAGTTCTTTTTTGGAATGGACCGTCCGGGACATGTCGGGTTTGTCCTCCATCATCCATTACTTGGATGATTTTTTGTGTGTTGGCCCGGGGGATTCTTCTGACTGTTTGGTGTTGTTGCGCACGGTTGAGCGCATGGCGCATTTGTTCGGGGTCCCCCTTGCCCCGGACAAGACTGAGGGTCCTGGGGTGGTTATGAAGTTTTTGGGGATTGAGTTGGATTCCATGCGTATGGAGTCTCGTCTGCCGGCTGACAAGTTGGAGGATTTACGGTCCTCGGTGCGTCAATTTTTGGGGGCTCGCAAGTTGCGTTTGCGCGAGGTGCAGTCGCTCCTCGGCAAGTTGAACTTTGCCTGTCGCATTATGCCGATGGGCCGGGTTTTTTGTCGGCGGCTCGCTGCTCTGACGGCAGGAGTGCGGGCGCCTCACCATCGGGTGCGGTTGACCGCGGCGGTGCGGGCGGACTTGTTGGTTTGGGACGATTTCTTGGGTCGTTTTAATGGCCGTTCATTGTGGTTGTCGTCAGTGGTCTCTAGTCCTGAGTTGGATCTTCATACCGATGCGTCTGGGTCGGTGGGCTTTGGGGCTTATTTTGGTGGTCGTTGGTGCGCGGGGGCTTGGCCGCCTGCTTGGGTTGAGGCTGGTTTGGTTAGAAATTTAGCTCTGTTGGAATTGTTCCCGATCTTGGTTGCTGTCGAATTGTGGGGCAGTTGCCTTCGTGATCGGCGTGTTTGCTTTCATTGTGACAATAGTGCAGTGGTGTTTTTGATTAATTTGCAGTCCTCGTCCTCCCCCCCGGTGGTGTCACTTTTGCGTCACTTGGTGTTGCGGTGTCTGGAGTTGAATGTTCTTGTGTCGGCGCGTCATGTGCCTGGGGTCCTTAATTCTGTTGCTGATTCTTTGTCACGGTTTCAGTTCGACAGGTTTCGGGAGTTGGCCCCGGACGCGGCTCCGGTGGGGGAGGACTGCCCGCCTCATCTTTGGTCTCTGGTTTCCGTTCAGCAGCGGATCTGATTCGGCGGTCTGTATCTGAGTCGACCTGGGCGCGTTACTCGAAGGTTTGGCAGGATTGGGAAGGTTTGTCTGGTGGGCTGGGGGGCGATTTGAGTGACGGGGATCGATTGTGTTTGGTTTTGTCGTGGGTGGGTGTTGCTTTTAGTGAGGGTGGGTCTGTTTCTTCAGTGTCCCAGCGTCTTGCTGGCCTTGCCTTTTTGTTTCGTTTGCAGGGTGTGCGGGATGTCACTAAGGATTTTCCTGTTCGCCAGGCCATGCGGGGTTTTCGGCGGGGTGCCGGTCGGCGGGATCTCCGCCGGCCGGTGTCTTTTGATTTATTGGGCCGGTTGTTGGGTGTTTTGCCTGCCTTGTGCTTTGATGAGTACGAGGTTCTTTTGTTTCGGGCTGCTTTCTTGTTGGCCTTTTTCGGGGCGTTTCGGGTTGGTGAACTGGTGAGTGGTTCCGTGGCTTCAGGTGGTGGTTTGCAATTGTGTGAGGTTTCTTTGTTTGGGGATCGCGTGGAGTGCTTCCTGCGACGGTCTAAGACGGACCCGGTCGGCCGGGGTCGTTTGGTGGTTTTGTATGGGTTGCCCGGGGATTCTTCTTGTCCGGTTTCGGGTGTTTCCGCCTTTCTGAGGGTTCGGGGGTCTTTACCTGGTCCCCTATTGCGCCACATGGGCGGTGGAGCGCTTTCGCGCTTCCAGTTTTGTGCGGTTTTTAAAAAGGCCTTGGCGGCTTGGGGGAGGTCCCGGGTGAATTCGGGACACATTCGTTTCGGATCGGCGCTGCCACGGAGGCGGCGCGCTGGGGGTTGGGTGATGACGTGGTACGGCGTATCGGGCGATGGGAATCAGAGCGGTTCCGTCTGTACGTGCGCCTTCATTTGTTGCCATAAGGAGTGTTTGGTGGTTTGTTTGTTTGTTGTTTTTGTCTTGTTGTGCTTTGTGTTCCTTGCGGTGGCAGTTGTTTTTATTTTCTTTTTTAGGTCCGTGTTTAATTTGGATTTTCGGCCACTCATACGTCTTCTGGGGGGCTCTGCGCGCTGAGGTTCGCCCTGATGGGCGGCAGCTGGGTCTACGTCGGGAGGAGGCCGTTGTCCGATGGATCGAGGTTCGTGGCATGCCGTGGAGCCGGGTTTTGCCTGAATTTCACTTTTACTGCCGGGTTGATTCTCCCCCGCATGTTCTGGTCCTGCATGTTGGGGGCAATGATCTCGGTGCCCGGCCGTCCCGTGACTTGATCAGGGATATCAAGTTTGATGTATTACGTTTGCTGACTGAGTTCCCGGGCCTCCTGGTTGTTTGGTCCGATATTGTGTGGCGCCATGCCCGTTCTGCAGTGCGGATCGAGAAGACGCGCATTAAGGTGAATCGCGAGGTGGCGCGTTTCATAGTGCGCAATGGTGGGTTGGTGATTCGCCATAGGGATCTGGAGGTGCCTTCGGTTGAACATTTACGTCGCGACGGTGTTCATTTGAACGCCATCGGGACGGATATTTGGATGCTTGGGTTGAGGGATGGAGTTGAGCGTGCTCTGGCTGTGTGGCGGGACTCTCGGTCATAAGGGGTCATGTCCGATAGTCTGTGGCCTGGGGGGTTAGAGGCCTAACAGGCTGTTTTACGGCCTCATCTGTGGTATGGGGCTCCTAGTGGGGTAAGGTTCAAGCCTGGGGTGTCTCCTAGTTGGGCTCAGGTCCCTATGGGGTCTCAGGCTTATGCTTGCAGATTGTTGAGTTCTGCTCGAGGTTGGTGTCCTTGCGCCTGGGCAGATTCGGGGTGGTGCCTATCCCCACGGTGGGATTGGCTGGGGTGTTGTTAGTTTGCACTTAAAAGGGGTTCACTTTGTGAAGGTTTACTCGGGGGGGGGTATTTATACACCGCCCAGTTGGATGGCGGTGTTGTAATGTTTATACAGTATTTTCGTACTTTGTTATTTGTTAATAAATCGGCCTGAACAGGCCAAATTTAAATCCAATCAGACGTGTATGTGTCTTATTGGGAAAAGGGGTGGGGGGTGTTCAAGTGGTAGGTGGTCCCGTTAGCCATATTCAATAGGAGTGGACTATATTCCTCCTCCCCGCGTCAAGATTAGAGACAACAAACAGATTGCACTCACTGTAATGGAATCAGCTCTCCATGTACTGAGGACTTGCTGTGTTTGTGGAGGGCTTGTGCTCATATGCAGAAGCCTGTCAGAGCAAGCAGAGCTGCATTGTACAGTGCGAGTTACAGGCGTTGCAGCTTTATAAGCTACACAGTGCCATACATACAAGTGTGGCTGCTCCTGGTACTGCAACTCAGGAAAGCTGGGTGGGGATCAGTACTTCTCATCTAACTTTTATTTGTATGTAGAGTACGTTCCTATGCCGAGTCAACATGAGGGAAGATGGGGCCATGAAACCCCCTCACCAGGAACTGCAACTGGGGGGCAAATAATTAAATCCTAATTTATCATTAGTGTCACATGGTCGAGGCACAAGACTCCACTGTACAGTATGTAATGCAAGAACCAAAACAGCTCCACGGACCAAAACAATAATGTGCAAACCCCGGGCCAGAAAAATGTTGATTAAAAATCCTCAAGTAAATGTCGATCATTAAAACTCATAATAAAAAATAGAAAAAAATCCTCCTAAGTATGAAGGAATGTGGAGCTGGAACAGAAACCGCCACACTGTGTACTCTGTAAACAAAGCAAAACACACGGGGTCACTTAATTAAGTCCTCTGCTGCCAACCTGCCAGGCATTGCCATAGCTGGCACCGTGCCTGAGCACTAGGGCTGGGGGGGGTATAACCTGCACTTCAGGGTTAAAACATCCACAAATCATATTATCATTAGTATAGCAGTATTATTTAGACATTGTCTAGCAGTGTTACTAGATTACATTATGTACGGAGGTATTATTTGGGTATTGCATGATGGTAAAATGTAAGCATTGTACGGTGACATGATTTAAGCACTGCATGTTGGGGGGGGGGGTTAGCACTGTATGCTATATTATTTAAGTACAGTATGGTATATTATTTAAGTACAGTATGGTATATTATTTAAGTACAGTATGGTGTATTATTTAAGTACAGTATGGTGTATTATTTAAGTACAGTATGGTGTATTATTTAAGTACAGTATGGTGTATTATTTAAGTACAGTATGGTATATTATTTAAGTACAGTATGGTGTATTATTTAGACACTGTGTAGTGATACTGTTTAAGCAATTCATGATGGTATTATTTAAACATTGTATGGTGTATTATTTAGGCATTGTGTGGTGATATTATTTAAGCAATATACTGTATGGTGGTATTATTTAAGCACTGTGTGGTGGTATATTATTTAAGCACTGTATGGTGTATTATTTAAGCACTGTATAGTATATTATTTAAGCACTATATGATATATTATTTAAGCACTGTATGGTGTATTATTTAAGCACTGTGTGGTGATATTATTTAAGCAATATACTGTGTGGTGGTATTATTTATGAACTGTGTGGTTTATTATTTAAGCACTGTATAGCGGTATTATTTAAGCACTGTGTGTTGTATTATTTAAGTACTATATGGTGTATTATTTAAGCACTGTATGATGTATTTAAGTACTGTATGGTGTATTATCTAGGCACTGTATGGTGATATTATTTAAGCATTAGGTGGTGTATTATTTAAGCACTGTATGGCGATATTATTTAAGCACTGTTTGGTGTTATTTAGCACTGTACAGTATATTATTTAAGCCCTGTATGGTGATATTATTTAACAAGCTCTTGGGATTTTCCATATTTTGGTGGAGAATTGTTGGGTATTGTCCTTCGCTGTTCCGACAAAGCCATCTGAAGAGCCCTCGTCTTACTGCGATGACCTCTGTACGTGACCGAATGTTTTTTCTGATACTTTTCCTCTCACAGAACTGAGACAAGGGGGCAGAGCAGTAAGAAAAATCAACAGAACTATTGATGGTCATTTCCTTCCCAGCATGCTTTGCGCTGTGTTGTGATACATCCTGAAGTTCAAGAACAACATGTAGGTTCTTCTAGATGTGGCCTGAGGAAAAGACGTCAATTCACACAATGGCGCTTACAGTGATTAGATCAGCGCTGAAGAGCCCGGGGAGAAAAATAGACAAGTAGCGAGATTCATATCGATCCAAGCAGAGAATACTATTACCCTTTACACCAGACCTGTCCATGTGTACAACTAGGCAGACGCGGAGGCAGCCATATTGTGCACTGTATACAATATGCAGACTGCTTGAACCGACCAAGGCACGAGGCACATAAAACCTCACCAGGTCTCCAGCATCTTCTTCCAGTGGCACAACGTTCTGGCTGTATGTCATGCTCTTCTTCTCTTAAAGGAACTGTGCTCAGTAATCTCCTCCGACTCTTGCCAATGCTGCAGTGCCTCAGGTTTCTTAAAGGAAATCTGTCTCCATTGCCGAGATATTGTTATTTTTATCAATAAGCAAATGGGTACTATGTAGCAATGGCGGCCTCCTTGTTGTATCGAAGAGTTCATTTGTATATTGACAAAGCAGTGATATCTCTGCAACGCAGACAGCGATTCTCAAGGTGGAAACACTGTTTGATTCAGGTGACCTTAACCTATCCATCTGCAGGCTGTGCTGATATGCTGGTTTTTGGTGGCACATTCCCTTTAAGGACCTTTACCCATCATGCATCTAAACAATATGATCCCTTAACGGTTCCCATGTCTGCATTGTTCTGTTTGTTACTGTTCACTTTGGCATTAACCTGGCTTGTACTCTGCTCATCCTGATCTTTGTTGCCTACATGAACAAACTCCACCTGCCTGGACCAGAGCCCCATCTGACTACTACTACTTCCGGGTTCCAAGTTCATCTATGCACCAGAAATTTGCAGAGGTGAAGGGTGAAAGAACACCCAGTTTCTTAGACTCCACTTCTTGTTGTTTAGCCCTAACTCTCGTCTTAAAGGACATGTTCACTCTTTAATAAATGTCATATTTAGATACAATATTCAGTGCAGATTTATTTCTTAATATATCTTTATAGAAGTTGAATCTCAGTTTTTCTGAAACAGAGCTCCAAATCCTCTGCATTGACTTAGAGTTACCTGAGGACATTCTGTCTGCCAGTAGTCACCACTAGGGGGAGCTCAGGAGCTTACTGTATACGGATTTATTATTCCCTCTAGTGGTGGCTACAGGCATACAAAGTTTTATCACCTAACCCTATGCAGTGGATTTGGTGCTTTGTATCACAAAGTCCTGACTGTCGACAAGTATGCATTACAGTTCAGAAAGACTATGTTACCCATCTTTCCCAATATCCTGACAAACCAGCCTAGTTATGTATTGATAGGTCCTCATTTTCTGTAATATGGCTTAAGTGGGACTAGGAAAGTTGGGTAATTAGCTTTATCGGGGCTGTAGTGGAAGCCATGTTGGTTATCACCAAGCTTTCCCAGAAACAGAACATGAGCTATAATTAGTATAATAGTCACCCAACTTCCCGGCTGTATTAATAAGCGGCGTCATGTGACTGGACGGCTCCAGCCTCGGCTGCGTCACCCGGGTTTATCAGCAGGAGAGGTGTGAAATTCATTGACAGATTTGTGACTATGGTGAAAGCTGCAATGAGATGAGAACCTTTACATGTGTGATATATGGGGGCGGTGGTCGCTACGTAGGCAGACAGTCCACACGTCATCATCTCAAAAGACTTGTGTACAAAGAACAATCCGTCCCGTTAATCAATTCTTAATTTTATCTGCTTCTGGGAAAGCTGGGTATCAACCATTATGGCCGCCTTACAGTACACATAGAGGTCCCAAAAGGCACCGCATCATCCAGTCTCTTAAGGGAAAGCTGGGTGACAGCGGCCTATTCGTCACGCCACAAGAGATATAATAGAGGTCCGTAACATTGTGTGATAAGTGGAGGCTCCAGAGTAGAAGTCTGAATACTGACCGACCCAATGGGGCAATGACAAACGTAACACGCCACGCTATAGATTGCAGAGTATTGCAGAATCTATGACAGGAGGCGAGACAGCCTGCGGGACACGTGTGAGGAACAGACGTCAGCCTGGTCCAAGGACACCAAATCTGAACTGGCTGCAACTGGTGACATCATGGGCAGCGAGGACTGGGACGTCCAGAACATCCGAGTCTGTCACAAGGCTACGCAACGCTGCACACATCGTATAGTTACTAGATTCTAATATCTGTATATATGTATATCTATGAATGCTGTATATACTGTATATTACATTAGCTTTATATTATATGTGTATATATATTTTATTAGGTCTATTATTTTTTATTTTTCCCTAACATTTTCATATATACATCTCACATTAATTCTATACAGTCCCAAATCCACATGTCCTGACCCCAAAAGTTTATGCAATTCCAATTGTGTGACCATTTTACTATCCAGAAGTTAGCTGAGCTGCAATACCAAGCATGGCCATTATACAGTGTATGGCACTATTCTGTCAAGATGCCACAACACTCACTCGAACACTGTCAGCTGATCTGTGGGGGTCCTGGGAAGTGCTGTACCTGCCATGAGACGACCCGAGGTGACATCCTCAGGGGGCAGCTCTTGTTGCAATCCAATATTTTACTCACTGATCCCCCACTCCTGTCCAGTCCGGAATCTGCTTCTTCCTCCAGAGGGCGCTGCAGTGCCCTGGAGGCAGAAGCGGAGGGCAGATGCAACAGGAGCGGGGACCATTGAATAAAATATCGTCGGCTGTCTATTGGAATAATGGAATAGGTAGTGGCCGAACTTGTGCAGCACCAGGGCAGGTGAGTAGAAACAGCAAATAGTGTTACTCACCTCTCCTGGGCATCAAGTGGTCCTCCTGCGTCCTCTTCCCGCCTGCGTCTGACGTTACGCGCTGCAGGGGTCACCACTGAGGCAAGTGATTGGACTTCAGTGATCACGTGGGGCGGGCGCCGAATGGTATGTGGATACTCATTGCACCCCATGTGGTTGGGCCTCAGCATTGACCCTTGAGGTGCGTGACATCAGATGTCGGCCTGTGGAGGATGTTGGGTGCCGTAGGACACCTTGAAGATGGCCAGGCGAGGTAACACAAGGTCAGTATAAGTGTTATTTTTCCTCAACTTCTGGGCCTCCCCTTATTGTTATACTGTAGGGTCGGAGTGCCTCATGGGTGATGAACCCCAAACATTTTTTGGGGAGAACGCCTTTCTATAGGTAGCCTTAGGCAGCAGAGAGGCTACGGTCACGCCTGGTCCTGGGTGTAGGATCCTTACCTATCACATATTGATGGCTTATCCTACGGACAGGACATCAATATTAGGGGGAATTCACATGGAGTAACGTGGCGCGCAATCTGGCACGTATACGCGTGTCAGAAGTTTGCGCACTCAAAAAAGTTCCCATTGATTTCAATGGGAGTTACGATCGTATACGGCACAAAATTACACGCTGTATACATACCTCCCAACTTTTGAAGAACTGAAAGAGGGACAAAATGTGCGGCGCGTGTAGCCCCGCCCACCTTTGTGTTGACTCCGCCCACTCGTTGATTTTTCATGTGCCCGCACACAGTATAATCCTCCTACAGTCACCCGTAAATTATATGTCCCCCCTCTATCTCTCCCCCAGTTTCATATACACCCTTCATCTGCCCCCAGTTTCATGTCCCCCTTCCATCTCTGCCCCCAGATTCATGTCCCCTCCATCTCTGCCCCCAGTTTCATGTCCCCTCCATCTCTGTCCCCAGTTTCATGTCCCCTCCATCTCTGCCCCCAAATTCATGTCCCCCATTTCTGCCCCCAGATTCATGTCCCTCCATCTCTGCCCCCAGATTCATGTCCCCTCCATCTCTGCCCCAGATTCATGTGCCCTCCATCTCTGCCCCCAGATTAATGGCCCCTCCATCTCTGCCCCCAGTGCCATGCCGTCCTCTCCATCTCTGCCCCCAGATTCATGTCCCCACATCTCTGCCCCTAGTATCATGCCGTCCTCTCCATCTCTGCCCCCAGTGTCATGCCGTCCTCTCCATCTCTGCCCCAAGTGTCATGCCATCCTCTCCATCTCTGCCCCCAGTGTCATGCCATCCTCTCCATCTCTGCCCCCAGTGTCATGCTGTCCTCTCCTTCATCTGCCCCCAGTTTCACGTTCCACCGCCACATTAAACTTACCTTCTCCTCCGCTCCCTCGCCGCTCTCTGCGCGCCTCTCTTGCTGACACATATGCGGCTGAAGCGAGGAGCTGACCTTGTCATCGCGTCTACAAGCCAGTAGCCGGCGGCAGCGGCGAAGCGAGGAGCTGACACAGGTCAGATCCTCGCTTCAGCCGCATATGTGTCAGCAAGACCGGCGGCAGTGGCGAAGCGAGGAACTGACACAGGTCAGCTCCTCGCTTCAGCCGCATTGTGTCAGCGAGAGAGGCGCGCAGCGGCGAAGCGAGGAGCTGACCCGTGTCAGCTCCTTGCTTCAGCCGCATATGCGTTCAACTCAGATCTGTGTCCTCTGGACGCAGATCTGAGTTGAAATCGGGACATACCTCCCTCCAACCGGGACCGTGGGACATGTCACCCAAATCGTGAATGTCCCGCGGAAATCGGGACGGTTGGGAGGTATGTGTATACCATCGTAACTCCCATTGAAATCAATGGGATCTTTTTTGAGACTTCTGACACGCGTATACGTGCCAGATTGCGCACCACTTTACTCCGTGTGAATTCCCCCTTACAATCCTGGAAGACCCCTTTAAATTTTTGAGGAAAAAAATTAAGTCAAATTAAATAAAAAACAAAAATAGAATTTTTTTTTTATAAAATCTTTAAGATAATATCCTTTCAGCAGAATTCGGTTGTCACCAGGGAGAGGACTTTGCGTTTGTTGTCCTCCTCCTCCAGACTATTAGATCAGCTCCTGACATGGATGGCTGGGACATTCATGGGTCAGGCTTTGAGGCCTACACATCAGGCTGCAGGTCACTGTGCCCTGACCGCCATAGTCTGTGTACATACATATCTCGGAGATGCGTTATTACTGTCAGAGCGACCTGCGGGGCGTCCTGCCCTCCCCACTTCATATAGCCAGCCATCATTTGCTGGTAGCCTTCAGGAGCAGCTGGAGATAAAACTCCTTATTACCGGCAGTGAAATGAACCTGGATGCTGAGAATCCGTACACAGGCGGAGGACGTCACCCATCGCCTGCCCTGCAGGGGTTACGTATTTCACTATGGCCGATCGATGTTAGAAATCTGAACCTAATACAATAGAGAGACGTTACTAAAGAAAATAAAAATAGAGGTGTAAATAGTAGGTTATCCATAGAAAACAAGAAAGGTCTATATACAGTCCTATGAAAAAGTTTGGGCACCCCTATTAATCTTAATCATTTTTAGTTCTAAATATTTTGGTATTTGCAACAGCCATTTCAGTTTGATATATCTAATAACTGATGGTCACAGTAATATTTGAGGATTGAAATGAGGTTTATTGTACTAACAGAAAATGCGCAATATCCATTAAACCAAAATTTGACCGGTGCAAAAGTATGGGCACCTCAACAGAAAAGTGACATTAATATTTAGTACATCCTCCGTTTGCAAAGATAACAGCCTCTAGTCGCTTCCTGTAGCTTTTAATCAGTTCCTGGATCCTGGATAAAGGTATTTTGGACAAACAATTCAAGTTCAGTTAAGTTAGATGGTCGCCGAGCATGGACAGCCCGCTTCAAATCATCCCACAGATGTTCAATGATATTCAGGTCTGGGGACTTGGGTGGCCATTCCAGAACATTGTAATTGTTCCTCTGCATGAATGCCTGAGTTGATTTGGAGCAGTGTTTTGGATCATTGTCTTGCTGAAATATCCATCCCCGGTGTAACTTCAACTTCGTCACTGATTCTTGAACATTATTCTCAAGAATCTGCTGATACTGAGTGGAATCCATGCGACCCTCAACTTTAACAAGATTCCCGGTGCCGGCATTGGCCACACAGCCCCAAAGCATGATGGAACCTCCACCAAATTTTACAGTGGGTAGCAAGTGTTTTTCTTGGAATGCTGTTTCTTTTTGGACGCCATGCATAACGCCTTTTTTTTTTATAACCAAACAACTCAATCTTTGTTTCCAAAATGAAGTTGGCTTCTCCAAATGTGCTTTTTCATACCTCAGGCAACTCTATTTGTGGCGTACGTGCAGAAACGGCTTCTTTCTCATCACTCTCCCATACAGCTTCTCCTTGTGCAAAGTGCGCTGTATTGTTACCGATGCACAGTGACACCATCTGCAGCAAGATGATGCTGCAGCTCTTTGGAGGTGGTCTGTGGATTGTCCTTGACTGTTCTCACCAATCTTCTTCTCTGCCTTTCTGATATTTTTCTTGGCCTGCCACTTCTGGGCTTAACAAGAACTGTCCCTGTGGTCTTCCATTTCCTTACTATGTTCCTCACAGTGGAAACTGACAGGTTAAATTTCTGAGACAACGTTTTGTATCCTTCCCCTGAACAACCATGTTGAACAATCTTTGTTTTCAGATCATTTGAGAGCGGGCTGTCCATGCTCGGCGACCATCTAACTTAACTGAACTTGAATTGTTTTGTAGAAAGAAATGGTCCAAAATCCCTTCATCCAGGATCCAGGAACTGATTAAAAGCTACAGGAAGCGACTAGAGGCTGTTATCTCTGCAAAAGGAGGATCTACTAAATATTAATGTCACTTTTCTGTTGAGGTGCCCATATTTTTGCACCGGTCAAATTTTGGTTTAATGCATATTGCACATTTTCTGTTAGTACAACAAACCTCATTTCAATCCTGAAATATTACTGTGTCCATCAGTTATTAGATATATCAAACTGAAATGGCTGCTGCAAACACCAAAATATTTAGAACTAAAAATGATTAAGATTAATAGGGGTGCCCAAACTTTTTCATAGGACTGTATATATATATGAGCTAAGTGACCACCAACATGGCTGCCCTTACGCCATTAAGGCCTGTCGCTAAGCAACAACCTACTATCTATCTATCTATCTATCTATCTATCTCCTATCTATCTATCTATCTATCTATCTATCTATCTATCTATCATCTATCTATCTCCTATCTATCTATCATCTATCTATCTATCTATCTATCTATCTATCTATCTATCTATCTATCTATCTTTATATCTGTTGGATGGGGGGTTTAAGGGACCCCTTTCTGGAGTTCGGTGTTATGGCCCATCCCGTCTACATGGTATAGATATCTCAAACATCCTGGAAAAGATACAAATATGGACACAATACCGCCCTGCGTCACCCACGATCGTAAAAAGTGAAAAGTAAAAGATGCTCCACATCTGCGCCTGTTTTCTGCCCTAGAAGGAATAGTCAATTTCTCCGCCATGTTTCAGTTTTGTCTGGAGTGTTCCTTTAAGTGGCCGCAGGATATGGGGACTGCTTATCTGGTGTCCCTTCAGTCCCTAGATATGAGTGTTCCACTAAACTATCCCTTTAAGGAGATGCGCAGGATGCTTTCGGCTTCAACCAGTTATCCCAGTTACATATTGGTTTCACCTTTAATAATAATGAATTTCACCCCCGATAGAGGAAAATCTCTGAATCTGTCAGGAAACTCTTATGTAACATATTAAAAAATATACAATTACTTGTGAATGAATTAAAAGGGGTAAAGATATCTTCTCAACCTTGTACGGAAGAAGACAGTGTGAACAGAGCCCTCACTGTAAATGTATGCCCAAAAACTCAAGACCGCTCCTGCTGAAGGAAATACAGCAAGCAAAGGGGGCCATCTAGTGGAAGAAGTGAATGGTACAAGTAGTAGTGAAAAAAATACAGAATTGTACGTTGTGGGTGGTGGTAGGGGTGCAGGATACGTCTAAAACATAATTTGGGGTACATGTTGTTTTCTATGGGGATTTCACTATGGAATCATCAAAAACTGAGAATCCCAGTCTCGGATATGCAAGGCACATCGACATGAAGTGCAGGAGATTCCCAGATTGCTGGGGCTGCCTTCTGGGGTAGAGAACTGGGACACCCAGTTTTCCAAGATTATAGGCCTGAAACATGAATTTACCAATTTGTCCTTCATTGCCCTAGAAAATTACAGAATACAACATTAACTCCTTTACTGCCTTAGACCCCACCAAGAAATTCCCTATTACCTATTTTTTTGCCAGAGAATTTTTCTGCCATATATATACCGTATTTATATTGATGAACTATCCTTAGCAGTGGCGTAAATAGCGGGGTAGCAGAGGTAGTGGCTGCCACAGGGCTGGGACATTAGAGGGCCCAGAGGACCCCTGATGTTTTGTCTACCTGTTGGAGTATAACCCCAGCCCTATTTACTTACCTATCCCCGCTCCTGCTCACGGCCACTTGCATTTCCCCTTCGGAAAGCGGAGGTGGCTGTGAACAGGAGCGGGGATTGTTAAGTAAGGCCGTGGGCCCGTGAAACACTAAATCATTGTATTCTGAAGTCTTTTCAGACCCCGTTGTATAATAATCGGAGACTCAGGGGAGGTGAGGGAAAATAAGAAGCCCTGTACTCACCTCTCCTTCACTCCGGAAGTCTGTGGACTTGTTTGGTGACATCACAGATGTCACGCAGGCCAGGCTGGCATCATTATGCATCGCGACGCAGGCCTGGCTGACGTGGCGTCTGGTCTAACATTGAAGATAGCCGAAAGTAGTGGGGAGTGCGCCGGAGCCAGAGACAAGTAAGTTTTTTATGTTTGTATCCTCCCCTGGGTCTCCGATCATTATACCACCCATGAATATTATACACTAATAATTGTTCATGGGTGATCCACAATGGGGCATAATACTGTGTGCAAGGGCCACTATGGAGTATAATACTGTGTGCAGGGGCCACTATGGAGCATAATACTGTGTGCAGGGGTCACTATGGGGCATAATAGTGTGTGCAGGGGTCACTATGGGGCATAATAGTGTGTGCAGGGGTCACTATGGGGCATAATAGTGTGTGCAGGGGCGACTATGGGGCATAATACTTTGTGCAGGGGCCACTATGGAGCATAATACTGTGTGTAGGGGCCACTATGGGGCATAATTTTGTGTGCAGGGGCGACTATGGGGCATAATACTTTGTGCAGGGGCCACTATGGAGCATAATACTGTGTGTAGGGGCCACTATGGGGCATAATTTTGTGTGCAGGGGCGACTATGGGGCATAATACTTTGTGCAGGGGCCACTATGGAGCATAATACTGTGTGTAGGGGCCACTATGGGGCATAATATTGTGTGCAGGGGCGACTATGGGGCATAATACTGTGTGCAGGGGTCACTATGGGGCATAATATTGTGTGCAGGGGCGACTATGGGGCAGAATACTGTGTGCAGGGGCCACTATGGAGCATAATACTGTGTGTAGGGGCCACTATGGGGCATAATATTGTGTGCAGGGGCGACTATGGGGCATAATACTGTGTGCAGGGGCCACTATGGAGCATAATACCATGTGCAGGGGTCACTATGGGGCATAATAGTGTGTGCAGGGGCCACTATGGGGCATAATACTGTGTGGAGGGGCCACTATAGGACATAATACTGTGTGGAGGGGCCACTATGGAGCATGATACTTTGAGCAAGGATCAGTATGGGGCATAATAGTGTGCGCAGGAATGCAGTTTGTGCAGGGGAGGGGGTTGGGGAGGGCCATGTCAAATGTTTGCTTTAGGGTCAAGTCATTCCTAGTTATGTCACTGATCCTTGGACTAGGTCATCAATATCTGATTGATGAGGCTGCAATACCAAGCACAACCACTATACAATGTACGGCGCTGTGCTTGTTCTTTGGTGAAGAGAACGCAGCACTTACCGGAACACTGCAGACTTCAAAAACAGCTGATATGTGGGATCCTGGGTGTGAAATCACATATTGATGACATATCCTGGAAAACCTCTTTAAAATATTAGAAAAAGTGTCTAAAAATGGCATTTCTGTTGCCAACGATGTATAGCCAAACAGAAGAATGAAGAGGATCTCTGCTCCGCTTAGAAGGGAACAGCCAATCTCTGAGCACTATTTTATAGTTCGCATACAGAATAGTGAGCACAGCTCTGGAGTATAATACAGGATGTAACTCAGGATCAGTACAGGATAAGTAATGTAATGTATGTACAGAGTGACTGCACCAGCAGAATAGTGAGCGCAGCTCTGGAGTATAATACAGGATAAGTAATGTAATGTATGTACAGAGTGACTGCACCAGCAGAATAGTGAGCGCAGCTCTGGAGTATAATACAGGATAAGTAATGTAATGTATGTATACAGTGACTACACCAGCAGGATAGTGAGCACAGCTCTGGAGTATAATACAGGATAAGTAATGTAATGTATGTATACAGTGACTACACCAGCAGAATAGTGAGCGCAGCTCTGGAGTATAATACAGGATAAGTAATGTAATGTATGTACAGAGTGACTGCACCAGCAGAATAGTGAGCGCAGCTCTGGAGTATAATACAGGATAAGTAATGTAATGTATGTACACAGTGACTGCACCAGCAGAATAGTGAGCGCAGCTCTGGAGTATAATACAGGATAAATAATGTAATGTATGTACACAGTGTCTGTACCAGCAGAATAGTGAGTGCAGCTCTGGAGTATAATACAGGATAAGTAATGTAATCTATGTACACAGTGGCTGTACCAGCAGAATAGTGAGCGCAGCTCTGGAGTATAATACTGGATAAGTAATGTAATGTAATGTATGTACACA
Organism: Leptodactylus fuscus; assembly: GCF_031893055.1. Lineage (NCBI taxonomy): Eukaryota > Metazoa > Chordata > Amphibia > Anura > Leptodactylidae > Leptodactylus > Leptodactylus fuscus. The sequence goes on along the minus strand of NC_134272.1, from coordinate 15,333,696 downwards.
GTGACAGCACCAGCAGAATAGTGAGCGCAGCTCTGGAGTATAATACAGGATAAGTAATGTAATGTATGTACACAGTGACTGTACCAGCAGAATAGTGAGCGCAGCTCTGGAGTATAATACAGGATAAGTAATGTAATGTATGTACACAGTGACTGTACCAGCAGGATAGTGAGCGCAGCTCTGGAGTATAATACAGGATAAGTAATGTAATGTATGTACACAGTGACTGTACCAGCAGAATAGTGAGCGCAGCTCTGGAGTATAATACAGGATAAGTAATGTAATGTATGTACACAGTGACTGTACCAGCAGGATAGTGAGCGCAGCTCTGGAGTATAATACAGGATAAGTAATGTAATGTATGTACACAGTGACTGCACCTGCAGAATAGTGAGCACAGCTCTGGAGTATAATACAGGATAAGTAATGTAATGTATGTACACAGTGACTGCACCTGCAGAATAGTGAGCACAGCTCTGGAGTATAATACAGGAGGTAACTCAGGATCAGTACAGGATAAGTAATGTAATGTATGTACACAGTGACTGTACCAGCAGAATAGTGAGCGCAGCTCTGGAGTATAATACAGGATGTAACTCAGGATCAGTACAGGATAAGTAATGTAATGTATGTACAGAGTGACTGCACCAGCAGAATAGTGAGCGCAGCTCTGGAGTATAATACAGGATAAATAATGTAATGTATGTACACAGTGACTGTACCAGCAGAATAGTGAGTGCAGCTCTGGAGTATAATACAGGATAAGTAATGTAATCTATGTACACAGTGGCTGTACCAGCAGAATAGTGAGCGCATCTCTGGAGTATAATACAGGATAAGTAATGTAATGTATGTACACAGTGACTGTACCAGCAGAATAGTGAGCACAGCTCTGGAGTATAATACAGGATGTAACTCAGGCTCAGTAATATAAGTAATATCTTGTATCTTGGAGTGATTCACCTTTTCCTAGAGATTCTCTCTGTATAATACTGTAAATTAGAGGACAGACACTTATAATGTATCACGCGAGGATCACAGACCTCTGATTTTAACCAACACGTGTAATGAAGATCTGTTGCTTCTCCTTTAACGCATTATGTTAATTGCGGCTCCACATTTTCCATTTTTGTCACAGATCTCCTTATATCTATTGATCTGGCGCTCGCCGCGCAGATAGGAAAATGAGATAATGCTTTTTCCGTGCTTCAAAGCTTCATTTTATTAAGGTGATGTAAGAGAATTATAATCAGCTCATCTGTCAGAGCGTCGAGCACTCGCCTATTACCGCTAATGAGACCTAATACCGTTAATTGGCCTCCTCTCCAGACCGGCTCCTGCACGGAGACCGGGGGGCAAAAACTCCACATAGGTTATAGGATGACATGTTCTATATATTGCGTTTCATCTCACGATGGCTGCGGTGCCAGGAACCTTCTATTATTCTGTAATACGCATCCTTTTTACTTAAAATTCCTCAGTGGTTGCTATGGTTACAATAAAGGGGCTCCATGGATTGCCAATGTCAGGCCAAGGATAACCAGTCAGAAGAAGAGGCTCCCATTAATGGTGCCCACCAAAGTGCCAGTCAAGGAGCCAGAAGTAAGCCCCACCCCCTTGACTATATATAAGTAGAACTCTTTTCAGGAAAACATCAATGTGACAAGGGCATGTAAAATGGAAGCAACGCCTTTTCATACAGCTGATCGATGGGAATTCTGTGGGTATCCTCCTCCCAAATTCAAGCTCTAATAATTGATGACCTACCATTAGGACTGAAAACCAATGGGACCATCGCCAATCAGGGCCGTAACATTAGGAGACGTTGCAGCCTCTATACACAAAATCAAGCACAGCGCCGTACATTGTATAGTGGCTGGTTTTGGTATTGCAGCTCAGCCCACTGACTTCAATGGGACGGAGCTGTAAAGCGGGCATGTGACTGGTGAATGTGATGTCGCAAGATCTGTGAAGTGGATTCGGGATTTGTGGGGCACCGCTATTATTCCATTTTTAATTGATGACCTACCCCTAAGGATCAATTGATCACCCTGGAAACCCCTTTTATAGTGGCCAACTATCTAGAATTTGCTAGGACAGGTCTGAAGTTCCAGAAACAATCTCGGAATATTTGGGCAATTCCTTGCCACAAAAAGGGGTCGTGCCTTATAAATATCCACCCAACTCTTGGTAGCAGTACATACATTAGAGGTGTCACTTTTTGTACAGTGTGGAGGTTCCTATAGATCACATAGAAAGTGATTGCCCATATCGGGACTCCAGAGAATAGGACCCACTGTCCCAATGTTGAAGGGTCATGGCCGCCATGGGGTATGGACTTTGCAGAGTACTGTATGATGCATCCTGTCCTACATACTGGAGTCACCCTATTCCCATATCAAATCTGGACCACGTGGGTGCCCAAATTGCCCTATTCTCTATTGGTAGTGTTGTATGGGCATTGTACTATCATACCCCACCTAGACCAGTTCATAGATTCTAATATATTCACATGACGGGTATGATAATATATATTTCGTATCTGAGCTCCATCTTTCCCCTCCTGTGTAACGCCTCAGTACATACAAGAGCTGCGCATGAGGTCACCGGTCTGACATCACATTCTGACAAATGGCCGCATTAGTCACACCCAGCTACTTTCAATAATTCATCATCCAGTCTGCTGGGAACCAATTACTTCCCATTTCCAGCTTGTAATGTTCCTTCCCAGCTGAGAGCGTGTCCGCAGCCCCCCTCCCGGCGGCTCATGTGAGGCCATTAAGCACTGTGTGGCACCTGCTATATATAGGCGGATGACATCATCACGGCGCTGCCTGCGGCTCCTTCTCCCATACAGGCTCCTAACATTGCTCCATGGAAAGGTCACAGAATAAAGCACTTACTCATGTCTCGTCTCTCTTTGCGTCTTGATGATGTCAGAAACTTACCTTAATTCAACTATTGCAAACTTAAAAAATATCTAAAAAAATTTATCTATTTCAGGACGATCCTTTCCCCACCTCCTCCAATCCCTTTAATAGATACCGCTTCGCTGTGTCCGGAACAGTTGGAATTTTTCTTCCAGCCCCTACCATTCCTGAGCAATCGCTGCTTTAGTTTTGGCGCCTAATATGCTAATTAGGCCCTCTACTGCCAGGTAGGCAGTACAGCTACAGATCAGGACCGCCTACTTGACAGTAGAGAGCCTAATTAGCATATTGGGTGCTAAAACTAATGGATTTAAAGGGTTGGAGTTGGTGGAGGAAAGGAGTATTCCCAAAGGCAGTACTAATGCTATATTGGCTGCTATGGGGCCCACAACATTAGGGGGGCCCAGCTCTCTGCTGCTTTTAGTCTTTATTATTTTTTTAGGGAGATTGTCAGCCCTTTTGTCTTTGTAGAAAGGGAGTAAATCCAGGCAAACACAGGGAGAACATACAAACTCCTTGCAGATGTTATTCCTGGCGGGATTCAAACCCAGGAACCCAGCGCTGCAGTGCTAACCACTGAGCCATCGTGTTGCCCCCATTCTTTATTATTTTTATCAGGCCTGCTGTGCTTGGTTATTCCAGCAGGCAATGCCAATATTAGCTTACCCACTCCTGCTCATATCTTCCTCCACTTGCTCCTCCAGAAGGCACCACACGTTATATTCCGAACTTGTTCAGCATCAAAACATTATATACAGCAACAGGCTGAGAGTGAAGTGGAGGCGGCCGTGGGCAGGAGCGGCGATGGCGAAGACAATGTCGCTGTTGTTGAAAACAAACAAAAGTAAAAGCAAATGGGGGCTGGGCTCCCTAATGTCAATCTTTAGGGGCCAATAAAGGGGCAGTATAATGAATGGGGTCAGTACAGTAGGTAGTGCACTGTATGGGGGTCAATTAAGTGGGTGGTTACTGTGTTGGGGCCAGTAAAGGGAGTCATTGCTACGTGGGGTTCAGTAAAGGGTGTAGTATGATGTGTGGGAGCTAGTGAAGGGGACATTATACTGTGTGTGGGGTATTAAGGGGGCATTATATCGTGTGGGAACCAGTAATGGGAACGTTATACTGTGTGGGAGCCATAAAGGGGGGGGGGGCAAGTAAAGGGGGCATTATACTGTGTGAGTCCAGTAAAGGGGGCATTATACTGTGTGAGCCAAGTAAAGGGGGCATTATATTGTGTGAGCCAAGTAAAGGGGGCATTATACTGTGAGTCAAGTAAAAGGGGCATTATACTGTGTGAGCCAAGTAAAGGGGGCATTATACTGTGTGAGCCAAGTAAAGGGGGCATTATATTGTGTGAGCCAAGTAAAGGGGGCATTATATTGTGTGAGCCAAGTAAAGGGGGCATTATAATGTGTGAGTCCAGTAAAGGGGCCAGCAAAGTGAATGAGGGAGCGTTATAATGGATATGTAGAGGGGCCCGATCAGAAGTTTGCTATGGGGCCCCGTTTCTCCTTATTACATCCCTGGGTTTTCCCTCAAGGACAGGTGATATACATCTGATCAGTGATCGTTGCAGGAGCCTATTTTTAGTTATTGTGGTCACAGTGATCGGGTGTTTTTCTTACCTATATTGTGGATTGGACAATCGCTTTGAATGGGGGTTTACGTTCTAAATTAAAGGGGTTTTCCAACTATAGTATTGATGACATATAAATAGGATAAGACATGAAGGCAGGATCATTGTGGGGGACCATAATAAGAGACTGGTACAGCAGATATGTGTCATTGTATTCCAGGATATCTGCAGCACTGTACATTTCCATGTGTCCACTAGATGGCAGCAGATTATAGAAACAGAATAAGTCATTTCTCTTCCTAAAGGGGTTCTCCGCTCACACAGACGTATGGCGCAGAAATGTCATATACTATAAATGTGTGGTCTGTAATAATGGCCAGAATAGAGGCGCTCCAGTAATAGGAGACAGCTACATCAGGTCACTACTTAAAGGGGTCTCCCAACCCTCCATATACCAGTCTCTATGTTGTATAACACCCTCTACTGATCATTATGGGCTCTGTATTCTGTTCGCCCCTGGTCAGGGTTATAAGATATTTAGAAAGAAGAATCCATTGTCTCCATGCGCCATTGTCATTGCCCCCACCCCTCTGGCGCCCTCTGCAGGTTGCAGTGAAGGTGACGTTTAAACCCCACCTGTTCCTCCATCCTGTCCACCAGACATGTACAGATTTTCTGTCACTCAGGAATTTTACGTGATCTGTGTGTTATTGATTGACGCGCCATTGATCGATGTCACTGCAGGGATGGCCGTCATTTCTGGCCATGCTAATGTGATAGAAACATATGGGGCCGATAAGAAACTAATAAAGGAGGAGGAGGGCCACAGTTTCCATATGATCCTTTTTCTCAAGTGAGACTACACACAGGCGGGTGCAGAGGTAGCAGTCACTACAGGGCCCGTGAGCCTCAGGGGCCCCATAGGCCTCTGTACAATACAAGTGTTATAGATAGTAGATAGTAAGTGGAACACAAAGGCCGTGTGACATCAAGAAGAAGAAGCCATGAGAAGCAATAGCCCCATAAAGAGAGTCATAGAAAAGTGACAGCCACAGCGCCTTGTAACAGTGACAGCCACAGCGCCTATAACAGTGACAGCCACAGCGTCTATAACAGTGACAGCCACAGCGTCTATAACAGTGACAGCCGCAGCGCCTTGTAACAGTGACAGCCACAGCGCCTATAACAGTGACAGCCACAGCGTCTATAACAGTGACAGCCACAGCGCTTATAACAGTGACAGCCACAGCGCCTATAACAGTGACAGCCACAGCGTCTATAACAGTGACAGCCGCAGCGCCTTGTAACAGTGACAGCCACAGCGTCTATAACAGTGACAGCCACAGCGTCTATAACAGTGACAGCCACAGCGTCTATAACAGTGACAGCCACAGCGCCTATAACAGTGACAGCCACAGCGCTTATAACAGTGACAGCCACAGCGCCTATAACAGTGACAGCCACAGCGTCTATAACAGTGACAGCCACAGCGCTTATAACAGTGACAGCCACAGCGCCTATAACAGTGACAGCCACAGCGTCTATAACAGTGACAGCCACAGCGCTTATAACAGTGACAGCCACAGCGCCTATAGCAGTGACAGCCACAGCGCCTATAACAGTGACAGCCACAGCGCCTATAACAGTGACAGCCACAGCGCCTATAACAGTGACAGCCACAGCGCTTATAACAGTGACAGCCACAGCGCCTATAACAGTGACAGCCACAGCGCCTATAACAGTGACAGCCACAGCGCCTATAACAGTGACAGCCACAGCGCCTATAACAGTGACAGCCACAGCGCTTATAACAGTGACAGCCACAGCGCCTATAACAGTGACAGCCACAGCACCTATAACAGTGACAGCCACAGCGTCTATAACAGTGACAGCCACAGTGTCTATAACAGTGACAGCCACAGCGTCTATAACAGTGACAGCCACAGCGCCTATAACAGTGACAGCCACAGCGCTTATAACAGTGACAGCCACAGCGCCTATAACAGTGACAGCCACAGCGCTTATAACAGTGACAGCCACAGCGCCTATAACAGTGACAGCCACAGCACCTATAACAGTGACAGCCACAGCGTCTATAACAGTGACAGCCACAGCGCCTATAACAGTGACAGCCACAGCGCCTATAACAGTGACAGCCACAGCGTCTATAACAGTGACAGCCGCAGCGCCTTGTAACAGTGACAGCCACAGCGTCTATAACAGTGACAGCCACAGCGTCTATAACAGTGACAGCCACAGCGCTTATAACAGTGACAGCCACAGCGTCTATAACAGTGACAGCCACAGCGCTTATAACAGTGACAGCCACAGCGTCTATAACAGTCACAGCCACAGCGCCTATAACAGTGACAGCCACAGCGCCTATAACAGTGACAGCCACAGCGTCTATAACAGTGACAGCCACAGCGCTTATAACAGTGACAGCCACAGCGTCTATAACAGTGACAGCCACAGCGCCTATAACAGTGACAGCCACAGCGTCTATAACAGTGACAGCCACAGCACCTATAACAGTGACAGCCACAGCGTCTATAACAGTGACAGCCACAGCGTCTATAACAGTGACAGCCACAGCGCCTATAACAGTGACAGCCACAGCGCTTATAACAGTGACAGCCACAGCGCCTATAACAGTGACAGCCACAGCGTCTATAACAGTGACAGCCGCAGCACCTTGTAACAGTGACAGCCACAGCGCCTATAACAGTGACAGCCACAGCGTCTATAACAGTGACAGCCACAGCGCCTATAACAGTGACAGCCACAGCGCTTATAACAGTGACAGCCACAGCGCCTATAACAGTGACAGCCACAGCGTCTATAACAGTGACAGCCGCAGCGCCTTGTAACAGTGACAGCCACAGCGTCTATAACAGTGACAGCCACAGCGTCTATAACAGTGACAGCCACAGCGTCTATAACAGTGACAGCCACAGCGCCTATAACAGTGACAGCCACAGCGCTTATAACAGTGACAGCCACAGCGCCTATAACAGTGACAGCCACAGCGCCTATAACAGTGACAGCCACAGCGCCTATAACAGTGACAGCCACAGCACCTATAACAGTGACAGCCACAGCGTCTATAACAGTGACAGCCACAGTGTCTATAACAGTGACAGCCACAGCGTCTATAACAGTGACAGCCACAGCGCCTATAACAGTGACAGCCACAGCGCTTATAACAGTGACAGCCACAGTGACAGCCACAGCGCTTATAACAGTGACAGCCACAGCGCCTATAACAGTGACAGCCACAGCACCTATAACAGTGACAGCCACAGCGTCTATAACAGTGACAGCCACAGCGCCTATAACAGTGACAGCCACAGCGTCTATAACAGTGACAGCCACAGCGTCTATAACAGTGACAGCCGCAGCGCCTTGTAACAGTGACAGCCACAGCGTCTATAACAGTGACAGCCACAGCGTCTATAACAGTGACAGCCACAGCGCTTATAACAGTGACAGCCACAGCGTCTATAACAGTGACAGCCACAGCGCTTATAACAGTGACAGCCACAGCGTCTATAACAGTGACAGCCACAGCGCCTATAACAGTGACAGCCACAGCGCCTATAACAGTGACAGCCACAGCGTCTATAACAGTGACAGCCACAGCGCTTATAACAGTGACAGCCACAGCGTCTATAACAGTGACAGCCACAGCGCCTATAACAGTGACAGCCACAGCGTCTATAACAGTGACAGCCACAGCACCTATAACAGTGACAGCCACAGCGTCTATAACAGTGACAGCCACAGCGCCTATAACAGTGACAGCCACAGCGTCTATAACAGTGACAGCCACAGCGCCTATAACAGTGACAGCCACAGCGCTTATAACAGTGACAGCCACAGCACCTATAACAGTGACAGCCACAGCGCTTATAACAGTGACAGCCACAGCACCTATAGCAGTGACAGCCACAGCGCCTTCTAACAGTGACAGCCACAGCGCTTATAACAGTGACAGCCACAGCGCCTATAACAGGAACAGCCACAGCGCCTATAACAGTGACAGCCACAGCACCTATAACAGTGACAGCCACAGCGCCTATAACAGTGACAGCCACAGCGCCTATAACAATGACAGCCACAGCACCTATAACAGTGACAGCCACAGCGCCTATAACAGTGACAGCCACAGCACCTATAACAGTGACAGCCACAGCGCCTATAACAGTGACAGCCACAGCACCTATAACAGTGACAGCCACAGCGCCTATAACAGTGACAGCCACAGCGCCTATAACAGTGACAGCCACAGCACCTATAACAGTGACAGCCACAGCGTCTATAACAGTGACAGCCACAGCGCCTATAACAGCGACAGCCACAGCGCTTATAACAGTGACAGCCACAGCGTCTATAACAGTGACAGCCACAGCACCTATAACAGTGACAGCCACAGCGCGTATAACAGTGACAGCCACAGCACCTATAGCAGTGACAGCCACAGCGCCTTCTAACAGTGACAGCCACAGCGCTTATAACAGTGACAGCCACAGCGCCTATAACAGTGACAGCCACAGAGCCTATAACAGTGACAGCCACAGTGCCTATAACAGTGACAGCCACAGCGCCTTCTAACAGTGACAGCCACAGCGCCCTATAGCAGTGACAGCCACAGTACCTATAACAGTGACAGCCACAGCGCCTATAACAGTGACAGCCACAGCGCCCAATAACAGTGACAGCCACAGCGTCTATAACAGTGACAGCCACAGCGTCTATAAGTGACAGCCACAGCGCCTATAACAGTGACAGCCACAGCGCCTATAACAGTGACAGCCACAGCGCCTATAACAGTGACAGCCACAGCGCCTATAAGTGACAGCCACAGCGCCTATAACAGTGACAGCCACAGCGCCTATAACAGTGACAGCCACAGCGCCTATAACAGTGACAGCCACAGCGCCTATAACAGTGACAGCCACAGCGCCTATAACAGTGACAGCCACAGCACCTATAACAGTGACAGCCACAGCGCCTATAACAGTGACAGCCACAGCGCCTATAAGTGACAGCCACAGCGCTTATAACAGTGACAGCCACAGCACCTATAGCAGTGACAGCCACAGCGCCTATAACAGTGACAGCCACAGCGCCTATAACAGTGACAGCCACAGCACCTATAGCAGTGACAGCCACAGCGCCTATAACAGTGACAGCCACAGCGCCTATAAGTGACAGCCACAGCGCCTATAACAGTGACAGCCACAGCGCCTATAACAGTGACAGCCACAGCGCCTTCTAACAGTGACAGCCACAGCGTCTATAACAGTGACAGCCACAGCGCCTATAACAGTGACAGCCACAGCGCCTATAACAGTGACAGCCACAGCACCTATAACAGTGACAGCCACAGCGCCCTATAGCAGTGACAGCCACAGCGCCTATAACAGTGACAGCCACAGCGCCTATAAGTGACAGCCACAGCGCCTATAACAGTGACAGCCACAGCGCCTATAACAGTGACAGCCACAGCGCCTATAACAGTGACAGCCACAGCGCTTATAACAGTGACAGCCACAGCACCTATAGCAGTGACAGCCACAGCGCCTATAACAGTGACAGCCACAGCGCCTATAACAGTGACAGCCACAGCACCTATAGCAGTGACAGCCACAGCGCCTATAACAGTGACAGCCACAGCGCCTATAAGTGACAGCCACAGCGCCTATAACAGTGACAGCCACAGCGCCTATAACAGTGACAGCCACAGCGCCTTCTAACAGTGACAGCCACAGCGTCTATAACAGTGACAGCCACAGCGTCTATAACAGTGACAGCCACAGCGCCTATAACAATGACAGCCACAGCGCATATAACAGTGATAGCGCGGGGTAGGGAGGGGGCTCACCAGTCATTACAGCAGGGTCCGGCCCTTCATTGTCCCTCACAGGGGGCAGCACTAGAGGTCCCTACCAGAGACAGTTCATCTACCATATTAACATGAGTGTTACTGCCCACTGGTGTATCTAAGCCTAGGCCTAGGTTCACATCTCCATAGGAGACTCCACCGCAGATTCCGCCTATAAGTCCTACGCCCGGGTGTCTGCAGGTAACTGGGTTTTTTTTGGTGGACAGGCCCTCTGTGTTTTGGGCACCTGAACGATGGAGAGCCGAACGCTTATGTGATACTGAACCATTAGAGAATACTCAGTGTATCTAAACCTATTATGTGTGATACAGCTTCAGTGTATCTAAACCTGTCTCAGTATAAGCTGTTCATGTGTGATATTGTCTCAGTGTATCTAAGCCTCTCATAGGTGACATTGATATCTCAGTGTATCTAAGCCTGTCATAGGTGACATTGATATCTCAGTGTATCTAAGCCTTGTTTCCAGCACTTCTCAGTATACTGTCATGTACTGTGTTTGTGTATCTAAGCCTATGGTGTGACACAGATGAAGCCCCTGCAGTCTGCCCTGTGTCATGCTGGCACTTGTAGTCCTGTGCCCCTGCTTGCAGTACAATGGGTTAATGTGGCGCTGGCGCAGTTGCAGCAGCAGGGGGCGCTCTTGGCATGCACAGACACCTGGCTCCCCCTTCTGTTCCTTGCAGCCTCCTCCGGAAGCCTTTGTACAGGAGCTGAAGGAGCTTTGCTGAGCAGACTGCAGCCTGGCACTGCCCTCACTACCTGTGAGCCTGGCACTGCCTGCTGGACCATACATGGCCTGGGGCTACCTGCACCCCCAGACCCCCAGGACAGAGGAGCTGAGAGGTGCTGAGAGGTGAGTGCAGCTTCTCTACAGAATACAGTATATATGTGTTGTGCCTGTCACAGGGCAGCAGCCTGCCTGCCAGGGGCAGATCCCAGTGCCAGCCTGCTCTGCCTGCACTTGTCATGTACAGATGATAGATTATCCTTGTCTGCTCAGTGATGTCATGCCCGGCTGCCACTGAGTGACTAAGCCCTGGCGTCTATTAGTCACAGCCAGGGGTGCTGGGCATTGTAGTCCTACACAAACTTCCCAGGTCTGAGTCCCCCCCCCCCCCCCGCGACTACGATAATACGCTGTTGGATGGGGTCACCCTATATATCTGGGGTCACACGCTGTTTGGGGACGTCGCTTCCCTGACAACTAGAACATTGAAGTGTGTTTGTAGCAATCCTCAATGCTAATGTTACAGAAGCTGAGATATGGGATGCTGTATATCTGGGTCATTTTGGGGGTTGGTTGGGGGTCACCTCTTTATTTTTTCTTTCCCTCTTTTTATGGCTTTGTAATTCTGCTAATCGGTGACCACCAAATCTTCAGTATTAGGATCTGGCAAACAGCACCCCGGACCTCAGCTCCCTGAGCCCTCAGTGTGACGTGACGGGTCATTAGCCCAGTTTTAGCCCAAAGTGATCTCCATTATCTCTTCTCTTTACCGTCTCACTTTAAGCCAAGTCCATGAAGCTGAGATATAGGATACTGTTTGTCAGGGGCATTTTATTGGAGGGTCTTTGTTTTTTTTGGGGGGGGGTTTCTTCCCCTTTATTGTCTTATTAACTCCGCTAGAAGGAAAACTTACAGTGACCCCTTAATCGGTGACCACCAAATCTCTAGTGTTAGGATCCGACATACAGCACCCCGTACCTCAGCTCCCTTTACCCTATCAGTATGACGTGATGGGTTTATTAGGACCAACACTTAATTTTACCAGAATTTTTTGTGTAGTTTGATGTGATCCCCATTGTCCTTCTTCTTTACCATCTCACATTTGGGAAGTTTAGTTATGGGATGCTGTTTGTCAGGATCATTTTGGGGGCATCCCCAGGTAATTTTCTGACCCCGTTATTTACTTTTTTGTATCACCTCAAGAAAACTTACGGTACTTTCCACTTACCGGTGACCGCCAACTCTCCAGTATTAGGATGTGACATACAGCACCCCATACCTCAGCTCCCTTAGTCCTATCGGTGTGATGTGATAGGTTATTAGGACTGACGCCAATTTTACCAGAATTTTTTTGTTTAGCTGGTTGTAATCCCCATTGTCCTTCCTCTTTACCATGTCACATGAATCCAAGTTTGGGAAGTTGAGATATGGGGTGCTGTTTGTCAGGGTCATTTTTTGGGGCGCCTCCAAGTCATTTTCTGACCCTTTTATTTTCTTTTTTAATCACCGCAAGAAAACTTGCTTTCCACTTACTGGTGACCACCAACTCTCCAGTATTAGGATCTGACCTACAGCACCCCATACCTCAGCATCCTCAGTTCAATTTTGTTTAGGATTAGGAAAGGGGGACCCCGGGACTACTCGAGCCATTTATAGGACCTCATTTAAAGGGCTAGCGCCCTCATTTGTACCATTGTCTATGTAGCGTTATAACGTACCAACAGGATATAAATTTGTTGACGTTAACAGATCTGCGACCTGAATTTTGGGGTGACCCCAGGGAACGTGGCGCTGGTGGTGGCAGGTGTGAGAGGAGCAGGTGGGGGTCTGTACCTGTACCTCCCCGTATTTCCTCTGTGACTGGTGTATGGATATATATGTATTACAGCGCAGTGTGAACACGTCTTGGGAGCTCGGCTAATGACCTAATTTGCTGTGCCCACCAGAGACGGCTTTACCTTTGGGATTGTTGCCTACGGTATATTTGTGGCTGCCATTCTATCCGACTGTTGCCCTGCTGTATACGAAATTACAGGAAAATGTGGGAAATGGAAGTATTCACCGCGACGGAAAACGCTCGCCGCTAAAAAAACATAGATTTTTTTTTTTTAAAAAGGAAACCATAGGCTCCTCCTACGGTAATTTTTACTAGCTGTTTGCAGATTATATTCATTGTATGTACTGGTTTACAGCGGGCAATCTGAACAAGCAAAGCTGCAGTGTAAAGCATGGTCGGGATCAGAGCAATAGTCTGAGCCGCTGATCATTTAGGAGGTTGGTGTCAGACTACCGTGGACCCCAGAGACAAACAGGCTAAGATGGATCGTGTAGAAGTGGAGGGATCTTGACTTCTGACCTTTAATTTGAGACAAAACGGTGGCCATGTTAGCTCCTGTTAGAAGCCATTGGCGTTCCAACCAATCACATGCTTTATATTCTTTTGACTCGAGAGCTGCCATTGGGTTGGTTACCATGGAGAGAGTTGTGATCCGGCTCGATCAAAGGAGATTAAAACAGCAGCCAATCGGATCGCTTGTCCCATTTGTCTGGAAAAACGAAAGCGAGAATCTGATTGGTTGCTATGTATAAAATCGCCAGTTTCGGTATATGGCGATGGGGGGTGGGATTATATTTGACACCCCCGCAACTCTTTTTTGACCAGTCAAGGCTGATCCTGGGGCGGAGGGTTAGTTACCTCAGGGACCCCGGTTTCCTGTTTCAAAATGGCCGTCTACAACTATTTCTTATGGATTTCAATGGCAAAAAGCGGCTCCTGGTGGGGATTGTGGGACCCCCTTTGTCATGATTTGTGAGGGTTCCAAGGTGGGCTCTGTACCTTTCAGACATTTATGGCCTATTCCATGGATAGTTTCTAAATTTGAGCAAAGATTTGGTTGGTCACAGACTACATGCATTAGTATACACGGTTCTCCACCTCCATTTTGGTAAATTCGGAGGACTTCCTATAGACAAGTCTGATGTCGGTATTATTTACCAAAGTTGTAAGGCCTAGTTCACATCTGAATCGGCGTCCATCTAGACAAAAATTTTCGGCAAGCCCGATTTTTGGTTTCGGGCCCTAAGAGTCAATGCGGTCCTCCAGGATTCATTGTGATCCGCCGTTAGATCTGTTTTATTGTTCAATCCACTTTCCTTGTCCCACGATGGCCAGAAGAGCGGATTATATGGCGCACCCTAATCTGTCAAATTCGAAAATCTGCAGAGGTCAGAGGTTGAATTTTTGACTTCTTAAACTTTTTTTTTTTTTTTTTTTTTTCTTTTTTACTCCTGGCGCCAAAGGTGTTGGCTTATTACACCATAGAACTTCATGCCAAGTTCCAATGAACCTGTGTACATTTGGGTGTTTAAAGGGGAAGTCCGCTCAGTAAAAATGATCCAAAAAAGGCTCAGAATGCTTAAAAACAAAAACAAGTGATAGTCACTTCTCTGATCCCCTGCTGCTCCCCACTGCTTCCTCGTTCCCCTGCTGGTCTCTGCACTTTATCATCCTTTTTATGGTGACCTCTCAGCCAATTACATTCCAGAAAGGACCAAGCTTGGTGATGGCCCCGGACACAGCAGAACGGAAGGAGCAGGGGATCAGTGAAGTGAGAATTAGTTTTTTTAAAAAAAATTTCTGAACCTTTTTGTAAAAAATTTACTGGCCTGCCCCTTTCAAGGGCATAGACATGGTGGAGCAGAATTTAACAAGTATCAGAATTTTGTTAAAAAAAAAAAAAAAAAGTTGCAAAAATTTTTGAAAAAATAAAGTAATGAAAAAAAAGTGCCAAAGAAAAATTCCATATGTCAGATTATTCTGAATTTTTTATTAGGTGACCTGTACCATCTGGCTGCAGTGTTTTTAACCGATTTTTTCACTGTAAAAAATACACCAAAGCCACTTATGTATAGCCAGCCTTAGGTGGTGTTCACTCCTAGGAATTTGAAGTGGATTTTGACGCTGAATTTGAAGCGGAATTTGGATCAGAGTATTTTATGTTTTTTGGGCAATGACGAATGACGGATCCTGAGAGCGGATTTTGACAAAGTATATTTTCCGCCTCCCATTGAAAGGAATGGGAAACGGATTCCGCCTCAGCTTCACTGTCAAATTCCTATGCGTGAACATCCCCTTAAAGGGAGTGTGTGACCAGCACCTAACATATCAACCCAGCCCTGCAGATAGATAGGTTAAGGTCACCTGAATCATTCGGCGTTGTCCCCATGCGAATCGCTGCTTCCTTTGCTGAGATATCGCTGTGTTTGTCATTATGCAAATGAGCTCATGAGCAATGGCGGCGCCCTCGTTGCTCCAAAGAGCTTATTTCCATGTTGACAAAACCGCCATATCTCAGCAACGGAGGCAGCGATTCGCATGTGGAAAACACCTAATGATTCAGGTGACCCTAACCTATTTATCTGCAGGGCTGAGGTCTGGTGAGAGACCCCCCCCTTTAAGTCCGCTACAGGGCCTGGATGTAACCCCTACCTCTCCATTCTGAAATAAGGATCTGGCAGCCACTTATCTCTATATATGTAAATGTGGGCCTCAGGTTAGATCCCCATCGATTCCCTATTTAACCCGTAACTTCCCGGGACAGATGATGGTATGGTCAGCAGGTTAGAGCCCCTTCTCATCCCAGTCTCCTCGGGCCCGCCGCACTCTCAGCTGTTTAATGTGAGCAGCTGTCGGTTGTACGATCCACTCTCAGCCAGTCTTCTCCCCCCAGAGAGCGAGGAGTGAGGAGGCTTTGATAAAAGAACTAGACGGCTTTTATTATTCCCTTGAGGCGAGCAAAGGAAATCTATACTGGAATCTCTCAGTAACACTAAGCGGACTTTTTTATCCTTGGCGGTTTTAATTGAGAGGGCCGAGTGCTTCAGCGCAGATGGAAATATCTGGAAGAAAAAAAAAACTATATATACATACATATATATATATATCTAGGCATGGGCCTGTTAACCCCTGCACGCCTGGCGCCCCACAATTTGCAATCACTCCAGAATCCCTCAAATTCTCAGACAGCGTAATTGTTCAGGGATTAGATCAGTGGAACATGAGGCATTAGCAGGCAGCAGTCTGGGGAGGCCAAATGGCCCGGTCTGTAACCTCCTGAGAGGGTACGGCTGGGTCAGCAGCACAGTTGTTTGCGGTTTGCCGTCTGGAGCTTTGCACGTTGCAGAAATAAATGACATAAGTCTGTACAGAGGGAACTGGAAGGAGGTATAATATTAGAAACGTCTCCGGGTAGCGGCTGGAAACATATTTTTTAGATTGCATGTTCTTCTGCTGAGGAAATGTACAACAGTGTCCAGTTTCCTCTTAAAGGGAAATTATAGTCATTATTGATATTACATTTGTGGGGCTGTAATTATTCCTGAGCTACATGGTAGGGAACATTGTAATACTACCTACAAAGATATAACTGCAATAATACTGCCCCCTGTGTACAAGAATATAACTACTATAATACTACCTCATATGTACAAAAATATAACTACTATAATACCGCCTCCTATGTATGAGGATATAACTACTATAATACTGCTCCTATGTACAAGAATATAACTACTATAATACTGCTCCTATGTACAAGAATATAACTACTATAATACTGCTCCTATGTACAAGAATATAACTACTATAATACTGCTCCTATGTACAAGAATATAACTACTATAATACTACTCCTATGTACAAGAATATAACTACTATAATACTACTCCTATGTACAAGAATATAACTACAGTAATACTGCCCCCTATGTACCAGAATATAACTACTATAATACTGCTCCTATGTACAAGCATATAACTACTATAATACTGCTCCTATGTACAAGACTATAACTACTATAATACTGCTCCTATGTACAAGAATATAACTACAGTAATACTGCCCCCTATGTACCAGAATATAACTGCTATAATACTGCTCCTATGTACAAGCATATAACTACTATAATACTACTCCTATGTACAAGAATATAACTACTATAATACTACTCCTATGTACAAGAATATAACTACTATAATACTGCTCCTATGTACAAGAATATAACTACTATAATACTGCCCCTATGTACAAGAATATAACTACTATAATACTACTCCTATGTACAAGAATATAACTACTATAATACTACCCCTATGTACAAGAATATAACTACTATAATACTGCTCCTATGTACAAGAATATAACTGCTATAATACTACTCCTATGTACAAGAATATAACTACTATAATACTACTCCTATATACAAGAATATAACTACTATAATACTACTCCTATGTACAAGAATATAACTACTATAATACTGCTCCTATGTACAAGAATATAACTACTATAATACTGCTCCTATGTACAAGAATATAACTACTATAATACTACTCCTATGTACAAGAATATAACTACTATAATACTACTCCTATGTACAAGAATATAACTACTATAATACTGCTCCTATGTACAAGAATATAACTACTATAATACTGCTCCTATGTACAAGAATATAACTACTATAATACTGCCCCCTATGTAAAGTAAATTCCATAATAAATTTTGCTATATCTGTTGTTTGCAGAATTTTACATGCAGATGTCTTTTGGCTTCTTTAAGTAACACTCAGTGTAGAAGTCGATTTGAAGGGGTTAAATTGCTCGCATGCTCGCGGTAATCAGAGGCAGGCACAGTAGGGCTGCGGCTTAAAATCATGTCCTCGGGAGTTCCTGGGCAGTGAAATCCATGGATCTCACCACAAAACCCATCTCTCAGGCGGATGTAACCGCACATGGAGAGATTCACCTGGATTAACCCATGTCTGATTTGAGGGGGGGGGGGGTGTGTGCTAAGGAAAGGAGGGGGGTGCACTCTGTTAGCTCTGCTGCCCCAGGAAATCTTGTAGTGACTCAGATACCGGCATGTTTATGATACAGCAGTGCAGACTTGTTATTGCAGCAGTGGCGTATATAGAGCAGAGGGGTAGCCAAATCCAAAATGGGGCCCCCTGATGGTCTGTCACACGCCATCACACGTAAATGTACTATGGGTTGTTCGCCCGTCTCACCTCTCAAAGGGGGGGAATTAGCCTCCGGTCCATCCTGCACTTCCCCCCATTCTAAAAATGGAGCCCTTTCCTGGTTCATATAGGAATTGGGTATAGCGCCAGTCTCAGGTGGGCCCCTTTTTCTTGCGGGCCCGCCTGCATGGGTCGGCATCATGATAGATATTTACATCCCTCGCTTGTAGGTAAATTTATGGTTTGATTCTATGACCGAATACCTAACGTCCTCAGGGCCCCTAGTGAAATACCTCAGGGGCCAAATGCCCCTACAGCTTTAGAGGGGGACAAGGCCTAACATGTCAGAGATAAATCTAGGAGGTGCAGGCTATTTGTTTTCCCCGTGCAAATACTGTCTGTCTGTTGGGCCACTGAAGCGCGTTGCCGTCAGTCACTTTTAGATGACATCTGCAGAAATGATTGATAACAGAAAGCAATAGTTCACACGCTGCTGCACAGGGGCAGAGTTCTCCTACAGCGAGGAGATATTATATACTACTGCCAGGCGCCTTTCATCTTCAACCTGCTGATCCTGAATACCAGGTTAAATTGTTTTGGGCAAAAACCGTCCCTCATGAACGTCTGACATATTTTGAGGATGAGCCCACCCGCCTTTTATATATCCTGACCATTGGATATAGGGTTGTGAAGTTGCGACTATTCCTGGTAAGATATTTTAAAGTGAACCTGACACTGAAACAGTAGCTGTTGTCTAATCTACATCTCATCAATACCTCCCTGCACTAGAGGGCGCTGTAGTGCTCACTAAATGATCTTCTAGGTGTCGATCACGGGGATTTCAAAGCTTCCTGGATGTGATCCTTCCTTCTGTCAGCCCTCGGTCATTCATCATGGCCTAGACAGGTGACATGGCACTTCCCTGCAGCACATCCCCTTAATACTGAAAAAAACATCTATTTTTAGGGGTTCGGGGGCTACAACTGTATTGCCGTCTATGGGACATTCTTTATATTACTATTACGGCTGGTCATCGTCTAGCCGCAATGGTAATGTAGCAATGACAGGCCTGGGAGTCTTCAGTAGGCTCCCGGCTGTCACCCGAACAGGTCGGCTCCTGCGATATTGCTACACAGGAGCCGGCCCGCAACTTTACAGGCCGGTGGGGATCGGCCCCCGGGGGGTAGTTTACACTTGGGGGGGGGGGTCGTCAATACAGACCCGGCATCCACTGTAATCCACTTCCAGCAGGGCAGGAGCATAGCGATGTCTCAGGCCCCGGCACATGTGCCAGCGTCTAACCCTCCCCGGCATCCGCCTTTCTATTACAGTGGATGCCGGGTCTGTATTGTGGCCACATTCGGACTATAAGACGCACCCTTCTTTCCCCAAAAAAAATACGGTAATTTGGGCGTCTGATATTACCATTGAAGGTCTGATGTTACAGGGTTTAGCCTGTAGTCTGATATTAATCTGGGGGTCCGGGGTCTAAAATTAATTTAGGTTTCTGATATTACTATTGAGGGTCTGATTTAACTTAGAGGGATTTACCTTTGGGCTCATATTAATTTGGGGTCTGGCCTTTGGTCTGATCTTAATATGGGGGTCTGGTCTGAGCTTGTCTTAATTTTGGGGTCTGAATATATGCAGGCAGTCTTGAGGGGTCTTAAGTTTTTCAGGATATGAATATTTTTGAGGGTCCGGCCTGGGGTCTGATATTAATATTGGGGGTTTGGTATTAATTAGATGGTTAAACCTTTGGTCTTTATTTATGGGTGTCTGGTCTGGGGTCTTCTTTATTTTGGGGTCTGCTTTGAGATCTAAATATACGCGGGCGGTCTGGGTGGTCTACAATTAATTAGGTTTTTTGGTATCTGAATATTTTTTTTGGGGGGGGGTCTGGGGTCAGATATTAATATTGTGGGTGTGATATTATTTACATGGTTTGACGTGTGGTCGAATATTAATATGGAGATCTGGTCTGGGGTCAGATATTACATAAGGGGGTCTGACTGAATACCCCTTCAATAAGGCCACTCCCATTTTTTACCGCTGCTTAATATTTGCACCGTGACGGTCTTTTTCGGGTTGACATCTCTGTAATTGACTGAGGATTTCTTTTGTCATAATAGGGAACATGCCCTTTAAGGTTATACTAGAACATTGTCACGGGCGCCAGACCGCGTTCCACTACGTCGCCAGGCTGCAGAGCGTTAGAAGGGGACGGCGAGGAGCTTCTGAATCATTTGATAGAGTTCAGTGCATCTCAGCGGGGAGTTGATGGTATGAGCAGGACTCTGCAGCAGAGCTGAACGCTCTCCTCGTACAAAGCAGCTTTGTCTCGCTCGCCGCCTTCTCATCTGTGATCCTGGGCTGATAGCACCACGCCGGCGACAGATTTTTCTGTCGGTTCCGTTGCCAGGCAGATGTGTTGTTACCGTCCTTGGGGCTGATATCCGCCGCCCGCCGTCCATGTGGAGGTCTCAGAGCGGCGTCTGCAGCTGGTGCTTTAAGTCTCGTTCGCTTTTTGTGGAGGGTAGGATGCAGGCGCGGCGGTGTCACTGTGCTCTGCCAGCTAATAGACTACGCCAGTGCCTGCCAACTCTATCGTTTCGAGCACGCGGTACATGGTGTCACCGCGGTGTCGCCCGTCTTATCTCCAGCTGCCTGTAAAAAAACAAAAACAGAAATTACCCGTCGTGTTTTGACGCCATGAAAAACAACAGGCCGTAAAATTAGTATTACCAGATTAATACCTACCTTTGTCATCATTATGAGTTAGCCATTAAAAAGGTATCAACTACTGAAGATCACCAAGTTTTCGTGTTTTTTCAGATTAATACCTGTGATTCGGAAATTTTACTAATCCGGAATTCGGAAAACACAGGCCTCATGGCGGATTAGGAGGATGTGGTCTGAAATTGGAGGGGCGGTGTGTAGCAGAATCTAGCGCCATGTCGACCTTTGGTGTGACTGACGTGACGTAGGCCGGAGTTAGTATTTGGGCCTGTGACATAGTAGGCCATAGAGACCTATCACAGAAGCCATAGACAGGCTGGAGCAGCGAACCCAGAAAAACTGCTCCACTTTTTCACTGCATTTTAGTAAATTCCCTCCAAATTCTCTGAAGTGTTGCCAAACCGTCTTCCACTTCCCTGCCTTGTTTACGTCAATTTTCCGAAATGTGTCACAGCCACGAATCTATATTAGGCCCACCTTCCCTATTTTCGCCTACGAAAGATATAAAGGGTTAATCCCCCTGCTTTTAGATTGAAACCAGAGCTTTGTATATACTGATATAAAGTTCCTCGAATCGCAGCATTCCTGAGCGCCAAAGCCGCCCGGTTGCTATGAGTTACCGCACGATTTTTTTAATTTTTTTTTTTTTTTTTTAACTGCACATTTTCTTCTCCTTTTATACAAAACCTGGAATCATTTAAGTCTCCATTATATAAAGCCGGAGATTTATTAGACGTGGAGGAGCCTGAAATAAATGGCGCTTATAGATTGCGGGAAAATAAAACGTGAGGTGAAGTGAAATAGCGAGATCAAAGGAAACCCCATCGGCCAGACATCTGGATTCATTTTTTTCTTCTTTTCTGTATATTACGGGCTCCTCTGAGCCGGAGACTTGTATTCTACATAAAGTCCGTGACTGCAGCTCACCCCGATATCTCCCTCCCTGTACGTCAGGCAGCGAGGGGTCCACGTCGCTGAGATATGGGGCGCTGTATGTTTCATGGCTCTGAGGTTTAGGGGCCCTCGAATCACAGCAGATGAGTGATAGAGGACCCAGCGGTCAGACATATACCGATCATTGTAGAGCGTTCTCCTTAGGATAGGTCGGATATATTTCATAGGACCTCCACCGATCAGCAAAAATAAGGGGGCGCTGCTCTATGACTGCCCCCAAAAAACTGAAAACACAATTTTTTGTATACAACCCCCGTTTATAGACAGGACAAGCCAATCGTTCTGGGATTCTTTTTGAAAATTTGGGGCATTGTTGGCCAATTTAGGACAGTTGATAAATATGTAACTATAGGGGGTACAGAGATGACATTTGCATCTGGGCCGCAGAGTCATTGATCCCCCTGCTACAAAAGAGGGCAGCAGTGCTATAAATAGGGATTTCCAGGGCTTATATACTGATCATTTATCCTTGAGATAGGATATGTGATCACAGGCATCTGACACTTGGGACCACCGCTGATCAGCTGGTTGAATGCTACACTGAATACCAAGCACAGCGCTATACATTGTATAGTGGTTGTGTTCGTATTGCAGCTTATCCCATTCACTTTAATGTTGTACCAGGTGACCACTGAACATGATGTCATCAGCTCAGGGAAGCAACCATGGTGAGTGCAGCTGATCGGCGAGGGTCCAGGGTGTTTGACCCTTGACAAACAGATAATGATAGGTTATCAATATGTTTAAAACCCCTTTAAGCCCCACGTTGCGAAAAAACTGTGTTTTACTGTACCTGCAAAGTGAATGCTAATCCCGCCTGCATATTGGAGAAAAAAATTTGATGGCGTAAAATGTGCGTTTTCAAAAATGCTTAAAAATCGCAGCATGTCAATTATACCTGCGGAGAAACGTCGGCGCTTTCTGTATGGCTATAATAAGGGCAGAAAGTCCGCAGAGGAGAACTCTGCCAAAACGCAATGAAAAATGCTGCAGGAAAAAAACCATTTTCCGGCGCGTTTTATTGTGTAGCGTTTTTTTCCTGCGTTTCGCTACATGGCGTCTTAGCCTTAAACAGATTTTGTATTGGCTCTTCAAGTTACGGCTCTGAGTTCAATGCAGCGTGGGCATCGTTGGGGGATCAACAACAACGCCACCCCCTACAGGTGAATCAGTGCACTTCCTGATACTCAGAAATACCCCCTTTGACATATTACATTTTAAAATTTTGTGTATATTGGTTTAGTGTTTTTTTTTGGGGGGAGGGGGCTGGGAAATGTCCCCTTTAAATTTATAGAAACCGCATCACGTTATTCTAAACCAATTTCAGTACCGCACTGGGGGTAGAAAAATAATAACCCATAATGGGCTTCTGCCCTCCCCATCGTTTGTGTCACCCGACGGCGCGTTTCGAGGCTCGGTCACGACGCACATAGTGTTAATAGGGCTACAATATGTGCCCACTTTGTCCTGCCCAGCAGCAGCTATGTGTGCGCTCAGTCTGCTGCGTGTGTTTCAGAGGATGTGTGTGGGGCACGGAGCCCGCTAATCTCTTTTTAATTGGTGTGCTCGGAACGGCTGGGTAGAGAAATGACAAAAGCCTTCGACAAGAAGGCTCATGCCTCTGCAACACATTCATCTTCTGTTCTGTAGCGCACGGGGAACAGGCACCTTCTGCAAAGGAACAGCTAATCCCTAGCTCAGCGCTAGCGGGGCGCACCGTGTGTGTGTGAGACCGAATCGCCAGGAAGTTCTGATATTTATTCTCAGGTCCTTAGAGGACCAGCGAAACGCCTTGCTGCATTGATTCCTGTCTTCGCTGACAGACCCTGCAGACATTTTTTTTTTTCAGTTTCTCCTTCTTCTTTGTCAACAGGAAAAGGAAATGGAGAAAATGATTGTTATTATGAGGGGCCGCCATATGCGAGAGAGACAAGGCTTTCTATAGGGATGAGTGAGGGGCCCAGGTGGCAAGTTATGGCAGTCCCCAATATGTATCACTGAGGAGCACAGCGCCATTGTTCTAGAAATAAGTGGGAGTCTGGGCTGGGAGAGCTGTCTGAGGTGAAATAAGAGACATACACTGACAGTCATTGAAAAAACTCCAGTTATCGATCTATCTATCTATCTATCTATCTATCTATCTATCTATCTATCTATCTATCTATCTATTTATCTCCTATCTATCTATCATCTATCTATCTATCTATCTCCTATCTATCTATCTATCTATCTATCATCTATCTATCTATCTATCTATCTATCTATCTATCTATCTATCTTCTATCTATCTATCTATCTATCTATCTCCTATCTATCTATCTATCTATCTATCTATCTATCTCCTATCTATCTATCTATCTATCTATCTATCTATCTATCTATCTCCTATCTATCTATCTATCTATCTATCTATCTATCTATCTATCTCCTATCTATCTATCTATCTATCTATCTATCTCCTATCTATCTATCATCTATCTATCTATCTATCTATCTATCTATCTATCTATCTATCTCCTATCTATCTATCTATCTATCTATCTATCTCTCTCATCTATCTATCTATCTATCTATCTATCTATCTATCTCCTATCTATCTATCTATCTATCTATCTATCTATCTATCTATCTATCTATCTAGCTATCTCATGTCTATCTATCTATCTATCTATCTATCTATCTATCTATCTATCTATCTATCTATCTCTCTCATCTATCTATCTATCTATCTATCTATCATCTATCTATCTATCTATCTATCTATCTAGCTATCTCATGTCTATCTATCTATCTATCTATCTATCTATCTCCTATCTATCTATCTATCTATCTATCTATCTATCTATCTATCTATCTATCATCTCTCTCCTATCTATCTATCTATCTATCTATCTATCATCTATCTATCTATCTATCTATCTATCTATCTATCTATCTATCTGTCTCATACCTCTTTTTCATATCTATCTATTTCTCCACACATTTAGGTATAGAATAGGTATAATTAGATAGATAGATAGATAGATAGATAGATAGATAGGAGATCGATAGATAGGAGATAGATAGATAGATAGATAGATAGATGATAGATAGATAGATAGATAGATAGATAGATATAGATAGGAGATAGATAGATAGATGATAGATAGATAGATGGATAGGAGATAGATAGATAGATAGATAGATGATAGATAGATAGATAGATAGATAGATAGATAGATAGATAGATAGATAGATATAGATAGGAGATAGATAGATAGATGATAGATAGATGGATAGGAGATAGATAGATAGATAGATAGATAGATAGATGATAGATAGATAGATAGATAGATAGATAGGAGATAGATGATAGATAGATAGATAGATAGATAGATAGATAGATAATAGATAGATAGGAGTCAGATCTTTCCTGTACCCATCGCCCTTGTATCTATAGATATATCTGCACAGTGCTGGCTTCTGTATATAGCCTCATGTAAAATACAGTGTGTTTTATATTTAGCTCACATGCTCATTTTTCCCCTATTTCTGACATATTCCCGCTGGGACAGGAAGCGTATACAGCAAACTGCAGCAGACACTGAATTGCTGCCACTCGCCAGATCATCTCCCGGAGACCGCTGGGGAGCCGATTATGCGTCATCTGTCAGTAAATCCCATAAATATATTGCTAATATATCACGTTAATTGAGTCTTCTCCTGCACTTGAGTTTGTCAGAGCAGGAATGGAGAGCAAAAATGCCCTAAATATTTGATAAAGGAGTAACACGTCTTATTTACAGGCCCTTTCATACGTCCCTGTGGTCCCTTTAGGGGGGGAAAATGAGAGAGAGGTTTTTATTAACCCCTTGGGGGGATGAGTGGCGTTGCAGACACTGTAGTAAAGTTGACAACCTTGCTGGGTGACAAGGACTAAGGCGGGAAGGCTAAGGATAGAAGAAGAAGACATAGCAGCCATATAGTTATGGGGCTGCCCTTGTCCCCATGGAGTGGTCACTATTATGGTACCAATAAGGGGTTGTTACGGAGTGTTCCATAGACCTTTCGTGACAAATACCATTTTACATTGCTCTATCCTATTACTTTGTGTCAGTCATAACTGTACCTCTAGCATTATGTTTATGAACAAGGAAGCTCAGGATGAACAGAGCTATAGGATAAATACACAGCTTTTGTTGGCTGTTGCGGAAACAGTACCAGTAAAAGTGGCAGAAAGGTAAAAGGCGTTTTGCTCCTCCGTTTTTTTTAGCTGCGTTTCGCTAAATGTTTCCTTAGCCCAACAATATTCATCCAACCATTCTGGTAAAAAAAATTTCAGGACAATCAAACACAGACGAAAAATAAACCCATCCTGTAAATATAGGCAGCCATTAAGGGGTAAGTCTAGGACTATGATAATAATCGCTGTAGCCTTTCACTTCTTACGAATCTCCCCTTGTACATTGTATAGCGGCTGTGCTTGGTATTGCAAATGAATGGGGCTGAGCTGCAGCATGGCCATGCGAACAATGGGCGTGAGAAGAGGAAATGGAGATCAATGTCATAGAGCTGGAGAACCCCTTTAAATGAAAGCAGCTTATAACTAAACAGCCTTAAAATGAACGGCTATAAATGAGTGCAGTCTTTAGGCTTCATTTACACAGTGCTTTTTTGGTAGCCATTTATACTATTCCAGTTATATTTAATGGCTGTTACCATGTTATATGTGCTAGCCTATAACTAAGCCCAGCCTATCATTGAATGTAGCCTATAACTAAGCACAGCCTAACATTGAGTGTAGTCTAACTAAGCCCAGACTATCATTAAATCCATCCTATGACTGTACCCTGTAGGAGTGTACCCTATAACTAAATACAGCCTATGATTTAGTCTAGCCTATACCTAAGCCCAGCCTATCATTGAGTCTAGCCTATAACTAAGCCCAGCCTATTATTAAGTGTAGCCTATAACTAAGCACAGCTTATCATTGAGTCTATCCTGTAACTAAGCACAGCCTATTTTTAAGTGTAGCCTATAACTAAGCCCAGCCTATTATTAAGTGTAGCCTATAACTAAGCACAGCCTATCATTGAGTCTAGCCTATAACTAAGCGCAGCCTATCATTGATTCTTGCCTATGACTAAGCCCAGCCTATAACTAAGCCCAGCCTAAAAATGAAGATAACCTATAGCTAAGCATCCTGCTTATATAACCCATATAGTCCTGTTAGTGTAATCCATTGGATGCTATTTAGGGGTGACTGTTGTGTGTCCACCATGTTTTTGGCTGTTGCACACTCTTCGATAAAGCTTTGGATGCAGATGAGAAATAAGGAATAATTGAGGAGGTGTCGGGGGCTTAGCGCCATCGTTGTCTTTCCTCTCATCCATTCACCGTTCTGATTTTTTCCTCTCGCAGTAGCAAATACATCAGCCTCACTTCCTTCCTAATGAGCTTGCAAGTGGCCCTATGGGAAATGTACCTTTCTGTAGTCTGGGATCCCCCCCCCCCCCCTCCTCTCGCTCTTTCTCCAGTTAAGGAGGTCTCATAGCACGCCATGCAGCCAGGGATGTGTGCTTTACATAGACTGCGCAATACATCCCAGCACAGAACAATCAGACGGATTTATATTCTGGCTGCTCAATCTTACCGGGGAACGTCAAGACCCTTCGAAGATGAACCAGAGAGACTGACTGTTCCCCGTTCTGTGAGACCGTCACAATCCATTTATTGGGCTAATATTTTATCTGATGCAACATTCCTCGGAGGGTAAATACTCCTATAAAGGGTTAATCTGTAATATGCATGTCACTAATAATGACCCTAGGTATCGGAACGGTATGTCCACTTTTTGGATTCACTGCTGAACCTTCACACAGCCTTAGTGGTCATATTTCGGCTGCCTGCGGTCACCACTAGGGGGAGCTCTGAGCTGATTCGCGGCTCAGAATGTAGGACCACCTATGGGGTCACTGCTTGTTATCATTGCAGCTAGTTAGTGTAGTGATCGGTAACAGTTCTATTAGTTAGGAACTTGTTGTGGACCAGCGATTTGTACAAGGCCAACATGGTGACTAGTTATATAGGACCAATGTGCCAACTAGTAATAGCTTTATATTAGGTCAGCCTGGTGACTAGTTATATAGGACCGCTGTGCCAACTAGTACTAGCTTTATATTAGGTCAGCCTGGTGACTAGTTATATAGGACCAGTGTGCCAACTAGTAATAGCTTTATATTAGGTCAGCCTGGTGACTAGTTATATAGGACCGCTGTGCCAACTAGTAATAGCTTTATATTAGGTCAGCCTGGTGACTAGTACAATAATCCCCCTGGGCCAACATAGGGACTAAGAAAAGGTTAGTATTCCGGAGACCTGGTGACTATTTATAATTTATACTTGGCCAGCTTCATGACTGGTATGGGGCTCATATCCAACTACCTGGTGACTAGTTATACTTCATTATTAGACCAGCTCGGAGACTGTAATATACTTGTATCGCACCCATCTGAAGACTATAAGCCGTGTGTTAGACCAACACAGTGACCAATAAGAGGTTTATTTGGACCACTCTGCTGACTCCATTATTTTGGTAACTGGTTAGTTTTTATTGGACTAGTCTGGTGACTTGTTAGCGTATATGGCCCAGTGTGGTAACTAGTTAGCCTATAGGATCAGTCTACTGACTACTTAGTTGATATTGGACCAGTCTAGTTACTATTTCTTTTATAATGGACTAGTGTGGTGTGGTGACCGGTTAACTTATATTGGACCATTGTAGTGACTACTTAGCTTATATTGGACCAGTCTAGTGACTACTTAGTTTATTGGACTAGTCCTGTGACTAGTTGGTTTATATTATACCAGTCTAGTAACTGGTTAATTGATGTTTTACTAGTCTAGTGACTACTTAGCTTATATTGGACCAGTCTAGTGACTACTTCGCTCATATTGTACCAGTCTAGTGACTACTTAGCTTATATTGGACCAGTCTAGTGACTACTTAGCTCATATTGGACCAGTTTAGTGACTACTTAGCTCATATTGTACCAGTCTAGTGACTATTTAGCGGATAATGGCCCAGTCTAGTGACTACTTAGCATATATTAGACCAATCTAGTGACTACTTAGCTTATATTGGACCGGTCTAGTGACTACTTAGCTCATATTGGACCAGTCTAGTGACTACTTAGTTCCTATTGGAGTTGTCTGGGTGACTAGTTTACATTGGTTCGGCCATGTCTTGTCTAGATTGTAAGCTGTGTGGACCGGTTGAACGCCTGGTATCCATGTGTAGATGTGTGCATAGAGCCGCTCATAAGTAGAGGCCATTATCGTCCGCCCGTCTCCTCTACATTACATCTTCCTCTTCTAATGAGGTACATCAGAGCTTAATGAGTGTGAACGGTGGCGTTAATTGCACCTGTGGGGGCAGGGCCGTGTGCACAGCTATCATTACCAGGGAACTTCATGATTACAGTGCCCAGACTGGGGCTTGCCAGGTACTGGGGGGGCACAAACGTGTAATACAATCACATTGGAGTCAGGGATAAGCTGAAGATTCACGTATCACAGCAGTGTCGTAAAGTGTCATCTGACGCACTTTGACCTCATGCGGTAACATTTGACCTTGTATCCTGGCGTAGTGATTGGCACCATGGGCCCAAAACGTACACCAAAAGTGCAAAAAGATAATGACACATTGGCCACTTCCTTGATACCTTTGAGGCCCCCCCTTACCCACAGTAGTCAATGGCCGCACACTGTTGCCGCACCATGAGTGTCCAGGGATTTGGACATGGGTTTATGTGGCTAAAAATGCATTGTGTGCGCTTTCTCTTAAAGGGATTTTCCAGGATAAAAAATAATTTTTATATCAGGCCAAGAAGGTGAAAGAAAAAATAAAAAACAACCCATACTCACCTGTCCCCCGGTGCTCTGGTGTCTCCCAGCATAGTTTGCTCCTGTTGCTCCCATGTTTTCTTCCAGCAAAGGTCCACGTAGCAAGTGAGGCCTAAGGAAAGGGACACGAGACGTCACTGTGCAGCGGGGACTTCCAACAAAACAAGACATCAGAACAGCAGGGCCGGACCGAACTGGGAGACACCAGGATTTATTGTGTTTATGACATTCAATTATCTTTTACATTACTTTATATTGCTCTGCATTGTATATTTCCTGTCTTAAAGGGAGTGTGTCACCAGACCCCGGCCTATCACCCAGCCCTGCAGATAGATAGGTTAGGGTCACCTGAATCAAACAGTGTTTTCCCCTTGTGAATCGCTACCTCCGTTGGCGAGATATCGGCGTTTTGACAATATGCATTCAAGCTTTTTGGGACACCGAGGAGGCCGCCATTACTCAGAGCTCATTTGCATATTGACAAAAACAGCGATATCTCAGCAACGGAGGCAGCGATTCACAAGGGGGAAACAGCGTTTGATTCAGATGACGCTAATCTATCTATCTGGAAGGCCGGGGTGATGGCCTGGATTTTGGTAACAGACTCCCTTTAAATTTTAATCTTTAAGGGGAATTTACTAACATAAGCATGCCAGTTTTCTGGTGTAAAAGTGGTGGTTTTTTTTTGCAACAGCAGTTAGTGCCGGAAAGTGTGCCAGGTTCTTCATTTTTTGGCGTGTTCGTTATTTTTTTAGATAATTGGGTGGAGATTGAGGTGGGCCATGATGGGGACGCTTAGGCCTAACAGATTTACTATACTTAAAGTCTATTCCGATTTCTGACTGGTATAGATTTTAATGCCGGAGCATGTGACCTCGCGAAGACGCATCATAATCATTTTGATAATTCAGTCGCATCATGTACCAGCTGGGGAATGAATTAAAGGGGTTGTCGGGGACTGTGATATTGAGCTCCACTTCCTCTTCTCAGGTGACATGGCGTCCATTGGTCACATGACCATAATACCTCTCAGTTCTATTCAAATAAATGGGGCTGAGCTGCAATATCAAGCACAACCACTATACAATGTGTGGCGCTGTTCTTGGCAAGTACTGAAGAGGACACAGAAATCAATAACCAGGACAACCCCTTTAAGACTGTGCAGTCTTAATAAATTTCCTCCATGTGTTATAGACAAGCCATATTTTATATCTTCTTGCACCTCTGGTGGGCACATAGTCCAAAAACGGACACAACTGGTGTCTGAGGGACCCCATAAGATGCCAATAATTGGATGCTCGAGGCGCATATATATATATATATATATATATATATATATATATATATACACTCACCGGCCACTTTATTAGGTACACCTGTCCAACTGCTCGTTAACACTTAATTTCTAATCAGCCAATCAGCCTGCAACTCAGTGCATTTAGGCATGTAGACATGGTCAAGACAATCTCCTGCAGTTCAAACCGAGCATCAGTATGGGGAAGAAAGGTGATTTGAGTGCCTTTGAACGTGGCATGGTTGTTGGTGCCAGAAGGGCTGGTCTGAGTATTTCAGAAACTGCTGATCTACTGGGATTTTCACGCACAACCATCTCTAGGGTTTACAGAGAATGGTCCGAAAAAGAAAAAACATCCAGTGAGCGGCAGTTCTGTGGGCGGAAATGCGTTGTTGATGCCAGAGGTCAGAGGAGAATGGCCAGACTGGTTCGAGTTGATAGAAAGGCAACAGTGACTCAAATAGCCACCCGTTACAACCAAGGTAGCCAGAAGAGCGTCTCTGAACGCACAGTACGTCGCACTCTGAGGCAGATGGGCTACAGCAGCAGAAGACCACACCGGGTGCCACTCCTTTCAGCTAAGAACAGGAAACTGAGGCTACAATTTGCACAAGCTCATCGAAATTGGACAATTGAAGATTGGAAAAACGTTGCCTGGTCTGATGAGTCTCGATTTCTGCTGCGACATTCGGATGGTAGGGTCAGAATTTGGCGTCAACAACATGAAAGCATGGATCCATCCTGCCTTGTATCGGTAACGGTTCAGGCTGGTGGTGGTGGTGTCATGGTGTGGGGAATATTTTCTTGGCACTCTTTGGGCCCCTTGGTACCAATTGAGCATCGTTGCAACGCCAAAGCCTACCTGAGTATTGTTGCTGACCATGTCCATCCCTTTATGACCACAATGTACCCAACATCTGATGGCTACTTTCAGCAGGATAATGCAATGCCATGTCATAAAGCTGGAATCATCTCAGACTGGTTTCTTGAACATGACAATGAGTTCACTGTACTCCAATGGCCTCCACAGTCACCAGATCTCAATCCAATAGAGGAGCATCTTTGGGATGTGGTGGAACGGGAGATTCGCATCATGGATGTGCAGCCGACAAATCTGCGGCAACTGTGTGATGCCATCATGTCAATATGGACCAAAATCTCTGAGGAATGCTTCCAGCACCTTGTTGAATCTATGCCATGAAGAATTGAGGCAGTTCTGAAGGCAAAAGGGGGTCCAACCCGTTACTAGCATGGTGTACCTAATAAAGTGGCCGGTGAGTGTATATTGCTATTTTAGGAGGCCAATAACATAAAATTTTATTTTTCTCCCAATTTTTTCAGCGTCCTCCCTAAACGCTGCCCACTTTTACATTAAGCCTGTGATTCCCGAATAGAATGCGAGTGACTGACACAGTAAGGTGAGATTTATTTTGCCCTTTAATAGGCTCGCTCCTATGGGCTCTCGTGGAGTATGAGCGTGACCTCTGCTTGTAGTCAGTGAGTGGCTGACAGTTCACTGGTCTGTGAAATTCGTGGCGAGGAGCAGGTTGAGTCGCCCGCCCTCCGCCCCCCTCCCGCTCTCTGCGTCCTGTCACTCACAGGCGGAGATGCTGTCTACAGGGGGGGGGAAGACCGCCCCACCGCTCAGTCCACGGCTCGTAGGGTCTGCTCTGCAGGTAGTTGAGCTTGTCATCAGCTGGCTGCTGGTAATTAGCCGGAGAACGCGCCGACTCGCTCGTTGGGGGCTCCTTTTAAGCGCCGCTTGAAGGGAGTGACAATGGGAATAAAGATGGGGTTGTCAAGCCAACTCCGCCGCTAGATGAGGTGGGCTATTTCTGCTCACGTCCGGGGTCCCAGGCAGGAGGTGGGGGGAGGGATATTGGGCTCGGAGGTTGGGCAGAGTCCTCAGTGAACCATAGGCGATAATGATGATAATAGAATGTGCGCCAGCGGCCGCTGCAAGGCTTTATGTATGGCCGCTCGCCTCCATGGCGTACGCAGCTCCAGCCCCTTTCTTCAGGCTCCTATTGATCAGGCTGAAATCATTTCCCAGGAGAAGATGAGACGCTCAATTTTTTTTTTTCCTCCATACAATGAGCTCTTAAACCTGCGCTCGCCTGCGTTCTTCCCATTCATCCCATAAATAACCCTCCACGGTTGGCGAATAATTCATCAATCGCAAGCATCTGTGCTGAGGTGACAATTCAGCCATTTAGAAAATAAAAAAAAATGTAAAAAAAATTTTGCAAAAATTTGTAAATTATTGAATAAATTGTAATCTGGAAAAACAGGGTTTTTAAGCAATACGTACCCATCAGCTTAGTCAAAAATGGTATATTTTTGAAGGTTTTTGGGGGTTTTCTCTCCGTTAGAGAGGGATGGCGATGCTCTGCGGCCGCTCTCTGAGCCTGCAGATCATCACGGCGGTCAATTGCCGGTAAGGGGTTTTGATGCTGAACAGAACAATGATTGACAGGTGCGTTTTGCCAAGGACTGTGGTGCAGACGCCGGCGTCTGTAGCTGAGTAAGCGCAGCTCTGTGACAGGCGGGAAGATCTGCTAGGGGCTGTGCAAGAGGATCTCACACTAAAGAGGCTGTCGTGTCATGCTGAGACTTGTAGTTCCACTGTTCTAGAACACAACAAGGAATCTGATTGGTTGCTCGGGTATCTACTCCAACAAGTTGAATGTTGAATTTTATTTCTTGGATGGACTCCTCTCTTATCTGTAAGTATAGGGAGTGACATTTATGGAAAAGCAAATGGTGGTCAGGTCAGGACGCCATAATTTACGGATTTCAAATCAATTCCTAGTATCATTGAAAATCACCACAGAAGTATTTTTCTATAGATCTCAGTTATTTTTGGAAAAAACCCAGCGTAGACGTTTTTCAGGTTTTTAAATATGGCGGTCCAACATGGCATCGGTGCGTCAGGAATTGCAACGATCTACGTGTTTCCCTCCCTGTATCTAGTGACAAATATTCCCTAGCCTCCTGTACACACACAGCTCACAAGAGGCTGTGACGGATTTATTAAATGGCGCCGCACGTGTCCATTTTCGGGCGCCACAATGCTCCCGTTATCCGGGGATCTGGCGTCTAATCTGGGATCATAAACTTAACCCTTTCACTGCCTGGCCAGCCGAGCCCACCAAGTTCAGAAAGGAAAACGGTTGCACTTTTTTTTGCGGGGTTCGGGGGTCGCGTCGTGTCAGAGGGGAGGGTCGGCCGTGAGCGAGGGGGGTTTGGGATTGATATCAGCAGATATTGTGAGCGAGACATCGCTTAGAAAACAGCTTAAGCCCTTTGATTTCGTAGCAAAACTATGAGTAAATAACTGGATTATGTTCAGACGTTGAAAATGGGGGATTTATCTTCCCGCACATGGAAAAAAAAAAAAACAGATTATAAAAAAGCCTGTAGCAGCCGCCGTTCCCTGCGCGGCGAATTACCTCTGATTTATCCGCACGCAGCCTGTCAAGCGTATAGGATGGTTCTTTTTTTTTTTTTTTTTTTTTGTTATTTTGATAAATTTGGATAAATTAAGTACAGATTGTTATATAAAAAAAAATGGAGGTTATTCGGTTTTTACGCGGCGGAGGGCGAGGTTTATCGGAAAATTGGCGGGTGGTGAAATTGCAGATGTACCTGTCACGGGCAGGGAGGTAACGGTGGTATCAGCCGTGATTCTGATTTTGTTCTGGAGAGAGTTTACAATTTGACGTGGAGATAGAATGCGCGAGAGCGAGAGGCATACGGCGTGACAGCGAGAAGGAGGAGGAGAGGGGACACTCACAGAGGACGGGGACGGAAATCAAGAGGAAGGAGAGGACGGGAGGCAGGGAAAGTGACATTGAGAACGAGACAAAACAACCGAGGTGAAAGGAGACGCTCCCCTGTTAGTGGCACATTAAAAAAAAAATCAAGGGCGTTTCTAAAATATATAGTAAACATCATGTAATCCGGCATCCAATAATCTGATATTGTGGATAGTCCTTAATCTGATAATCTGGAAATCCCATAATCTGAGACTCTGATCATCTGGAAATCCGATAGTCTGAGAACCTGATAATATAGACATCTGAGTCACGTGTGGCGTACGATTGCGGGTTTTCTCCCGTACCATATAAAAGGAACCCTCAGCTGGCACAGAAGACATCAAGAAAAATGTTACATGATCTAGTCCAAGAGATCTAATCTGATCTTTTTCAGTTTTTTTGGTCCAACCCACCAATCTGTCACTTCATGGCAGTGAATATTAATGAGGAGGATGCCATATCCTCTATAGTATAGTTTATTAGGGAAATGAACCCAGGACATGATGTATACAAGGCATGCTACACTGTCTCCTTACTAACTGAGCCACCAGCTCTATTAGCTTTGCTTGGATTTTATTTCCTTTTACCTCTTTCTTCTCCCAATAGTCTCTAGTTCCCTGTATAATGCATTGGTATGTGGGGAAATCTCTCTCTATAAATATATATTTCAGCATACAATATACTGCCATATAGAAATATCTCTCTACATGCCAATACATTATTCAGGGAGCGAAATCTGCTATAGAGAAAAGGAAAAGAGGCGAGGTTCTAAAGCTAATAAGACTTGTGGCTTAGTCAGTATATATTATATCCTAGGTTCAGTCCTTGCCTTATATCATAAAAGAATCAGCGGCCTCAGTAGGTAATGTAAGAGTCCTGGGGATGTCGCTGAGCGGTGAGGATTTGTCTATGGACGAGTACTGTCAGGAGTAGGCGGGGTATTCCTCAAACCTCAGCGTCATGGCTGGGCGGTAAGGAACAACCAGTACCGGCACTGATAGCTCTTCACCGGGGGAACAGAACAGGAAAGCCGATAGTGCGCTGAATTCAGTGCACTATCAGCTTTCTAGCGGTATATTACACCGCATGTGCCTGAGGACGTGAAAGGTCCTCTTTAAATTTTTGATGACAGCGAGGAGGATAAGAAGGTAATTTGGCCTGGTCCATGCTATAAGAGATAGGCTGTGTGGTCTTGTTACCCTTAGCAAACATTCCATGGCTACCTTCCAGTACTGTATGGCCAGTGAAAGCTGAACTGTGATTGGTTACTATGGACAGGGATTGATATATTCTATGATAGCAATATAAAAGTTGTTGGAATTGTCTTCTTACCGCAGCACTATGGGACACAAATGTATTCGCTTGTTCCAGCAGGGTTAAAAAAAAATCCAGGTAGCACTTATCTGCTATGAGTACACGGCTGCAACATCATCCTCACAGCGGCCCAGCTTTCAGTGAGATTGATATGTCTCCAGGGGTTTCCTAATGCCTTGTCTAATCCTCGAGGTGTGAACAGGAAGTAACCTTGTCTGCCAGGGAAACTTGCGTCATAGCGGCCAAAATTAGAAAGAATGACCCCACAGCAGCGACTCTGAGATGCCAGGCTGTGTCCATGGGAGCGAAGTGCCGGGAAAGACTGGCAAGGTCTATGCCCTCTGTAACCCATGAGGAGAGCAAAGTGATTTATACAGTAGACTAAACTGTGCCACAGAATGGGATGCGGTAGTCTAAACGGTGCGTCACATGTCTACCCCAGGATGGCTATCCTAATACAGAATACACAAGAATACAACTACTATAATACTGCTTCTATGTACAAGAGTATAACTACTATTATACTGCTTCTATGTACAAGAATATAACTACTATTATACTGCTCCTATGTACAAGAATATAACTACTATTATACTGCTTCTATGTACAAGAATATAACTACTATTATACTGCTCCCAATGTACAAGAATATAACTACTATAATACTGCTCCTATATACAAGAAAATAACTACTATAATACTGCCCCCTATCTATAAGAATATAACTACTATAATACTGCTCCTATGTACAAGAATATAACTACTATAATACTGCCCCCTATCTATAAGAATATAACTACTCTAATACTGCTCCTATGTACAAGAATATAACTACTATAATACTGCTCCTATGTAGAAGAATATAACTACTATAATACTACTCCTATGTACAAGAATATAACTACTATAATACTGCTTCTATGTACAAGAATATAATTACTCTAATACTGCTCCTATGTACAAGAATATAACTACTCTAATACTGCTCCTATGTACAAGAATATAACTACTATAATACTGCTCCTATGTAGAAGAATATAACTACTATAATACTACTCCTATGTAGAAGAATATAACTACTATAATACTACTCCTATGTACAAGAATATAACTACTATAATACTGCTCCTATGTACAAGAATATAACTACTATAATACTGCTCCTATGTAGAAGAATATAACTACTATAATACTGCTCCCATGTACAAGAATATAACTACTATACTACTGCTCCTATGTACAAGAATATAAGGCCGGGTTCACACGGAGTATTCTGGCTCGTCATTTGGTACGTAGACGCCGCGGGAGGATTTGCAGGCCGTATACTCTCAAATGACGAGCCAGAATACTCTGTGTGAACCCGGCCTAACTACTATAATACTGCTCCTATGTACAAAAATATAACTACTATAATACTGCCCCCTATGTACAAGAATATAACTATTATAATACTACCCCCTATGTACAAGAATATATCTACTATAATACTGCCCCCTATGTACAAGAATATAACTACTATAATACTGCTCCTATATACAAGAATATAACTACTATAATACTGCCCCCTATCTATAAGAATATAACTACTATAATACTGCCCCCTATCTATAAGAATATAACTACTATAATACTACCTCCTATGTACAAGAATATAACTACTATAATACTGCCCCCTATGTACAAGAATATAACTACTATAATACTGCCCCCTATCTATAAGAATATAACTACTATAATACTGCCCCCTATCTATAAGAATATAACTACTATAATACTGCCCCCTATGTACAAGAATATAACTACTATAATACTGCCCCCTATGTACAAGAATATAACTACTATAATACTGCCCCCTATCTATAAGAATATAACTACTATAATACTGCTCCTATGTACAAGAATATAACTACTATAATACTGCCCCCTATGTACAAGAATATAACTACTATAATACTGCTCCTATATACAAGAATATAACTACTATAATACTGCCCCCTATCTATAAGAATATAACTACTATAATACTGCCCCCTATCTATAAGAATATAACTACTATAATACTGCTCCTATGTACAGGAATATAACTACTATAATACTGCTCCTATGTACAAGAATATAACTACTATAATACTGCCCCCTATCTATAAGAATATAACTACTATACTAATGCCGTGTCTTCTGGTAGGTCATACTCCTGTATATAAGGGGTTACTGACTGACCTTATCACTGTGCTCTTACAATAAGTGATATGTTGCAGTATTACTGATACTTCTACCATTTACCATGGGAGCCATTCTCCCGCTATCAGGCGTTACGGTGACACGTTGCTGTGGTCCTGTTCCCACCTCTCAGCCTATGGCAGACATGGAGTAGGATTCGTCCTTTTCTCGCTCTGTCACCCCCTGACTACGCTGATGTTCTCTGACCTCCGCCGCAGCCTGCTCGCTCTACCACAGGGGGTGGCGTTATTGGCATCTCAGACTCCATCTCTGTCTCTCATGGGCTAATGACTTATAAGCCGTGTGACATGTTTGCAGTTAGGATCGGTCACACGCACAGATTGGTCGCGTTAGGCGCAGGATGTTGTTGGTTCCTGGAGAAGACATGCCCCCTCCCCCTCCTCTCTATCATTTATGTCCATCCCAGGTGACTGATGCTCGATACTCATCTCCGCCAAGTCTCTGCGCTTCCATATCATGTCCAGATGTAGCAGAGCTGAGTTTGTCTTTGCATTGTTTACGCTGGTTTTCCTGCAGTCCTATGTAAAACCACAAGTAACACATCTGTGTCAGTGAACCTTCTCAGCTCTGCTACATACTGTATGCAGAGTTACAGCCTCCGCCTTCATTGCAGGAATTTTGGGGGGTCGGCTGCAAAGGTTAAATCCTCTCAAGGGGAGTTTCATGTAAAATAGGAGCTGGCTTGAGGAGATCCGTGAGGTCCCCCCTCCCCAAATCTCTGTGGGTGGGCAAATCCAGCCAAATCTCAGTAACCTCCCCACAGCTGCCAAGCTGGTCAGAGTCAGGCCGAATCTCAAAATGAGGCCTGCTGGGTATAGAGAGGGGGGTCCGGGGGGCCGATATGAAAGGAAATCGCATTAGACGTGTGGGATGTTCCATTTTGTGCGGAGCGCTTACCCCTGAAAATCATCGGAAATCGTAGCGTTATCTCAGAATCCCGGCGGCGCAGGAAAGGTCACAATTAATTGGGAACGCAGATTTTATTATTTCTTTCATGTATAATTTACCTCACCGGAATATAGAATTATTGGGGAGGGGGTAGAAATCTCCAAATTCTCCTTTCTCTGCCAAGTTACCATTTCTGTGTCTGGGAAAGCTGGGTGACAATCAATACAGTCTCTGTTACCGCTATCTTAGGGCTGATCCTTAAAGGGTTTTTCCTGGTTTAGACACTTGGCGTCTATCCGTTGGGGGGGTCTCCAGCGATCACGAGGGCGAGGGTCCATCAGTGCCCCATAGAGCGAAGGTGTGCATGCCTGACCTTCCAGAGATAGCTGTCCTATAGAAGTGACTGCGGTGGTGGCCGAGTATACACACCACTGCTATACTCACATGGGTGAGGATTGTGGGTCCAGCGGTCAGCCCCCTGGTAATCATACACTTATCCCCTTCTTATGGGTACACCCCATGAAAA
Source organism: Leptodactylus fuscus (assembly GCF_031893055.1). NCBI lineage: Eukaryota > Metazoa > Chordata > Amphibia > Anura > Leptodactylidae > Leptodactylus > Leptodactylus fuscus. The sequence continues at coordinate 15,293,878 of NC_134272.1, read as the reverse complement.
GACCCCATATTTTGGCTATAAAGGTGATCTGAAGATGAGCTGATCACTGTGATCCCCATCGATCAGCTGTGGAGGAACCTGATTGATTCTCTACAGCTCCTCCGCTGGTGATATGAAGTATGTCACTGTGATATACCATGGCTGTAATACATGACATCATCAGTGACATCATAAATGTTGCTGTAAACTTCACCTGGATACTCTACAGAAATGGGCTGCAGGAGGTGGAGCCATAGGGAAGGTGGGAGGAGACAGCAGGGCTATACATTTCTATGAAGTCTGGGGGACTTTGTCACCAAATGTGGCACTTCCCCTTTAATTGAAACAACTTGCATATTAAAGTTTAAAGGGGTCTTCTCCCAAGACCAACGCCACAGGATCGGGAATAAGTTACAGATTAGTTGGGGTCCTATGGTGGGCAGTGCACAGATCAGATTGGTGGGGGTCCCAGTGATCAGGCTTCAGTGATTGGTGGGGGTTCCAGTGGTTGGAGTCCAGTGGTGGAGAATCAGATTGGTGAGGGTCCCAGCAGTTAGATCCTGTGGATTGGAGATAAGTTGCAGATCAGTGGGGAAGAGCTCATGACTATGTCCAGCAGTCCAATAGAAATGTATGTATTACAACGTAACTGCGAGACCTCCATACCATTCAGATGGCATTGGTGAGGATCCCAGCAGTCGGACCCTATACGATTGACATCAGATTGGTATGAGCCCCAGTGGTCTGACCCCAGTGGTTCCAGATCAGATTGGTGGGGGTCTCAGTGGTTTGACCTCAGTAGTTTCACATCAGATTGTTGAGGGTTCCTGTGGTCAGACCCCAGTGATTACAGATCAGATTGCTGGAAGTCCCGGGGGTTGAACCCTAATAGTTGCAGATCAGATTGATGAGGGCCCCAGCAGTTGGCCCCCAGTGGTTGCAGATCAGATTGGTGAAGTGTTAAATATCTTGTATTCACCAGTGAGACTTGTGTCCACTGTTAAATATCCTTGAAATTGTGGGATAGACTTATGTCACGTGTTGTAGGCCTTATCCACAATAGGAAGAAGTCAGCTTGTTATAAATCAGTGTAGAGGTTTATTAATATCTTGAAGGAAAACACAGGAACAGGGAAAATGTCCAAATAACACAAATATCAGTCAATTGTCAATAGCTTACATCTTCAGAGAAGTTAAATCATCTGGATATCTTGTAGTTACAGCTTGGTTCATGCTTGTCATCTGGTTGGTGGACTTGGGTTGGTTACGACGTCCATGGATGTCCATCTGCCTGGACCATCCACCCTGGTGTTCCCAAAGACAGACCTCCTGGTCTTCCCCTGGTCTTCCCCAAAGACAGACCCAGACATGTGTATTTCTTACTCATTTATATTCATGAGAGGGGGTGTTACCTTCCATCTTACAGCTGTGTAAGGAGATTTCTACTATGGTGTACTCTAACCGCACCCATGTCCCCAGAATATAAGACTATGATGTCAGTAGAGTGTTAACCCCATGTCTGCTAGAGAATATTGTAAACATAATATTTAACATGAAGGTCCAGCAGTTGGCCCCCAGTGCTTGCAGATGAGGTTTGTGAGTGTCCCAGCAGTTGGCCCCCAGTGGTTGCAGATCAAATTGGCGAGGGTCCAGCAGCTGACCCCGAGTGGTTGCAAATCAGATCGCTGGGGGTCCCAGCAGGCGACCCCAGTGGTTGCTGATCAGCTTGGTGAAGGTCCCAGAAGTTGGCCCCCAATGGTTCCAGATCAGATTGGTGAAGGTCCAGCAGTTGGCTCCCAGTGGTTGTAGATCAGATTGGTGAAGGTCCAGCAGTTGGCCCCCAGTGGTTGCAGATCACATTGGTGAAGGTCCAGCAGTTGGCCTCCAGTGGTTGTAGATCAGATTGGTGAAGGTCCAGCAGTTGGCCTCCAGTGGTTGCAGATCAGATTGGTGAGGGTCCAGCAGTTGGCCTCCAGTGGTTGCAGATCAGATTGGTGAGGGTCCAGCAGTTGGCCTCCAGTGGTTGCAGATCAGATTGGTGAGGGTCCAGCAGTTGACCTCCAGTGGTTGTAGATCAGATTGGTGAGGGTCCAGCCGTTGGCCTCCAGTGGTTGTAGATCAGATTGGTGAAGGTCCAGCAGTTGGCCTCCAATGGTTGCAGATCAGATTGGTGAAGGTCCCAGCAGTTGACCTCCAATGGTTGTAGATCAGATTGGTGAAGGTCCAGCAGTTGGCCTCCAATGGTTGCAGATCAGATTGGTGAAGGTCCCAGCAATTGGCCTCCAGTGGTTGTAGATCAGATTGGTGAAGGTCCAGCAGTTGGCCCCCAGTGGTTGCAGATCAGATTGGTGAAGGTCCCAGCAGTTGGCCCCCAATGGTTCCAGATCAGATTGGTGAGGGTCCAGCAGTTGGCCTCCAGTCCAGTGGTTGTAGATCAGATTGGTGAGGGTCCCAGTGGTCGGACCCTGCGTTTTTGGGATACACTACTCTCTATGTATGATTGTATACTGTGAATATCTGCTAATATACTTTCTGCTTCAATTCCTCTTTAAGGCCAGGTAGGAGACTCCGCCACAGAATGCGCCGGAAACCTATCACGGAGGACTTTTCTCTCCGCCGGTCTCAGTATAAAAACGGCAGAATCCGATGGACACCCGGCCGACCCCATTATGGTGGTTCATGGATGTCGGTGGGGCAACTGCTTTTTTAGTGGACGGCTATCCGTCGTTCATGTCCCCAAACAACAGAGAGCCCAGTGCAAGTGTGAACCGAGCCCAAAAAATCTCTGTCGCTTGTCATCAATAACAAGAAACCTGGACTGACATAATACTTGTCACAGCTGAGGGTTTGTTACAGTTCTATCCTGTCTAGACAGTACTCACACCAGCAGCACAGATCTCTCTCATGTTCTTCTCCTTTGTTACAATGTATCAGTGCAGGTAGAATATATCTTATGGTACAGGCCGAATACATTGTGGCAAAGCTCCAGCTGTGAGAACGATCAGGATGTAAACAAGACTGTCAGCTATGTAACGTCTATCCCCGGCTTGTATAATAACCTTGGTTTTAATTGGCTCGCCACAATTACACCCGCCGCCTTCTCCCGCATGTTAATACAGCATATTGTAAATGAGTCTGCCATGCCAGGGCACACTGCTGCCTCCTACGGGTCTCTGGTGGCCTTCTGGAGAAGGCCGGGTCTGTCATCGTGAGTCATGTGCGAGAAGGGACAAGGCTACATCTGTTGTGCAGACAGATCTGGCACACAGCGATCCCCCCTACCACCCAGTGAAGGGAAATCAGTCGTGTGGTCCAAGCCTGCATGTCAGCCCTGATCCTGCAGCACAGGGGGGCACACAACCGTAATATATACACCCCCAGCCCCTATTATTTCACCATTAGTCGCCTGGCATCGGATGCTCTTACATTGTACATCACTCTGCAGAATCTTCCAGCTCACTAAGTGAGATACTCCGAGAATCTCCCCAGAGACTCATGAAGCTGGAATGTAATAGGGACAGCAGACAGAGAGGTACTGCGCTGTAATAAGGCACTTACCGGGGCGCACGGCGTGTCACATCAGAAGGGTCATGAGCAGATACTTCTCTCTGATGTCTACACTTATCTGCTACAACTTCAGTCACTGGGTATATACATTACATTATGTATCCGGTATTATACTCCAGAGCTGCACTCACTATTCTGCTGGTGCAGTCACTGTGTACATACATTACATTACTTATCCTGTATTATACTCCAGAGCTGCGCTCACTATTCTGCTGGTGCAGTCACTGTGTACATACATTACATTACTTATCCTGCATTACACTCCAGAGCTGCGCTCACTATTCTGCTAGTACAGTCGCTGTATACATACATTACATTACTTATCCTGTATTATACTCCAGAGCTGCGCTCACTATTCTGCTAGTACAGTCGCTGTATACATACATTACATTACTTATCCTGTATTATACTCCAGAGCTGCGCTCACTATTCTGCTGGTGCAGTCACTGTGTACATACATTACATTACTTATCCTGTATTATACTCCAGAGCTGCGCTCACTATTCTGCTGGTGCAGTCACTGTGTACATACATTACATTACTTATCCTGTATTATACTCCAGAGCTGCGCTCACTATTCTGCTGGTGCAGTCACTGTGTACATACATTACATTACTTATCCTGTATTATACTCCAGAGCTGCGCTCACTATTCTGCTGCTGCAGTCACTTACATACTATACTCATACATGTATTATCCTCCAGAGCTGCGCTCACTATTCTGCTGCTGCAGTCACTTACATACTATACTCATACATGTATTATCCTCCAGAGCTGCACTCACTATTCTGCTAGCTTCAGAGCTTTAGTCTCCCAGCATTCATTACTTGTTCAGTGTCAAATGACACTGAACAATTGATTGCTAGGGTTGTAGAAGCTCAGCTAAGCAGTTAGGCCTTCCATCTTGCTGACTGTTTCCATTAACAGAGTAGTGAGTACAGGCTAACTAAGACTGGATTCACACCAGCGCATGCTCGCTCTACATTTAGGGTTCTGTCCCCGAAACCATGTCAAGATCTCTATATACCCTATGAGCCATTTTGCTTCTCTAGATGCTTTTTTTTTTAGAATTTTTTGAAGTTGTCGTAGCCCCGCCTACTAGTAGTCATAACCCCTCCCCTTTCTGAGGAATTAAAGGATAAATCAAGTTGATCTTATTAATCCCTTTTAGGTCGCGGCGGCAGATACAGTCACTTCAGGTGATTTCAGGTACCTCTGCAATTCTCCCTGAAATTGTATGTAAATTTCCGCCATACTGCAGCGGTCCGCGTGGCCGCTTTAATTCGCCGCTGAGAGCAGCCGCTACATTTGGGTCCATCATCTCGGCTGCTTGTCTAATGATGTGTAGTTTCTAACTGTCCTTGAATCCAGCGGCTCACACTGTGCCATTGAAGTAAAGCAGCCGGCTATAGAACGCACTGATAAAAAGAGGGTTCATTAAAATGGAATATATGTATGGGGTGGGAGGAAGAGCCGGATACACCAAGGCTCATCACCGTCAGCACTATATACCGTATCCTTTGTTATATGGGCCTATTACATAGGTACGGGGCCCTAAGTGGTTAAAAATCAAGGCCTTCATAGATTATAATGTGAAATGAACTGTTCATCCTGAGCTCCCTGGTTCATGAATAGAATTCCGGTCCTGCAGTATAGACTGGCACAGGCATGGATGGAGCAATTAAATAGAGAAGATAGGATCGTTTTACATAATAGTATGTATTTTTAGACCACTCAGGGTCTGGGGAAAGTTGGGTGACAGACCCTATGGGTATTATAAAGATAGTGGCTGAGCACACAAATTAAAGGGAGCTTACAGACTAATTCCCAATTGACTGTATCAGATAGAGAATCTTGGATATGACACAGAACAGTGCTGTGTACTGGATATATGTGCACAGAGCAAAGTTGCCATCTTCAAGGGGCACAATTGTTTGGGGACAGTATGAAGGGTTAAAGATGAAGGGGGACTAGACCTATAGAGAGCCACAGAGACATTGCATCATATAGGTTACACAGAGTATACAAGGGCAGGGACTGTCAGTGACTCCAGACCATTCCGCTAGCAGATACTCTATATACTCACAGTATATCTGCTGTATCCAAGGGCATTTAACATGGGAATATGTTATAGGACTACCCTATGAATGTCGGATATTCTTATATAGAGAGCATTGTTGTAGTAGCCAAGGGCACTATTCCCATACTAGATACACAGCCTTGGATATAACACAACACTATACATATACAGATACATATATATATAGGTATTTCAATGCACACAGAATATCTGCTGCATCCAAGGGCACTTAGAATAACTGGATCCATAATAGCAATACTTTGTCGCAGCATTACTCTTCCTACATTCAGAGCATCCCAAATCCTTTACATTGGACTGATAGCCTTGGACACGACATAGCACTACTGTATGTATGCGTATGGAGCATACAGTCCTATGAAAAAGTTTGGGCACCCCTATTAATCTTAATCATTTTTAGTTCTAAATATTTTGGTATTTGCAACAGCTATTTCAGTTTGATATATCTAATAACTGATGGACACAGTAATATTTCAGGATTGAAATGAGGTTTATTGTACTAACAGAAAATGTGCAATATGCATTAAACCAAAATTTGACCGGTGCAAAAGTATGGGCACCTCAACAGAAAAGTGACATTAATATTTAGTAGATCCTCCTTTTGCAAAGATAACAGCCTCTAGTCGCTTCCTGTAGCTTTTAATCAGTTCCTGGATCCTGGATAAAGGTATTTTGGACAAACAATTCAAGTTCAGTTAAGTTAGATGGTCGCCGAGCATGGACAGCCCGCTTCAAATCATCCCACAGATGTTCAATGATATTCAGGTCTGGGGACTTGGGTGGCCATTCCAGAACATTGTAATTGTTCCTCTGCATGAATGCCTGAGTTGATTTGGAGCGGTGTTATGGATCATTGTCTTGCTGAAATATCCATCCCCAGCGTAACTTCAACTTCGTCACTGATTCTTGAACATTATTCTCAAGAATCTGCTGATACTGAGTGGAATCCATGCGACCCTCAACTTTAACAAGATTCCCGGTGCCGGCATTGGCCACACAGCCCCAAAGCATGATGGAACCTCCACCAAATTTTACAGTGGGTAGCATGTGTTTTTCTTGGAATGCTGTTTCTTTTTGGACGCCATGCATAACGCCTTTTTTTATAACCAAACAACTCAATTTTTGTTTCCAAAATGAAGCTGCCTTGTCCAAATGTGCTTTTTCATACCTCAGGCAACTCTATTTGTGGCGTACGTGCAGAAACGGCTTCTTTCTCATCACTCTCCCATACAGCTTCTATTTGTGCAAAGTGCGCTGTATAGTTGACCGATGCACAGTGACACCATCTGCAGCAAGATGATGCTGCAGCTCTTTGGAGGTGGTCTGTGGATTGTCCTTGACTGTTCTCACCATTCTCCTTCTCTGCCTTTCTGATATTATTCTTGGCCTGCCACTTCTGGGCTTAACAAGAACTGTCCCTGTGGTCTTCCATTTCCTTAGTATGTTCCTCACAGTGGAAACTGACAGGTTAAATCTCTGAGACAACTTTTTGTATCCTTCCCCTGAACAACTATGTTGAACAATCTTTGTTTTCAGATCATTTGAGAGTTGTTTTGAGTAGCCCATGATGCCACTTTTCAGAGGAGATTCAAATAGGAGATCAACTTGCAATTGGCCACCTTAAATACCTTTTCTTATGATTGGATACACCTGGCTATGAAGTTCAAAGCTACAGGAAGCGACTAGAGGCTGTTATCTTTGCAAAAGGAGGACGTACTAAATATTAATGTCACTTTTCTGTTGAGGTGCCCATATTTTTGCACCGGTCAAATTTTGGTTTAATGCATATTGCGCATTTTCTGTTAGTACAATAAACCTCATTTCAATCCTGAAATATTACTGTGTCCATCAGTTATTAGATATATCAAACTGAAATGGCTGTTATAAACACCAAAATATTTAGAACAAAAAATGATTAAGATTAATAGGGGTGCCCAAACTTTTTCATAGGACTGTATATGCCATATTCAAGGGCCCTTGGAATGAATGGCTCCATATTAGCCACTGCGTAGGTTCTGACACAGTATTACGCTTCATACTTCATGCTCAGGATAGCTTGGAGTATCCAACAGCACTCACGCTGAACAGACAGCCTTGGATACGTCATAGAGCTACTGTATATAGGTGTATATAGAACATTTACCTAGGTTGACTTCCATTAAATGATCCCTGGTTAGACAACTGCCTTTGATATTACGTATAGGCATTATATATACATATCTTTATGCACACAGAATATGTGCCATATCCAAGGGCACTGGGAATATATGTCTTGGCTTCTGACACAACATTACGCTTAGTACTTATACATATATATGTTCAGGGTGACTTGGAGTATACAAGAGCATTCACATTAGACAGGCAGCCTTGGATACGGCATAGCGCTGCTGTGTATATGTGCAAAGACCATATTAGCCATATCCAGGTGCTCTGACAACAATTGACTCCAGACTACTCCACTGCCTCGGTATGACACGGGCCCCCTATATGCATTTTATACAACTTTATGCACAGACCATATGTGCCGTATCTAAGGGCCCCAACAAAAAATAGTAAGATTGACAACTAAAGCAACAAAAAGCAGTACGAGCTGAAGCACAAAGTTGTCAGATGGGGATTTTGCTGGCATTTTTGTATAGGATTGGATCTGGGGCCTGGAAGGTATACGGGGTACAAAAGGCGTGTATATATTCTGAATCTGGCGGCGTAGGGTTAGCAGAGGGGCCGCGGAGCCGCAGTAATTCTCAGATTGGGTTGAATTTATTTTTAATCACAGCGTTCAGTGTATATCTGTAATGGGAAAGTGCTCGGGGCGTTCACAAAGGATCCTCTGATCTGGAGTCGCTTTGGTGTCTCCTCTAATCAGAGAAAGTCGCACCTGGCGACAGAGCAGAGGACGTGTATCGGGGTCTGCCGCCGTCACTTTAATGAGCCTATACACCAGGGGATTCTTAGCCCTTAAGAGGGGACCCCTTTAAGGGGATCTCAGCCTTTCTTAAAGGGACATCACACTGATGAAGGGGAGTTTTATTATTGGCAGGGATCCTAGGCCAGGATCTAGGACATCTATGGCATCCTCTTGGTACACAGACACAGCAGCAAAAAATGTCTGGTCCTTAGAAAGCTGGGTGACATCCAATATAACCCCTTAGGGCTGGGGCCCCACATTGCGGAAACGCGGCTTTTTTGTTGCAGATTTTGTCGCGGTTTTTTGAGCCAAAGCCAGGAATGGATTGAGCAGAAGGTAGAAGTATAAGAAGCTTCCTATATGTTTCTGATTCCATTTGTAGTCACTCTTGGCTTTGGCTCAAAAAACCGCGACAAAATCAGCTGCGTTTCCGCAATGTCGGGCTTTAGCCTAAACGTGGGCACCCAACTTTCCCAGGTGTCTGAATGACCGAATCTGCAGTACCTATATTGTCATGTATCTAGGTATATACATGTAACTAGTTTTTGGGGGGTTTTTAAGTTGTGCTTTCGAAAAATTTAGGACAAGGAATATTTAAAAAAATTGGGTGATGGAAATTTTTGAAATAAAAAAAGAAAATTTGATTGAGGAGTAAATTGTTGGGTTTGTGGTCCTTGTAGATGTCCGGTTAAAAAAATAGGTGTATGAGAAATTGTGGGGTGATGGAAATTTTTGCAAAAAATTAAAAAATCTGAATAAGCAGTAAATTGTTGGGTTTGTGGTCCCTATATGTCTTCAGTTTAAAAAATAAATAAAAAAAAATTGGGTAACTAAAAATATTGTGGGGTGGTGGAAATTTTAAAAAAAAAAGAAAAGAAATTTATATATTTTTTAAAATTTTTTGGATCAATTTGTAGATATTTGGGTTTGTTCTCCATATCTGAAACCAGTTTAAAAAATAAATAAATATATATATATATATATATATATATATATATATATATATATATAGTATTTTCTAAAGAAAATTTGGGGGCAATGAAAATTTTTGTAAAAAAAAAATTGAATTTACAAAAAATGTCGAGGTCTAGTATAGGTCGCCGTGTTCCTTGGGGTATTGTTTAGCTTGGCCGCTCTGCCCATGGTCATCTCCGCACCTTTCTATGGGTGACCTTGGAAGAGTTAATGACTGATAGAATTTCGGATGTTTTATTGATGGAGCCGGGGAATAGAATCTGGATGAGAGCACGAGAGCTGGCTCGCCCCCCCCCCCTCCCCTCAATCTCCTTCTGCCTCCTGAGGATAGCAAGCAAAGAGCATAGCTCTCCGTCTCTCCCTGACCCTTCTCGTTGGCATTTCAGTTCCTTGCTTTCTATTCCTGGCACAAACAGGCAGCCACACACTCATCCACACAAACACAGCACACGAGAGGGGAGAGGGAGGGGGGCACGCCACCTACTCCCCAAACAAAGGCTGCCGTGCCAGCAGCATCTCTGCACATCCAAGCCCCCGACCTGATGTCTCAATAGACACTGTCAATGACCCCCCCTCGCCCCAACCTCGCGCTCTCCTCCCCACTATGCTGTCTACTCTCACACCCCTCCTACTTCTGCCTCTACATTTTCAGGCTGGATGCTACAGCGGCCGTTCCTAATTACCTCTTATCCCCAGTGGTTTGTGAATAATCACCGCTGAGAAGCATTGAAGGGTCGCTGCTGAGGAAGATGAAAAATATGAATTGTGCCATTTTTCCCGTCTAAGGACATAACCTGGTCACTGTGCTATAGTGGAGGAGAGAGTGCAAGCTGAGGAGACATCTCAGGTACCTTTCCGTAATCTTCCCTGATGTGTATTTCTATGCGTTTGGGGGGGATTACAATGCTATCGTTGGTGGAGGGGGATGTGGAGGGGTCGGTGTTCTTCATAGTTGACTTTCCGAACAATGCAGAGGATGGTTTAGTGGTCAACGATTGGGATGGTCCTCATCACCTGAAGTATAAGGTGACACCAAGGATGACCATGGACATAGAGGTCCTATTCATGACCTGCTCATGGACTGGTTCTGTAGGTGACACCTGGAAGTTGTCCTTGTTTGTAAACCATGAGCTTGTCGATGAATTTGGTGGCATGTCGTAGCGATCCTTGCACGTTCTTGATCCTACGTGACATCGATTGATTGATACGATATGGATTGGTGTATGAATTGGATTGTAAGCTTTTGGGTTAGGGCTTGTTGTCAACAAGGGGCAATTGGCATTAACCATTCTACAATTAGGGTCACTGGGTACAATTCGACACCAGTGCTGAATTGGTCTCCATTTCTGTTGGCGAGGAATCTACTTTGACATACAAATGTGCGTTGGGGTGACGGGAGGGGGGGGGGCTCAGTCACCCAGTTCCCAATTCTAGATTTGGGATTCACTGCAGTGGTCCCGGGGATGAATGTACGTCACAGAGAGAGAACGTCTCTACCCACAACCTTGTCCCTTGCAAGTTCGGACGCTGGAAAGGAAGAGTTAAAACGTTGCAAGCCATTAGATGATCCATCCATCATCGATGCTCTTACATTAACTCTTACGTGGCCGGTCATAGGCGTTTGATGTATGGGGGGGGGGGTTTATTGCTTTTACGACTTGAGTGACAACATTAAAATAGATTGCCCCCGCCTGGGTCTCTTAGACAGTCCTCCCAGGGTGATGATATAGGAGCCACTTAACGTGTCACTGGAGCATGACATCATTCTCACTGTGCTCTTCGGCGCGGTCACAAGACCTTCTTTTTTTGGCCGTAGCATATAGAACTTTTTGCAGTCCCCATTTTTCACCTTAATGGACTCTTATTACCGACACCAGTGATTGGTATTACCTGCAGGACGCAGGATCCTAGACTTTCAGACCTGACCGACGCATTCTGATGCCCCGAAACGCGTCGCCTCCAGTTCTTCATAACACGATGTCATGTTGTTGACCTGAGATGCGGCTGCGCTTGTATCTTGTTTTCCTCTTCACTTCCACATCTGATGCCTTGAGATTATCTTGAAGCTTCATATCCCCCCTCCCCCCTCTGCAAGATATGAAACGGGTTGTGTATGCTGCAGCGAGACCTCTACACGGAAGGGGTTAATCATAATACCCCCCCCCCCCTTCTTTCCCGGTAGCTACACTACATTTACAGAGCAGACATCCGTAGCTGTACGCAGCCCTTGATCCCGGGGAGATTAGTGCCTCATCTTCCCACTGCTGACACATGAAGGACTCCAAAGTTTCTATAGATTGTCCAATATCAGCAATCCTCTTCAAAGTCTTGTATCCTAGCAACTGATCGCGGTGCCAACCAGCGGCTCATTCCGAGTGGACCGACGCCGAGCTGTCCAGATGATGGCACATGGGCCATATGTGACTGGCCGGGGGCATTTTTATGCCTCTCTTAATATTGCAGGCCACTTTTCAATCAGACCTCATCCCCGCTTGGCACTAGTTCACACTGGCATCCTCTACTATGGCGTGTACCTGATAACTGCATCTCTCCTGGATCATAATGGGACCCCATGTATACCCTATTTAAAGGGCTAGTCCTGGATCCCCTATAGATTGGAGTTACAGATCATTTTTCTTTCAGACGTCACCCGTGCTTGGCATCAGTTCACACTGGCATGCTCTCCTATTGGGGGTACCTGATAACGGGCAGCTCTCCTGGTTCATGATGGGACCCCATGTATACTCTATATCAAGTACAAATCCCATAGATTGGAGCTACAAATACAGCATGATGGACAATAATCTATTCATCTGTTTACAGTCACTTTCTTGTCACTGTTCATCCTGATCCTCCTGATTCACGAATGTGATGATCGAGCTAGACAAAGGGGCCACTAATAGACGTACACGGTACAAACCTGGGTGACAACAACTCAAAACTACTATATACAGTATACTGTAGTGTCTTATATGATATCAATTACGTTATATCATAGATTATATCTGTACTGTATCATATGTCATATGTTATATCGTGGCATATTATATCATATATTATGTCATATCACATATCATAAATAATATGTCATATCACATTATATCAGATATCATATATTATTTCATATAGTGTATCATATTATAGTATACTATATTATATCACATATCATATATTAAAAATTATATTATTTCATATATCACATTATATATATCAGATCAGATCATATCACATTAAATGATACTATATCATAATATATGCATATATATATATATATATATATATATATATATATATGTGTGTGTGTTCTATCACATTATATCGTATCATATACTATAGAAGGTCACAGGGGAACTTAAATTCCTTACAATCTATAAAATTCTACTTCCCGTCAAAATATTCACATGGATATAGCCGCAGATATCTTCTGCATAGATATAGCTGTAAATTTCTCTCTCCCTACAGCCACCACTAGAGGGAGCTGAGGAGCATACTGACTACATTAAACTCAGTATGCCATGAGCTCCCTCTAGAGGTGGTTGCGGCTAGGCAGAATGTTATCTATTACCTCTATGTTGATGCAGGGGATTTGAGGCTCAGGGATTTGTAATTTAAGCATTTGTCTGCCTTATTCTTGCCCTAGAGGCCTATTTCTTGGTGCCCCTCTAGTAAGCTGAGGCACACGATTCATGGAGGGGCCACTAAATATTGTAAAGGGTTAACATCATCCATAGCAACAAAGTATGTGTACGAAAACCTAAATCTCTTTCTGCATAGTATCAGTCACTGACTCTTCGGGGTTAATATATTTGCCCTTTAGTCTGCCCAGTGGTAAAGAGCAGCTGGTGAGGCAAAGCCAAATTCACCCACCGGCCCAGTTCCCCTTCCATAGCTTCATGATCACATGACCATTCGATAAAATGTTGATGTCTTAAAGGGGAACTCCATATTGTTCCAAAAAAATATAAAATTTGGGCATGGGTACTATTCATCCCTCCTCCCTCCTCCTCCTCCCATGTTGTTTGCATTCTCCTCCATGATGTTATGTAATGGTCACTATAATCCCCGCCCCTTTGTAAAGGATATTTTTGACCAATGACTATGATGTGGATGTGATCGGGATGAAATAGATGTGAGCTGTGGCCCTCCGCTTCAGGAAAAGATGGGTGACAACCAGTATGGCTTCCAAAGCTTGTCACTCAGCTTTTCTTGAAGCCTAGGGGTATATCACAGAGTTGCTAAGCACATGGGCCATTTTGGACCACAGGAGCCAAGTAGGCACCCAGCTTTCCGAGAAGCAGATATGACAAAGGAATGGATGTTTTCTGAGGGCGACTCAAGGGCTTTTACCGGTAAAAAATGAAAAAAAAAATTTGGAGGGAAATGCTCTTTAAGGGCAAGACCTGATGACGGTCTCACGCCAGGCGGACGGGAAGACACTTTGCAGACTGCTGCCAGCGGAATCTTTTTTTCCTGGCCGTGATTACCTCTGGTGGCCAAGGACATCAGCGAAATGATCCGCACATTAATTAAAAATTATTAGATCTTGATTGAGCGGCTCCTGCGTCACCTCTGCAAGAAGAAGAAGGCGAGACGGAAAGTTAAACCTGGAGCGAGAAGGAAGGAGACTTCTCCCTGCTCCAGCCAAATGGGCAGGGGGCTAAACATAGCAGAAAAAGGGGTACGGCTGATAACCTGTTCTCCCCTGGCACCGGTGAATATGAAATTTAAAAAAAAAATAATCTAGAATTGAAAATTCAAAAATAAAAAAAAATTCCAAAAATAGAATTCAGATTTTTGCCTTTTCAAAAAATTTCAAAAAATTCCAATATTTTGGTTTCATGTCAGATAACATTCAAATTTTGGTCTTTGCCAGGAGTAAAAGACCCCAGGACGGCAGATTACGAGGCGTCTGGTGGATGGGCCGGCCCTCCTGGCTGCTTGCCCTGACATTATAACACCGGCGGATGCTTCTTACTGCTGTTCCGGTCATAAAGGCAGAATACTCAGCTCTGCAGAACGTGGCTCCATTAATCCCCAGCCCTGCACAGAGCCGCAGATCTGCAGCAAAAAAAAAAAAAAAAAGGCCTTGTTGTCTGGAGAAGGTCAATCCTGCAAGTTTAGAGGGGGCGGGAGGAGCGGGCAGTAGGGGTCTTGAATTGTGTCCTTGCTTTGGATAAAAGCAGAGAGAGACTGTGTGGCACTGCCCGGGCAGCCGCTGATGGATCATTATAATAAAGAGAGCTAGCTCAGGGGAGCGGGCAGGAAAGCGCCAGCAATAGGCTGCCTAACTGGGGCACTGACATTCTCTATAAGGGGGCAGATTGGGGGCTGGTATCCAATTAGTAGTGATTGGTCGGGGGTTTCAACGATTATTGCGGGTATGGGGGAGAAGGTGATGTCCGTGTACCCGCTATAAAGCGAGTATAAATAGATTAGGCATCACCTAAAGGGAGACCCCATCGGAATGATTCATGCGGGACTTGTTGGATTGTGGGTGACTACAGTTGGGTACTACAGACGGGGCACTGATTGGCACCAATAACCACAAGGGTGGTTTCGCCTGAAATCATGGAATTTTGGAGAACAAAGAAGCATCATTATGATGACAAGGGTCATAGGGCCATGACAAAGGGCATGCAATGCCATCTGGCCGTGTATCATTGCATGAACCAGGATGTTCAGGATGAACAATGCTATTGCTGTTATTTGCAGCTTGCCTGTGAACCAGGTAGCACAGGATGAGCAGTGTTACTGATATCCACTACCTGTTTACGTGACACTGACAGTCGATTCATGAACCAGGAAGCTCAGGATTGGACAGTGATAATGATCCCCTCTACCAGTGTAAGTGTACTGACAGTCTATTCATGAACCAGGGTGCTCAGGATGGACAATGATACTGATCCCCTCTACCAGTGTAAATGTACTGAAAGTCTATGAACCAGGGTGCTCAGGATGGACAGCGCTACTAACCCCCTCCTCCTGTATGTCACTGACAGTCTACTCTTACATCAGGATGAACATTGCTATTGATCCTTCCCTGCCATGTGCAAAACTGCAGGAAGATTCGCCGTCCGGCTCGCCATAACACAAGTTCTACGTTTCCGCACGTTTGTGTATGCCACATCGAGTCTGTAAATGTCATGTTGCAAAAATATTTTCACCTGACCATTTTTATTCACGTTTTATATTCTTAGCCATTGAGAAAGAACTATCGCGCTTAATAAGGTTTGTGAATAGAATTCTAGAACTTCGGTGAGGACTGACACCTACGCCACAGACAGAGCAGTAGCGTTGTGATGGCTGCCATTAGTAGCAGTTATGCAGATCTACATAAGTCGATATTTCCAGGTCATTTGTTTGATTTTGGGAGGAAATGCTGTAAGAGCTTGAATTCCATCAATAATAGATGGTGGCGTAATAAATCAGGCAATTATACAATGGTGACCTTTATGTTCTGGCATTTATATAATGGTACTGCCCATGCCATCATCATATTTTATCTGCTCCTAATACATGATCTGTCAGGACCGCCGCTCTTGGCAAACATGGCGCTCCATAATGTGAGTGAATTTACAACAACAAGAGGCCCTCTATGGGCCACGAGGGGGAGCGGGGATGTTGTCATTGGGGATAGGCCAGTTGTGTTGCTACCGACTGGTACGACGGGAAACACAAGACATATATCACTGAATTCAAAATTCAGTTTTACCATTTAGGATTCTAGGAAAGCTGGGTTCATATACTTGCCAGTTTAGATCTTTCAGGTTTTGCCACCTGGCTTTCCTAAATTTCTATCTGGTTATGTAGAAATATATATCCTTATCTTAAATAACTGCCCACTTAGACAGATATGCCACTCAGACCCTTGGAAAGTTGGGTGACATCCAATACAGAAGCAGGAATGATGGCCATATTGGTTGTCACCTAGCTTTCCCAGGAACTACTACTACTACTTAGACAACAGTACTTCTCCTGCTCTTATAGCAGGCCAATTTGCCTCTCAGGACTCATAAGAAAGCTGGGTGGACGCCAGGAAAGCTTCAATACCATCATATTGGATATCATTTGGCACACTAAGAAAGCTGGGTAGAGTGTAGGAAAGCTGTGATACTAGTCATATTAGTTGTTACTCAGGAATCTAGACATCCAATATCAAAGATGAAATTGTGGGTATATAATCTTTCACCCAACTTTCCCCGGTAAAGATGTAACCTGTTGACATGAAATCTGCCTAACGAGGCAGCTACATATCTCTTTGTACAGGTCGTAGTGGTGGCCACTGGAGATTTTAGGAAAGTTGGGTGGACTCTGTAAAAAGCTGTGTTAGTGCTCTTATTGGAACTTGGGACTCAAGAAAAGTTGGGTGAACTCTAGAAAATCTTTCATGGTGGCCATATTAGTTGTCTCTCAGGACTCCAGGAAAGCAGCAATGGCTGTTACTTAGGGCTCTTAGAAAACTTCATGGACTCTATGAAAGCCTTATTAGCGGTCATACTGTTTGTCACTTTGGGCTATAGGAAAGCGTTAATGGTAGCCATATTAGTTGTCACGCTGAGCTCTAGAAAAACTGGGTAGAAAACTGCGTGGACTCGATTCTAGCCATAATAGTGACCGTACTGTTTGTCACTTGGAGTTCTAGAAAAGCTGGGTGAACCCTAATAGAAGGGCTTTAATGGCGGTTGTCATTTAGGAGTTTCGGAAAGCTGGATAGACATGAAAAGCTGCAACAGTGGCCATATTGGTTGCCCCTCAGGACTCTAGGAAAGCTGGATGGACTCTATTAAAGCTGTAATGGTGGCCGTATAGTTGTCATTTTGGATTCTAAGAAAACTGGGTTGACTAGAAAAGCTGCAACAGTGGCCATATTGGTTGTCACTCAAGACTCAAGGAAAGCTGAGTGAACTGTAGATAAGCTGTAGTGGTGGGCATATTGGTTTTCACTCAGGAGTCTAGAAAAGCTGAATGAACTGTAATGGTGAACATATTAGTTCTCAGAAAGCTGGATAGACGTGAGAGGCTGCAGTGGCGGCCATATTGGTTGTCACTTAGGACTCAAGGAAATCTATAAAGGTTGTCATATTGGCCGTGATCCAGCTTTCCCAAAAACGGATATAAAGAATAGAATGTGTATCCATGTAAGTGTGGATCTAGTCTGTGCTGGTATTCTTTGTATTCGCGGTGACTCAGTGGTGCAGTCTGTCTCGGTGTGAGGCCGCAACGTCTCTAAGTTCAAGGTTTCATCCATTACTGTGATGTTCTCAAGGTTAGAATGACCCAAAACGGCATCTGGGCCCTGACAACCAGGCCGGATAATGGCTGTGTATTATTCATGCGGCTGCTGTCATCGCACAGGAACGTAATATTACATCATGAGAAGGATAAAGAAGGCCTGGAGGGTTTTATCATCACATGGGCCTTAGGTCAGCGCTGGACTGTTGATCAGCTTCTTCTGGAGTTAGAAAGCCACATGACGTGCTGGTACTTGTTGTTCTCCTTCAAGTTTGAAGAAGTTGGGCCTAACGCAGACAGTAAAGCCTGAGGAGCCTTTGTTGCCCATAGCAACCAATCACAGCAAAGCTTTCATTTAGTATTCTGCTTTTGACGAGTGAAAGCTGCGCTGTGATTGGTTGTTATGGGCAACAGACAGAGGGATTTGTCTACATCTACATGATAATAAATCTGGCCCATTGACTTCATGGGGGAGACTTTTCATGCCTTGTACAACCATTTTGGGGTTTTACTCAAAAAATTGTGACTCTTTCACTTTTGCACCATCTTCCTGGAAAGGGGTGTAAATGAGTCCTGAAATTTCAGTGCAGGCGCACAACTCAGCCGAGGGTGCACCTGATATACAAGGGGTCTGTGCTTTCTATAAATGAGGTACAAGCTCTGTCAGTGCAGAGGATATGAAGACTGGCATTGATAAATCGCCCCCCATGTATCCAGAGCCATAGATTAATGGGGTGTCCAGATAAACATTCATCCAAAAACAGCACCACCCTGTCCATGGGTTGTATGTGATTAGAACTGCAATGTGAACTGAACTGCAATACCAGACACATCCTGGGGAGAGGTGTGGCGCTGTTTCGCAATTGTTTTGGTAAGAATGCAGACCCTTTGCTTTGTTAGGGTGCATTCACACGGAGTAACGTGCCGTGTGACCTGGCACGTATACGCCGTGTGAGATTTTGCAAAATCATGGCTGCAAAATAACGCAGCGTATACAAGACTAACTCCCATTGAAATCAGTGGGAGCGTATACGGCGCTCAAAATCTCACACGGCGTATACGTGCCAGGTCACGCCATGTGAATGCACCCTTATTTTGATGGACACCATGATGGCAACCCAACGGACGCCATCAGTAGGGTGAGACGGACACTGATGATGTGCTGGGTTCATAGTACAATGACAAAAATAGCAACACAAATGTGAACATGAACCGTTCTCTGAACCGTGCAACGGGGTAACCTTTTTTTGGTTCTTGTAGTTCTAGTGCAGCTGGTGAAAGACATTCTGCTTACACATTCTGCTGGGATGTGTAGTACCACCGACAGCCTTTCTTTCCCATTCTGCATTGTGATGAGTGGATAACAGGCCAAGAGCGGGGAGAGGGAGAATATAGAAATCATTAGATGACGGATTAGGCGGGTACCAGGTTCTTAAAAGGATTGTGTCTGAATCCTCTATTGATCAGGCTGGTGAGGGCAGGTGGACGGGGGAGGGAACCAGAGGACGCTTGGGTCAGGACTCATTATTCCACCCAGAGGAAGGAGAAACAAGTTCAAAGCATCGCCTTGCTTAGCTGCACTGTCACGTCTCTGATAGATATCTCGCCGGGAAGGTGCTCGGGCAAACTTTACACGTTTGATTCCATGGTGCGATGTCATTAGAGCGAAGAATTACAGCAGTCTTTTCATTATGTGAATAACAGACGATATATATATATATATATATATATATATATATATATACAACCGTGCACATCTATGGGAAAACGTCCATGGACGCATGCCCTCACCACAAATTGGACAGGTATAGGACCCATAATATGGGCGTGTGTATGGGGCCATAGAAAATATTGGGTCAGTATGCTAGCACACCACTAGCACAATGACAAAACATTTTTAAAATCAGCTTTTTCATCATATTGCCATTATACAATGTTTTTATGGTCCCAGACGAGACCCCAATTTTGAGCGGCAGCAAAATTATCGATCTCAATTTACTGATGTTTAAAAAAAAATTGGACTCGCCAAACACATTAGATTAATGTGTGCTAAGCCCACCGATTTGAGCAAGGCCGGTCAACCACCTAATGTGTATAGGGTGACCCATAGAGGACGACACATCGGGCTGTTGGGTCTTTATTGTTCTTGAAGGAAATAAGCTTCCACCATGAGAAGTCAACTAGCGGCTTATTCCCTAGCCCTATGTAGAACACATGTACGCTCCATCAATCCAAGTGTGTAGGTGTATGGGGGGAGGGCTGTCTAGAGTGTATGGACAAGACAAAATTTTTGATCCTGAGCATCAGCGATATTTTATATTTCTGCTTATTGATATGAAACACCATGTTATGTGTGTATAGGGTGTCCCATAGAGTACTCTCTTATTCATATGTAGAAAACATGCACACTCCATCAGTCCAAGTGTGCATGTGTGTTGGAGACAACTCTAAATTGTTCATACAACTAGGCTGTAGTAGGTTGGTTACAAGGGTCGGTTGTACAATTTGGGAGCTGTAATGTAATAGTAATAAGAGATGGTTGTAAATTAGGGGAGCTGATAGAATGCTGTTTAAGAGGTGAAAAAAAAACATGTAGGTGGTAGTCAAAGTAATCAGTGTCACCTTTAATTATGGATTGTGTTACAATGGAACTGTTAGTGTATAAGGTTGGTTGTACAATTTGGGAACAGTGTTGGTTGTGGAGGAAAATTGTACAGTGAAAGAATATCTGTCAATGTGGTTGTTGGTCATGAAGGGTGATCATACAATTAGGTTGTAGTTGAAGATGACTGTCACTTTTAGTTATGGATCATGTTACAATGGAACTGTTAGCGCATAAGGGTGGTTGTACAATTTGGGAACAGTTTTGGTTGTGGAGGAAAATTGTACAGTGAAAGAATATCTGACAGTGTGGTTGTTGGCTTGGACGTTGGTAATACAATTCGGTTGTAGTTGAAGAATACATTGTCACTTTTAGTTATGGATCATGTTTACAATGGAAGAATTAGTACATAAGGGTGGTTGTACAATTTGGGAGCATTGATGGTTGTACTTGATAACAGTACAATAGGAGAACATCGGACAGTGTAACTGTTGGCTAACTGTAGTGTAATGGTTGGTTATGGAGGTGACTGTACACGGTAAGAACAACTGACAATATTAATGTTGACTCTAGAAGGCGATCCTATACTTAGGTTGTAGTAGGAGTTGGAGATGTCAGCGTCACTTTTTGTTATGGAGCATGTTACAATCGAACTGTTACTTAACGAAGTGTGGTTGTACAACTTGGGAACGTTGGAGTAGTAATGGTTGTTTATCAAGGCGATTGTACCATGTGAGAACATCTGACAAGCTAAGTGTTGACTATGAAACGTTGATCATACAGTAAGGGTGTAGTAGAAGTCAGTGTCACTTTGAGGTTACAATTGAACCATTGGTTACAGAAGGACGGTTGTACAATTTGGGAACAGAAGACAATATAATGTTAGGTAACGGAGTTGATTGTATATTGTGAGAATGTATAATGAGACCAACGTAGGCTGTTTTCAATCAGATTGTAGTTGACAATTTATGGTGGTGAATTCTGGATATTGTCAGTGCTAGGTGTGTGTGGGTGTACAAGGAAGGACTGTGTAGAAAATTGAATGCTTGCTTATGGCAGCTGCCTGCATGATGAGGGGCTAAGGTAGCCCTCTTGTTAATGAGGTGGCGGTATAATGAGGGAACGGTAGAGACAATGTCACTGTTGATTACGGAGGGCACTTGTATAATGAGGAGTAGTGGAGCTATTATACAATGAGGGGGGCCATACAATGACTGAACAGCAGACAATGTAACTATAGGATAGTCAAGTGGATGCATTAGACCATACAGAGAAGAAACATTGTAACATGGGGTGAGGGATCATGATGAAAAATTGTAACTTTCAGGTAGATTTACTACGAGCAGGCAACGTTTTACGTCTTGTCTTTGTCTGTCTTTTGAATAGACCCCGTCCAGCAAGGTTTTATAGGCAGCGTGCCTTTGTATGTAGTGCCGCTGCAGTAGCAGAGGAGGTATAATTCAGTTCCCTGCCGTCATTGGCTGGCAGCGGCGCAGGCTTTCACAGCTCTGAATGGGTTAAGCCGTGTAATGCTGTAAAATATTCCAGTTTACAGCCCTTAATTAGCTAACATCACCTCTGGCGCTGGGATAAGATGAATTAGGAGATTGTGAGCGATGGCGGCGGTGGTGCTGGTGGTGGCTGAGCGCATCTCGCTTCGCCTAGCACCTGAAAGAGAAGCGGCGTCGGAGGTGTGGGGCTGGGGAATATTAGCACGCCGCATGTTGGATGAAATATATCAAGGCCTTGACAGCGGCGCAGCTGAGACGAGAGCGAGCCGTGATTGACACCCGGGGCACAAAGAGAACAATGATTCCGAGGCGGAAAGGTGATGTTAGGAGCGTTGGCGCTACGCAGCATTCAGATCTCGGAGGTGTGCCAGAAGAAAGATGGGGTCACCACCGGGGGAAGGTCAAGATAAATGATGGGTGATGGTGGGAAGGAAGCGAAAGCTGTGGGATTATTAAAAGCATCTCTTGGAAGAGACTTGGATCCTGTAAGCATGGTGGGGCTCGGTTCCAGGTGTTTGGGTCCTAAGACAACAGTCACATTGTACACAAGCTTATAGGTGTTATAGTGTTGGACCTACGCAGCGTTCAGATCTCGGAGGTGTACCAGATGAAAGAGGGGTCACCATGGGGGGAGGTCACGATAAATGGGTGATGGCCAGAATGAAGCAGCAGCTTTGGGATTATTAAGATCTCTTGGAAGAGACTCAGATCCTGTAAGCATGGTGGGGCTCGGTTCCAGGTGTTTGGGTCCAAAGGAAACAGTCACATTGTACACAAGCTTATAGGTGTTATAGTGTTGGACCTACGCAGCGTTCAGATCTCGGAGGTGTACCAGATGAAAGAGGGGTCACCATTGGGCTGGGGGGTCACAATAAATGGGTGATGGCGGGAATGAAGTGGCAGCTCTGGGATTATTAAGATCTCTTGGATGAGACTCGGATCCTGGAAGCATGGTGGGGCTCAGTTCCAGGTGTTTGGGTCTTAAGGCAACAGTCACATTGTACACAAGCTTATAGGTGTTATAGTGTTGGACCTACGCAGCGTTCAGATCTCAGAGGTGTGCCATAAGAAAGAGGGGTCACCATGGGGGGGCGGTCAAGATAAATAGGTGATGGTGGGAATGAAGTGGGAGCTGTGGGATTATTAAGAACATCTTTTGGAAGAGACTCGGCTCAGTTCCAGGTGTTTGGGTCCTAGGGCAACAGTCACATTGTATGCAGACTTATGGGTGTTATAGTGCTGGACCTATGCAGTGTTCAGATCTCAGAGGTGTACCAGATAAAAGAGGGGTCACCCTGGGGGGGAAGGTCAAGATAAATGGGTGATGGCGGGAATGAAGTGGGAGCTCTGGGATTATTAAGAACATCTTTTGGAAGAGACTGGGATCCTGTAGGCATGGTGGGGCTCGGTTTGAGGTATAGTTGGGTCCTAGGGCACCAGTCACACTAAGCCTCCTATGCAGGCACACTGTACACAAGCCTATGGGTATTACACTGAGATATCTTCCACCCCAAGGTGGCCTTTTGGGGATTTCATAGCCAGTGTATGGATTATGGACCCAGGGCACTAAAGTAAACAAATACAATGTAAGATATTTCAGGGGCTCCCATGTATAAGGGACAAGTGTTTTTTGGATAGGGCTACACAGCGACGAGTAACATAATGTTGTACAGAAGTCACACAACTAAAATTTCAATGCATTTCTTTGTCGCAGGTTACACATAGCATGCAACTTTTTTTTTTTTTACCATAAACCTTAGTGTGAGATGTGATTTACCTATAAGTGGACATTCTTAATATAGTCATGTGACTTCTATGCGACTTTATGTTGCGTAATACATGTTGCTGAAACGCATTTATCTCGCACATTTCGGATGCTTGGACAATGGTAAATCTGCACATGGTTTTTCAGATGCATTGTCTGAATAGACCCTTAGTGAGAGTGCAGAGGTTTCAATTGCAAAAGGGCCCTAAATGGAAAGGGTCACATTGATGCCCATAGACTTCTTTGATCTCCCAGTCATAATGCCCAGCTGCCATGATGCCATGATGTCAACTGTACAACATCACGTAGATGTAGCAGGATGACTACAGATAATATCACAATGAGCTGTGCCACATGACAAACTCGGCTGTGCTACTTCTATATGGCGGACAGAAAGTCATGGCTGTTTAGGCCCCAGGTATAGCGAATGAATAGGACCAAGAATGACCTCTTGAGAAAAAAAAGAACCACTCACACAAATGAGAGGTCTTATCTATTGGTTCCTGTGGTGAGGAGGGGTCTTGGAGATGAGGGTTTTGTGTACAAGGTCATTACAGAAGTGAATGGGGGGGGGGGGGAGAGATAATTGTATAAAACACGCAGCCATTACGCCTTTGTGTTTTATGTGTGGGACACGCACAGCCCTGAAGGTTACAAGGTGACAAGCAAAAACATGGAGACACCGCGAGCTGCCAAAACAGCTCCATCCCCATCCATCCTCATCAAAAACGGATCTGCATATGTCTCTGAATGTGCATCAGGGGAGCTGAAGCCGGCGAGGAGGAGAGAGACAGGGAACGCCAGAGAGGGGACACGTATGGAGGAGCGGAGAGAGACAGGCGCAGAGACGTCAGAGAGGAGACACGTATGGAGGAGCGGAGAGAGACAGGCGCAGAGACGTCAGACAGCGTGCACGGGGTTAAGGGAGAATTCTTGTATTGTAGTCGTCTGTAGTGTCAGGCCTCGGAAGTCAAAGGGTTAAGCCAGTGGCTATTTTTTCATAATTTTGTGTCACGGACCGCGGCGTCGATTCTATTAAAAAAAAAATATATTGATCCAAAATTGTATTATTCGATTTATAGCGCATAACATGGCTGTAAAATAAATCTTGATTTGTGGCATAAATTATTTTTTTTTTTTTAAAAAACTGAATTTCTAAAATTTTGAAATTAAATTTTTCATCGGCTCAGTGGCGGATCCAGATGGGGATCGTGATGTTATGTTGTACAACATGTTGTGATATCGGAAGCGCCCAAATTTTTGTCAAGTCTGCCGTATGTGTAGTACATCAGTTGTTTGGTATACTGTGACCATCTAACCATACCGTGATAAATATGGCGATAAATATGGCGACCATATGGGTCTTTCGTATCCTTACTGGCCACGGATGCTCCCATGGTAATGGAAAGAGTCCAACATTTGGGCGTAGAGGCTAAGCAAGATCCATGCGGTCTAAGGCCGAGGTGCAAGATGGACATTTTTCACGACATTTTGCACCCAAGGAGCACCGGCTTTCACGAATCCCTTATACATTTGAGTGTGAAAACGGACAGAAATAGGGCATGACTTATATTGTGACGGTTTGTGACAACAGACGGTCACATGAATAGCCCCCATTTACAGTCACGTGAATACAGCTTAAGTATTTAGGCTGCATTCACATGACCGTAGATGATTTTGGACCCATGTTTTCAATAGAATAGATGAGACTGAGCCTCAAAACCGGACAGGGATAGGACCTGCTCTATATGTTGCTGCTTGGTCCTACGGCTCCCCGCGCAAATCTGCCATAATACTGCCTTGCTCTTGAGACAATAGGTATGAATGGCCTGTATATCGCTTGGTCAAAACTTACAGCCGTGCGCATGACACCTTATTGCGTCCTTAATGGCGACGTATGCAACGCTATGTACTGTAATTCTGAGTCTGGAAAAGCTGGGTGACAACCTTCACGACATCTTCAATGGTAAAACTCTGTAATGTCACCGTATTTGTGATCCCCACATTTATGGATTCCATTGTTATCTTCCATCTTTGCCGTGCTGGTTAGAAAATTGAAATCTGGCGTCCGCTTGCTATGGGTTACTGTACCATTGTCTCGTGTGGGTTTTATATGAGAGACATTTTGGCTGGTACAGTATACAAAAAGACGGCCTCTTAAGGGTCCGCTGAAACTCCATTTTTGGCCTCTAAAATTGAACAGTCGACAATTTGTCGCGACCTCCTGAAATTGATAGCGGGAGATTATTACACGTATGGGATATCCGCATCTCATTTCGCCAAGGTAAAATGTCACCTCCAAATTGTCCCTGAGATAAGACCACTGAAGCAGGAGCGGGGTCTACGATGAATAGGTATATGCAAATTGACCCCATTATTATGCAAATTAGCCTCTCCATCTGGAAAAGGCACATTAACCAGCTCGCTTTCCACTGGTGCGAGTGGCTGGGCAGCCATATTGCGTCTGCTTCTCCGGTCGGGGTCCACCATGCTGGATCTCCCATACCAAGGATGTAAAGATATACTATCCACACATTGTGGGCAATAATTCTGCAAAATATATCAGGCTATAGAATTTATTCCGTTATCATTGCTACTCTATGGCACATTTTGGAGGGGAGGGGGGGCTTAAAAAGGGGCATGTCTTTATAGGGAGGGGTGTAGTTTAAAGGCACCATCATTATTAAGCAAATTTTTGTCCCATCTTAAGCCAAGGAATACTTGTTATTAGTTATTATATCCATTAATAATTGTAGGCCGCTAGGGGGTCAGTATAGGCCGGAAAATTTAGATGTGTTGCTTAGCAACAGTGATCACGTTTCATGGGTGACAACAATAGATCTCCATGCTACCAGGTGGTGACTCATGTGCGGCACTGGATGGTGGGTTTCACAATATCTAACACAGTGTTGGCCAAAAGTATTGGCCCCCCTGCAATTCTGTCAGATAATACTCGGTGTCTTCCAGAAAATGATTGCAAGCACAAACTCTTTGGTAATATCTTCATTTATTTTGCTTGCAATGAAAAAAACACAAAAGAGAATGAAAAAAAAAAAAGTCAAATCATTGATCGTTTTACACAAAACTCCAAAAATGGTCCGGACAAAAGTATTGGCCCCCTCAGCCTAATACTTGGTAGCACAACCTTTAGACACAATAACTGCGCACAACCGCTTCCGGTAACCAGCAATGAGTTTCTTACAAGGCTCTGCTGGAATTATAGACCATTCTTCTTTGGCAAACTGCTCCAGGTCCCCCCTGAGATGTGAAGGGGGCCTTCTCCAAACTGCCACCAAGAGATCTCTCCTCCCCCACAGGTGTTCTATGGGATTCAGAGCTGGACTCATTGCTGCCACTTTACAAGTCTCCAGGGCTTTCTCTCACCACCATTTTCTAGTGCTGACCTGAAGTGTGTTTTGGGTCATTGTCCTGCTGGAAGAGCCCTGACCTCTGAGGGAGACCCGGCTTTCTCACACTGGGCCCTACATTATGCTGCACAATGTGTTGGTCGTCTTCAGACTTCATAATGCCATGCACACGGTCAAGCAGTCCAGTGCCAGAGGCAGCAAAGCAACCCCAAAACATCAGGGACCTCCGCCATGTCTGACTGTAGGGACCGTCTTCTTCTCTTTGAAGGCCTCTTTTTTTCCTGTAATCTCTATGTTGAGGCCTTTTCCTACTTTTGTCTCCTCTGACCAGAGAACATTCTTCCAGAACGTTTTGGGCTTTCTCAGTTAAGTTTTGGCAAACTCCAGCCTGGCTTTTTTATGTCTCTGGGTAAGAAGTGGGGTCTTCCTGGGTATCCTACCATACATGTCCCTTCTCATTCAGACACTGAGGGATAGTACGGGGTGACACTGTTGTCCCCTCGGACTGCAGGGCAGCTTGGACTTGTTTGGATGTTAGTCGAGGTTCTTTATCCACCATCCGCACAATCTTGCGTTGAAATCTCTTGTCAATTTTTCTTTTCCGTCCACATCTCGGGAGGTTAGCCACAGTGCCATGGGCTTTACACTTCTTGATGACACTGCGCACGGTAGACACAGGAACATTCAGGTATTTGGAGATGGACTTGTAGCCTTGAGATTGCTCATGCTTCCTCACAATTTTGCTTCTCAAGTCCTCAGACAGTTCTTTGGTCTTCTTTCTTTTCTCCATGCTCAATGTGGTCACACAAGGACACAGGACAGAAGTTGAGTCAACTTTGATCCATTTCAACTGGCTGCAAGTGTGATTTAGTTATTGCCACCACCTGTTAGGTGCCTCAGGTAAGTAACAGGTGCTGTTAATTACATAAATTACAGAAGAATCACATGATTTTTCAAACAGTGCCAATACTTTTGTCCACCCCCTTTTTATGTTTGCTGTGGAATTATATTCAATTTGGCTTTTTGACAATTCTTTTTGTGGTTTTCCATTGAAGACAAATTAAATGAAGATAATAATACCAAAGAATTTGTGCTTGTAATCATTTTCTGGAAGAATTATCTGACAGAATTGCAGGGGTGCCAATACTTTTGGCCAACACTGTACATACATTTGACAAGTATGATGCAGGGGAAAATTTTTGGACAAGGCCATACCCCTATGACATCGACCCCAAGCCCTTTTGGGGAATGACACATCGCTTTTTTATGACTTGGGAAAGGAATGTGATGGCTACTCCCTTTAATTCGGGATGTGACCGGCACATAAAAGTGTCCATGTCGCCTATAAATTGAGATATGGACAGTGGATACACTAGGGAGATCCACCCAATTGTGTGTAGTATTGCAGCTCAGCTTTATTGAAGTCATGGAGCTAAACTGCAATACCATAGTCAACCTGTAGACAGGTGTGGCGCTCTTTGTAGAAGAAAGCGACCATATTTTTATTCTAAATAATGATTCACATTGCGATAATGAATAGACTGTATATTGGTCTGACCGTTGCGTCTCTCGAAAGATGACCATGGCTACCACAGGCTATTCCTAACCAACTATTGACAACAAGGCCAATTTTTGTCATATCTAAGCCACTCAAAATCTATACCATTGGTTTCCCTATATTTACCGGTCGGACCAGCAGCGGCAGGTCTCCTAGTCCGTGGCCAAATTTCGTTGCGACCGCCACCAACCCTATCATCAGTCTGTGACTAATTTTGGCTTAATAAAGATTTAGGCAAAGCTTTATAAAAAAAAAAAAAAAACGGTTAAAAGTCGGCATTATTAAAAAATCCCCCCCCAGGTTTTTGTCGCGGCGCTCCCTTACAAGAGCAAAGTGGTGAATAATGTGACACTGCAGCGTGTGACCGGGATGAGGGATGGGAAGTGATAAATAAATAAATCACGCCGCGGCGTTCAGGGGAGCTGGGATCTAATTGCTTCTCTGTTTGGACGCGGCAGCTCCTGACATCTCATCTACCGATGTCTTCAATGAGGTAATCACCACCTGTCAATCTCGGGGCTGCAGCCGCCACCGCCGCTGCCCCCACTGACAAAAGCGTGTCCCACCCTCCCCGCAGTCCTCGCTCCCTCTCTCTCCAGATGTTCCCCGTGTCACTATGGCAGGCAGCGTGTAATAGGGGCAGAGTAAATATGCAGATCAGGTACGACAAGGGGCTGCGTAATTGGAGTCATTAGGCTTCGCTTCTGATGACTAAAATGGCTTCTTTTTTTTATTTAATTACGGTACAATCGCTGTGAATTTTTTAATTTTTTCATCCAAATAAAATAATGAAAATACAAAGAGCGTTGCTAGTCGTGGTACTAGGCCGGTAAAAATAGCTGTAACCTGCACTGCCTGGCCGCCATCTTGAATCCAAAAGTGTAAGCGGGTCAGGTTCCCTACCATAGTATTTTGTATGATTTTATCAACCCTTGATTTTTCCTGACAACCCTGTGTATAGGTTATATTTTTCCGTCTATGGCTAAGGCTAGGTTCACAGCTGCGTTCTGTCCCCGAATCCACTTGAAAAATGCTCGCAGGACTTTTCT
The DNA here is from genome assembly GCF_031893055.1 of Leptodactylus fuscus. NCBI lineage: Eukaryota > Metazoa > Chordata > Amphibia > Anura > Leptodactylidae > Leptodactylus > Leptodactylus fuscus. The sequence continues at coordinate 15,264,268 of NC_134272.1, read as the reverse complement.
CTCTGCATTTTTCAGGCGCGGACCGGTGGTCCTCATTATAGTGTTTGATATAGTTCCAGGGGATTGGGTTTCCGTTTTCCTGGACCCGAACAACGTAAACCCAAACGCAAGTGTGAACCTAAAGTAAGGCCACACATAGCTAACCGCTGCAGAAAGGAAACGCGTTGGGGAAAAAAATTACGCTAAAAACACATTTTTTCACTTCTTTTTGACTCCTTTTTTCATTCCCCCCCAATATGGGGAATAATCATCTTTTTTGCAGGTAAAATTGACTTAAAAAACGCATGCGTTTTTCTCCAATGATGAAGTTAAACAAGACCTTAGTCACTTTGTCTGGACCGTAAGACATTGCGTTTTTTTTGCACGGCCTTTCCACAGTGTTTTTGGCTGTTTTAGAAATGCAGCGAGTGAAAAAAAAAAGTGCCTCATTTTCCAGTCCCAGCAAATCCGATTTTATTTAATCTCATCCACGCATTGCAGGAAAAAAAAATAAAACAGCAGAAAATGCAGTGGTGTGCTTTTTTGTGAAACGCTACGCCAGTAGATGTATGATAATATGGCTCCCATCTTTGGTGCAAGACCCTCTCTCGATCAACGCCTCGTTCGCCACTTTCCGCAAATGTGGAAGCAGCGGGGCTGAGAGTGGGGCGGGCTGGGGACGCCACAGCCGGACATATTTATTATAAGTCATGGCGGTTTTTTGGCATGAATTATACAGGAAATCTATGTCAATTCATGACTGGTGACTTATTATGGGGCTGGAGCTTCTTGGTAATTCAGGAGTGCCTTGCGCATGTTGGGTCCGTTATTAAGACTGGCGTACAACATGCCAGTCACATAGATATGTGTCACGTAGATATGGCTTCACAGCAAATGGACATGTAAACGTCATGGCGTTGATAGGTACATAGCATAACTCCCTCCCCTTCCCATTCTGATTTGTCATCAAATGAGGCCTACATGCTGGGTGTTGTAGTTCTGCGGCTAATCCCTTTTAGAGGCCCGGTGTAGGCGGAGAGATGAGATCGCAAGCTTCAAAGCCTGCTACAACAAGCGGCGGATCCTCATGGGGCCTTGTGAATTCCTCTCAATAACTCTCCATTAGACAGGACGCCTCTGAAAGAAGAGGTGCAGAAGAGGCTGCGGGCTTTACTAAGCAACAAGCCCCCCATGGTGCTCACAGTCAGTAAATATGAAGTCGGCCTACGACATGGCTGTGTGACTGATGCCCATCACCATTTTCTACGTAATACCTTTTTGTGCACAAAAGAAAAAAAATTATAGTGTTACATTTTATTTCCAACGCATTAATATTTCAGATGACGCGACAGACAACATTACAGCGAGCGAAATCTAAAAATTGCCTGATAAATGCGGGAGCTTCGACGTATTTGTGAATCTGTCGCCTACTCGCAGGCGGCCAATCTACTGGAAGTTATTAACACCTCTTAATCGCAGACAACTACGCACCGCGTGATGTCGCAACTCCCCTGTGAATGCATGGGCAGGCGTCTTAGTGATGGGGGACATTTCTCAATACTGTTGCTAAAGAAGACTAGAGAAGTTGCCCATAGAAACCAGTCACATTCCACCATCGTTTTTCAGAAAAAAAAAAATTACATCATCAATTTAATTGGTTTCTATGGGCAACTGCCTCCATTTTCCTACGTACCCTTATTTTTTTTGCAACGTAAGCAACCCGTAAGGCACTAAGTGATGACATCATCCAAAATTACATAATATACTCACATCTGTCTTCCATGATGTAATTAGGAAGTCAGGTGCCTCAGTGTTGCAAACCAATAGAGGGCGCTCACTGGAATGTGCAAGCCTGTCTTCCCTGATGTAATTAGGGTATGGGGGCACTCGTCCACATTAGGGAGAGTGTTTGCCTACATAGGCAGTACGGAGACTTACAAGTCATTCCTGCTCCGCTAGGGATTATGGGTAAAAAATATGCAAATCTAATCTCCTGGATGGAATTAGGAGAACAGAGTGCACTCTGTACACCACCCTATAGAGGGCAGCATCCTTAACATCATGAACGACTCAGTTATAAAGTCTTTTAATCATGATGTGGATTTAATTGCTAAATCAGTATTTCTGTCCCAAAAGGAACAGATTCCCAACTATGGACAGCGCTGTTTCGGCCTATTGGGCCATCCTCAGCATAGCGTAGGGATACTGATTTAGCAGAGTGAGAGACTATAGACCAGGGTATGGGGGCACTCGTCCACATTAGGGAGAGTGTTTGCCTACATAGGCAGTACGGAGACTTACAAGTCATTCCTGCTCCGCTAGGGATTATGGGTAAAAAATATGCAAATCTAATCTCCTGGATGGAATTAGGAGAACAGAGTGCACTCATGTAATTAGGAAGACAGAATCTCAGTGACATAGCCCAATAGAGGCTGCTCCCTTTAACATCATGCTCGACCTTCCAAGAGGCCTTTGTTTTGCAATGATGCTGGGATTATTACCAGGTATAGTCTCTCAACTGAGGACGGCCGTTTCGATGTTATTGCATCTCGTCAGCCCGGTGTAGAGAAGACTATATACTCAGTAATATGTTTCGGCCATTTTGTGACTTACTGATTAATCTAATCCCCTTTGTTTTTGGGTAGGAGGATGCCCGTCTCCAGAGGAACTGTATCAGGAAACAAGGGTGAAGGGAATTGGCCCAAGGGGTCACAGAGGGGAAAATAAAACATCAAAAATGGCATTTCATAGGTCAGTCTTGCTCTGTGTGAGGGAATCTTAAGAAATTCGGCGTCCTCTATGGGCCAGAAACTCAATAGATTACATCTGTTTCTTACATAAATCATACTTGTCAACTCTTCGGGAATATCTGGAAGGTACCCAAATAAAGGGCTGACCTCCTGGACTCTGGGAAGAGTCGGCAGGGCTCCCGGGTCTAGCAGAATGCACCGACGTCCTCTGGGTTAGCAGTAATTGTATACTTGGCGTTGGAACTTTATATTCTGGTCACGTTCCAAAAAAGGAGCAAAATGGGCTGTGGCCCTCTTCATAGGGGAAAATTTTCATGGTACGTAGAACACGTTGTTTTCCCTTTGGTTACTCCCAAAATGTTGGCAAGTGTAGTGTAAATTATACTAAATTTGTCAGGTCCCAAGTCCACGTCCTCGCCATTGAACCCACGCCTTGCCCATTTGTCATGTTTCACTTATTTACACCAGATACGTGGCCATCATACCTTCTAAAAATTTGTGTCCCGAGGAGCAAAACCAAGCGCCTAAATATATAGCATTGACTATAGTACAAAAGAAAGGGGGTGGGGGGAATCTCACTGAATAGACAGATGCAGCCTCATTGCAAACTGAAAAAAAATTCTTAAAATAAAAATATTAAGTCAAATTTTACAAAAAGTTACAAAAATGACCATTAGCAAATAAGAGAAAGGCCATCTATATAACGTACATATATCCCGCCATCGTATATTATAGTGCAAGTGGGGTCAAAGGTTACATTGTCCAAAGCGAATGCCAATTCTTATTCCGGTCATGACTTGGGTCAATCACCTATTCGTTGTGTGGAACGATACTTGAACTGGCAGGGGAGGGGTCCCCAGCTGTCCCATTCTTTAGAGGTGACAGGGTCTGTTACTTTTTGGCAGGCGGCCAGTGCATCCCCTTAACGTCATTAGCTGGTGTGACATGGATTTCAAAATCCGTCTGGAGGTCGCGCGAAATCAATTGCAAGGTCAGCAACGTGCACTCTTAAAGGGACAGCGCTGCTTATTTTGATTTTTGGGGCTCGCTTTGCAGGAGGCCTGCAATTACATGAGCATGTTATGTTGCAACATGAAAGTCTAGTCCGCTTGTCCCGTGGAGAACAAAGTTGTTTAAAAAAAAAAAAGAATTTCTGGAATTTTTCTCAAAATTTTTGAACCCAGAAATCAAAAAATTTGGAGTAAAAGTAAAATGGTGCGCAATACAGACCGGTGATTTGCTCCCCATCGGCCGTTGCACCTATATGTACGTTTGCATGTGACTACATGTAAATTTTCCGATATTTTTAGCTTGTCCCCCGTCGTCTGACAGCACATGTGGCGGTCACGATTTTACAGAGGTGACGTTGCTCATGTCCTTAACACGTAGTGATCTTTACTTCCTGACTGGTGTTTGCACACCTCCTGTAAGATGGATTAGAGCGTGTTTACTGGAAGGGAACAAGAGAGCGCTGATTCGCTGCACAGATGTCAACCGATAAAGTTACAGGACCGATGCTCTGCAGACCTGTCAGGAAATGCTCTGCACAGGTACGTGCTGTGGACTCGCCGGACGATATATTTACAGCTTCGGCTGTCCTAAGTCCCTTCAGGTGAAGCGGAGACACGATTGTCATTGATCTGGAAAGGAGACGCAACATGAAGGAGACTCTCCGCAGACTGGTAACCTGAAATTTTTATGTTTTCTGTCCTTTGGGGCCCAGTTTCTGTACACGCGGAATTCACTGCGTCGGAATAGACCCTTCGTGAAGGACATTCATCGCCAAACATTTTATATAGTTGAAAAATGAATTTAAAAATCAATTTTTGGATTTTTTAAAATTTTTTATTCATTTACCTATTGCATATAATTTTTTATTGATCCGTGTATTTCCGTTGACTATTGACTAATATCCGAATGTATTCTTACAGTGTTGTATCTGTATGTACCTCCAACTGTCCTGTTTTTCATCCCCTGAGGGAGCATGGTTTTTGATAATATGCCCCAAAATTGGTGTTTCTATGACAAGGCCCAGTGAATGGGGATTGGATGTTTGGAGGTTTGTCTATCTTATCTACCATCTAGTGGGAACTATTAGGCCCCGTTCACATGGGGCAAGAGGGGCGGATTATGGTGCTGAATCCACATCATAATCCGCCCCCTCACAATGGAGGTCTATGTAGACGAGCTGCCCTTTCTTCAGCCGGACTCCGTGGCTAATTCAGCCCCGGCATCCGCCTAGTGGCAGCACCCTCCGGAGTGGGCCCGTTCATTTGGGCCTACTCCGGAGGGGGAAGCCGCAATTGTCAGAAGCCGCGACAGTCGGGGCTGACGCATTTTGGCCCTATTGTTGACGCAGCTCTCGGGACCAAAATCCGCCAATCCGCTCCCTGTGTGAATGGGGCCTTTAACATTCCCTGCCCAATCCAGGGACAATCCCACCATGATACCAGTGGATCCTCCGGTGGGCCCAGGTCCTAACACAGTAATGGTCCAGCAAAAGACACTCAATTTTGAAGGGCACTATGGTCTATTTCCAAAACATTGTTGGCCCCAGAGGAGTAACATGAAGGTCTTGGGCCCCAGTGTGTTATCTGTACCAGGCCCCCTAACTATAATGTGTCATTTATAGTATCGGTCTACATATATTAGGAAGATACCTTATTTTACCCCTAAGGGTCCTGGGCCCGGGTGCGACTGCACCCCCTCAGGTTAAGCTCTTGTGCGTGCCCCAGAATCATTTTATCAGGTGGGCTCAAAGAACCTTAATCCAATACTAAGAAAGTCGTCCACTACCCTCTCTGGACATATAGGGTGGGCCGAGAGCAAACCCTACCAGCTGAATGAAGTTGAAGGATTGTGACTCATACATCCAATACGGCTGCCATTGCAGATCCCACAAGAGTTGCCACCTATTCGTCTTGGCGTCCTATACGACAGTATCTCATATATATGATGACATAATTGTATTGACTTGCTATTCAGGGGAGTAGCCTGACAACCCCATGGTGGCTTTAATGTCACCCATATTGGTTTACCCCTCTTTCCCAAACACAGGTCTTACATTTGCTGGTGCTTGTAGTACTTGTCCTGTGGGTCTGGCTGTGTGTTTTGATGAAAGCAGAAACCCGAATCTGGTCTGAAATACAAGGAAAAAAAAATTCTCAGTGCTTTGAAGGCATTGAAAGAAGTTTCTGGAGTAAGTGCTTTTTGTGGTGGCCTCCGCCCAAACACAGCTGCTGGAGTGTACAGTGACCTCCGAGCTGGGTGCGTGATGTTGGATAATATTCGCAGGTAGAAAACGATGATGTCGGGTTTTATGATTATTACAATGCAGAGCAAAAATTTCCACAGGGTGCAGCCTTATATGACATTATGTAGCCTAACCTGCTGAATTTTATGTTTTTGGATGGCTCGTGGTCAGTACTTCAGCCATGTTGGCCGTAACAGGATCACAAAACGAGGACCTAGAGCTAAATTCTAAATAACCTTTCTATAACCCTTCATTACTTGACTCTCCCCCATGCTGGCCTAGCCCATATGGCCCCTCTATTTTTTGTAGGACTAACCCCTCCATTATCAGTCAGATAACTGTGATTCGGATAAAGTGGAGTCCCACAAATGTTCACTGCACATTGGGAAGGGGTTTGGAGGCCAACCATCTTTGTGGACCATAAGCCCTACATCTATATATTTCATATACATCGTATCTGTAAAATTGAAAATACTATCACTGTATTATAAAATAAAATTCCCAAAACATTTTAAAAGGGAACTTCACCCAAAGGTTTCCTCACTGTTGTTACTTGGTTTCTGTAATTTCAGTAATTTGGACACATAGTCACTTGTGACACTAATAGGTCTACCCTATAGGCAGCTGTCGTTTTATTGGGGTTTGATGGGGAGATCACTGAGTTGAGTTGTCCTTTAAGGCACCAATCCATCTCGAAATATGATCATTTATTATGACTCCTACTCTGAAATTCAGAAGGTTTCGCTTTCAGACGGAAGGGTAAAACAACAGCTCATATTGATCGTCATTTCGCTATGTATGCCCTGGGGGAAGACCATGACCACTATGACCAGAGAGGGAGAGACCAGCCACTAGCCACTGAAGGGTAATAAAACAACAGCTCATAGTCGTTGTCACTTCCATATGTAGGCCCCAGGGCAGTACTATAACCGCTACGACCAGAGAGGGAGAGACCAGCCACTATCGTAGGCCTCTCCATGGCGCCATCTCTACACCACACAGCCATCGGATGTTGCATCTTACCCTCCAAAACAGGACTTAAGATCTGTCAAGACTACTAATTACCTGAAAACCGCGCCCACTGCAAAAGCAACATGGTCTAGAATTTAATATTTAATAATATTTTTAGAAATATAAATACAGCATTGGGGGCATTATATCTTAGTCATGGCAGCCCAAGCAGGTAGGAGGAGGAGGAGTTTAAAAAGTCACAACCCGAACTCAGACTTAAAGGGAATCTTTACTACCTCCACCAACTCCAGCTCTTTGCATCCTTCAATAGGTGCCATTCCACTGGTTCCAATGCAGTTAGAATTTTTTCTCTAGCCCCCACCATTCCCGAGCAATCATTTCTGTTAGTCTCAGCATGGATATGCTCTTTACTATCAGGTGGGCGGTCCCAGACTACCTTCTCCTACCCAGGACCGCCCACCTGAGAGTCAAGAGCCTAGCTAACATCAAGCACTGAAACAAACAGCACTGATTGCTCAGGAATGGTGGCAGCTACAGAAAAAAATCCAACTACGTTGGAATCGGTGGAAAGGGGGTTATCAAATATTGCAAAGAGCTGGAGTTGGTGAAAAATCCACTTTAACAGAGTGTTAGACATAGAAAAGCATCATGCTGAGTTGTCTGGGGGTGGAAATACACTCGAACGAATTTGGAAAGGAAGAAGGTAGAGAGATTTGGATCCAAAAATAGGGTCTGTCTTGGAAAACAGAGTAGTTATGCAACAGTGTCCGTGTAATAGGTGTAGGCTGGTATGTATGACAAGCTGTTCTGCGTGTTCCCGCCGCCGTGCCGCAGATTATCCCATGCCTACTGTGTTCATCTTCACTACCACACTGCCCGTGCTGCGGCCCCCTCCTCCCCTCCTTCCCAGGTGCCCGTCTCTTCATATCGTTCCCTGATTGTGTAGCTCAGGATGAGCGCGGATCCTCCCCTGTAATACAATCAGCAGCTGCGGCGGAGACGCTATGATGTGTCTATTCATCCTTTTATGATGGATTCTAATCTAATTCCATAGCAACAACACCAATTCTGCCTGCCTGTCCCTCCGTCTAAAGGGAGCGGGGGCCGCTGCTGGTGCCAAACTCATTCCGATGCTGCCACGTTGTGGCTTTCGGCATTTCATTTCACAGATACGGGGGAAGGGGACATCTGGATTCTGATATGACTGATATAATATATAGGGAATATTAGGAAGAATTGAAATGGCGCCCCTATCCCGATCCCCCACCACCACCTAGCCAGCAATAACTTCCTATTACACCTCATCACTTTCTATACAATCTATATACCACATATATAGAGCTCACTTTTTTTTTTGTAGTTGATGTGAAGTACTGCAGTCCTGGCTCCTATAGGATCAATGGAATAAGATTACCCATGACTTCCCCTTTAAGAACATAAGGGGGTTCATCCAAAGATGTAGCTTGAAGTTTCTGGGCCCCAGTACAAAATCTGTAACTGTGGTCCATTATAATAATGGTGTTTTGTTATGTGGCAGAAACCTTTAGGCCCCCCAGGCACCAGGGCCCGGATCATTGGAGTCCATCTAAACTTGCAATCCCGCAGGCCCCATAGCAGCTCCATGTATTGACTCCATTGCTGATCAGTTTCCTATGAGCAATCCCTTTAAAAGTCGGCCATTATTTGGCATTTGTGACTGTGATGGCGTCAAAACCTCTGTGTAGTCCATCTGACATTGTCTCCTGGTACAAAGGGACCAGCTTAGTGATTTAATGGCAGGCCAAAGTGAGCTATGACATCACAAAGAGCATTTCAAGCAGCGTCCACTGTGTACCAGGAGCGAAACGCACAAGCTAAGACCATGACTATTCCTTTGTCTCGTGCCGTAGAGGGTTAATTCTTATTAAAGGGACCAGTATCCCTAATCCACCAGCGAACACCTAAGACCAGGACATTAAAGTCAAACGTCACCCTCGAGATCCATTTACTTCGTATTAATTCACAAAGGTCTAAAATTGTCGACCGGTTCAATTCTTATTATATCTTTACAGCAGTCGCTGCGGATCGCCTGCATAGACATAGAAGGAATAGAAAAACATGGCGTCTTTCTTCTAAAAACAGCGCCGCACCTTTCCTTGTGTTGTCATAGCTCTGATCTTTATCCCTCCAGTCACAAGCTGCAGCAAGGGAGATTTGGATTGAGTGGAGCCTGTGGATTCACAATATTATAGTGAGTGCAGCTCTGGAGTATAAAACATGTATGAGTATAATATGTAATGTATGTACACAGTGACTATACCAGCAGAATAGTGAGTGCAGCTCTGGAGTATAATACAGGATAAGTAATGTATGTACACAGTGACTATACCAGCAGAATAGTGAGTGCAGCTCTGGAGTATAATACAGGATAAGTAATGTATATACACAGTGACTGTACCAGCAGAATAGTGAGTGCAGCTCTGGAGGATATAACTCAGGATCAGTACAGGATAAGTAATGTAATGTACACAGTGACTGTACCAGCAGAATAGTGAGTGCAGCTCTGGAGGATATAACTCAGGATCAGTACAGGATAAGTAATGTAATGTACACAGTGACTGTACCAGCAGAATAGTGAGTGCAGCTCTGGAGTATAAAACATGTATGAGTATAGTATGTAATGTATGTACACAGTGACTGTACCAGCAGAATAGTGAGCGCAGCTCTGGAGGATGTAACTCAGGATCAGTACAGGATAAGTAATGTAATGTAGGTACACAGTGACTACACCAGCAGAATAGTGAGTGCAGCTCTGGAGTATAATACACGACGTAACTCAGGATCAGTACAGGATCAGTAATGTAATGTATGTACACAGTGACTGCACCAGCAGAATAGTGAGTGTAGCTCTAGAATATAATACAGGATGTAACTCAGGATCAGTAATGTAATGTATGTACACAGTGACTGTACCAGCAGAATAGTGAGCGCAGCTCTGGAGGATGTAACTCAGGATCAGTACAGGATAAGTAATGTAATGTAGGTACACAGTGACTACACCAGCAGAATAGTGAGTGCAGCTCTGGAGTATAATACAGGATGTAACTCAGGATCAGTACAGGATCAGTAATGTAATGTATGTACACAGTGACTGTACCAGCAGAATAGTGAGCGCAGCTCTGGAGTATAATACAGGATAAGTAATGTAATGTATGTACACAGTGACTGCACCAGCAGAATAGTGAGCGCAGCTCTGGAGTATAATACAGGATAAGTAATGTAATGTATGTACACAGTGACTGCACCAGCAGAATAGTGAGCGCAGCTCTGGAGTATAATACAGGATAAGTAATGTAATGTATGTACACAGTGACTGCACCAGCAGAATAGTGAGTGCAGCTCTGGAGTATAATACAGGATAAGTAATGTAATGTATGTACACAGTGACTGCACCAGCAGAATAGTGAGCGCAGCTCTGGAGTATAATACAGGATAAGTAATGTATGTACACAGTGACTGCACCAGCAGAATAGTGAGCGCAGCTCTGGAGTATAATACAGGATAAGTAATGTAATGTATGTACACAGTGACTGCACCAGCAGAATAGTGAGCGCAGCTCTGGAGTATAATACAGGATAACTAATGTAATGTATGTACACAGTGACTGTACCAGCAGAATAGTGAGTGTAGCTCTAGAATATAATACAGGATGTAACTCAGGATCAGTAATGTAATGTATGTACACAGTGACTGTACCAGCAGAATAGTGAGCGCAGCTCTGGAGGATGTAACTCAGGATCAGTACAGGATAAGTAATGTAATGTAGGTACACAGTGACTACACCAGCAGAATAGTGAGTGCAGTTCTGGAGTATAATACAGGATGTAACTCAGGATCAGTACAGGATCAGTAATGTAATGTATGTACACAGTGACTGTGCCAGCAGAATAGTGAGTGTAGCTCTAGAATATAATACAGGATGTAACTCAGGATCAGTAATGTAAGGTATGTACACAGTGACTGTACCAGCAGAATAGTGAGCGCAGCTCTGGAGTATAATACAGGATAAGTAATGTAATGTATGTACACAGTGACTGCACCAGCAGAATAGTGAGTGCAGCTCTGGAGTATAATACAGGATAAGTAATGTAATGTATGTACACAGTGACTGCACCAGCAGAATAGTGATCGCAGCTCTGGAGTATAATACAGGATAACTAATGTAATGTATGTACACAGTGACTGCACCAACAGAATAGTGAGCGCAGCTCTGGAGTATAATACAGGATAACTAATGTAATGTATGTACACAGTGACTGCACCAGCAGAATAGTGAGCGCAGCTCTGGAGTATAATACAGGATAAGTAATGTAATGTATGTACACAGTGACTGCACCAGCAGAATAGTGAGCACAGCTCTGGAGTATAATACAGGATAACTAATGTAATGTATGTACACAGTGACTGTACCAGCAGAATAGTGATCGCAGCTCTGGAGGATGTAACTCAGGATCAGTACAGGATAAGTAATGTAATGTAGGTACACAGTGACTACACCAGCAGAATAGTGAGTGCAGCTCTGGAGTATAATACAGAATAAGTAATGTAATGTATGTACACAGTGACTGCACCAGCAGAATAGTGAGTGCAGCTCTGGAGTATAATACAGGATAAGTAATGTAATGTATGTACACAGTGACTGCACCAGCAGAATAGTGAGTGCAGCTCTGGAGTATAATACAGAATAAGTAATGTAATGTATGTACACAGTGACTGCACCAGCAGAATAGTGAGTGCAGCTCTGGAGTATAATACAGGATGTAACTCAGGATCAGTACAGGATAAGTAATGTAATGTATGTACACAGTGACTGCACCAGCAGAATAGTGAGCGCAGCTCTGGAGTATAATACAGGATAAGTAATGTAATGTATGTACACAGTGACTGCACCAGCAGAATAGTGAGTGCAGCTCTGGAGTATAATACAGAATAAGTAATGTAATGTATGTACACAGTGACTGCACCAGCAGAATAGTGAGTGCAGCTCTGGAGTATAATACAGGATAAGTAATGTAATGTATGTACACAGTGACTGCACCAGCAGAATAGTGAGTGCAGCTCTGGAGTATAATACAGGATGTAACTCAGGATCAGTACAGGATAAGTAATGTAATGTATGTACACAGTGACTGCACCAGCAGAATAGTGAGCGCAGCTCTGGAGTATAATACAGGATAAGTAATGTAATGTATGTACACAGTGACTGCACCAGCAGAATAGTGAGTGCAGCTCTGGAGTATAATACAGAATAAGTAATGTAATGTATGTACACAGTGACTGCACCAGCAGAATAGTGAGTGCAGCTCTGGAGTATAATACAGGATAAGTAATGTAATGTATGTACACAGTGACTGCACCAGCAGAATAGTGAGTGCAGCTCTGGAGTATAATACAGAATAAGTAATGTAATGTATGTACACAGTGACTGCACCAGCAGAATAGTGAGTGCAGCTCTGGAGTATAATACAGGATAAGTAATGTAATGTATGTACACAGTGACTGCACCAGCAGAATAGTGAGTGCAGCTCTGGAGTATAATACAGGATGTAACTCAGGATCAGTACAGGATAAGTAATGTAATGTATGTACACAGTGACTGCACCAGCAGAATAGTGAGCGCAGCTCTGGAGTATAATACAGGATAAGTAATGTAATGTATGTACACAGTGACTGCACCAGCAGAATAGTGAGTGCAGCTCTGGAGTATAATACAGAATAAGTAATGTAATGTATGTACACAGTGACTGCACCAGCAGAATAGTGAGCGCAGCTCTGGAGTATAATACAGGATCAGTAATGTAATGTATGTACACAGTGACTGCACCAGCAGAATAGTGAGCGCAGCTCTGGAGTATAATACAGGATAACTAATGTAATGTATGTACACAGTGACTGTACCAGCAGAATAGTGAGCGCAGCTCTGGAGTATAATGCAGGATCAGTAATGTAATGTATGTACACAGTGACTGCACCAGCAGAATAGTGAGCGCAGCTCTGGAGTTTAATACTGGATATAACTCATAATCATTAGAGGATAAGTACAGAATAGTATACACAGCTGAAAATGTTGAACACATATTCATCAGGTAGAAGTGAAGTCTGCCATCAGCCATTTTGGACCAAGTGATCAAAATTAAGTTTCTCCTGGACTAGCAGCGCTCGGTTTACCTTCTGTCCTATATGGGGATGGAAGATAACAAGGCCCTACAATCACTTTTGCCAGCTCTGCAGATTGTCTTGATTATAATTCTATACTATTTTATTCCTGCAACGGTTATGCAGAGTTATGTGTTTCCATGGTAACAGACAACAAACAAACGCTGTGTAGTCTGATCCTGCAATCGTACTCTGTTCTTCTGTCTCCGACTTCCTATGAATCTACATACGTCAAGTAGAAATCGGAGACCTATGAACGAGAACTGACTGCTGGCTCAGACTACACAAGGTTTGTTGTCTGTTACCATAGAGGCACATTGGTCTCCATAAGAGCTGTATACACAAAGCAGTAGGAGACTGTTCGCAAAGTTGCTTCCTTTTCCAGTTTCGATGCATTGCGACGTCAGACCTACCCTTTAAGCTCCGACATCCCGCGGCGTGGTATTTTAGGCAGACTGTATGTTTAAATGTAATATGGAGATGATAAATCTGCCCTTCATCTTAATATAATGTATTGCTTTTGTAGAGTCGTATATAATGTGACCGTCCCCGCTCTCTGTTCCCAGTCATGTGTCTGCATGGGAGGGGGGGCGCTGTCTCCTTCCTACATATATCTGGCGCTGCGCGAAGGTTGCAAAACATAATATTTTAGCTGTTGCAGTAAAACGGTGAATTGCGTATTCCTGGCACGGGGGGATTTCTGCTCAGATTTATTTTTAAAGCTTGGCCGGGGTGAAAAATATCTCTAATTCTCAGTTTCATTGGCTGCAACGATCAGTGGCAAAATTACTCAGCCATGCGGTGGGAATGAACATCCAGACGGGGGAGGAGGATGGGTCTGTATTCAGATAATGGAAATCTGGCCAGGGAATTTGTACAATACGATGTCTGTGGATTAGGCGGAAGAATACAGAGCAAACAGCATGCAGGCAGTAAGAAGCCCGTAGCCTCTGCGGGAACTCTGAGGGGGCACAGATCCCTCCTTTGTCACTAAGATATTCATCTGCGTGCCGCTGTGTGGCGGGATCAAAATGGAGGTCGCGTTTCTTCAGGCTGTGTCACTATGTCCCCCCGGGGAACAGGCGAATGATTTGGGGGGGTTCTTTTGTGTCTCGCTGCCTCCGCTTGTCTCAGAAGGAGAACATTTCGCACAACGGCACAATCGTTTCCTTGAATTCCGGGGCCGCCGTTCCTCGCTGTGAGGTGAATGAGATAGGCGTCATTTTCCTGTCATGTGGCCGTCAGGCGTACACAAAGGCCTGTGCGTGCCCTGCGCCAAAAAAAGGATATGAATACGTGCAGGGTTATGAATGAGATTAGCGGCTGCAGTCCCGCTTTTGGAGGCTCACGTTGCGGTGGTAGTCTTGCCGCCCTCTTCCCGCAGTTCCTATTAAAGGCAGTGGGGCTCATTGGGATTTGGCGGTATGAAAACGTCGCTTGCTTGCCAGGCATCTTGCTTGACCTCTGCTTGCTGTCAGTGAATGAACAAAATCCTGCTTGCAAACGGAGGCCGAAAACCAGGAGAGACCTAAGGCCGGTTGCAGACGATCGGGCTGTAAATTAAAAGAATGGGCAACACACAAGGGATGAATGAATAGGAGCCGTGGAAGCAAGGGCTGCAAAATAGGACAGAAATAGGACCTGTTCTATATTTTGCAGCCGCACATGGGACCGTGAAATTTACAGTCATGTATAAAAGGCGCATGGAAAATCAGGGTTCTTTCTGGGGTGCAGAGCCCCAGCCCAACTACATGTACACAATTGTGTGCTGTTACCCTAATACATTTTAACTGCCCTGATACATTGTAACAAACTATATGTGTTTAGATGGCAGAGGATTGTCGGTACTGATACACTGTAGTAAATTTGCAGCAATAGGTCAGTTCAGGTTTTCAGTCTCTGGATGTCAATGTGAATGTTTTTGTTTGGATGGATCTTGGTGGAGGGAGAACGTTACACCCGTCTCAGATTTAGAAAGTATAGAAGGGGGTCACATGACACTCCAGATGGCAGGTCAGGTGCTGCCAACTTGATACCCTGAGAAAAGGCGGTCACGTGACAACCTTCGCAGTAAATGGGTGACGGACTCCGTCTCTGCTCAGAATCCAGGAGGAACCTGATATAAATAGTCAGGCCTGAGCCGGGAGGCAGAGGATGAATAATTTATCTCATATGGGCTGTATGCTCGCTGGGCAACCTGGGCTATTTATATCGCGTTCTGTGACCTGAACGCGGATGAAGCCTATTTGGATCTTTTACGGATAATTTCTGAATATTTTCCACTATCCCGGGAGGACCATGGTAACGTCACATGCTATAATCTATCATGGTGGCCTCTAAAAATATCCTCCAAGCCAAGGGGGGAGGGGGGGGGCTACTGTCTTAAAGGGATTCTCCTGTTCTATAAGAAACAACCCAGTGGGAGGTAGAATTGCAGGAATGTCTGAAATATCCCTTTAAAAAAAGAAATTGGAATCCAGTGCAGCATGTGATATATCACTCACTACCAGATGTCTCACCAGTTGGGGGCAGGCTAGGAGTCTTCTGGGACCATGGACAAAAAAAGGTCATGGGCCCTGTCTCTCGTGAGGAAGGGGGGGGGGTGTCCCTTATTAGCCTCCAAGACTCCTTCTATGGTACTTGGCCTTTTCTACAGGTCACATAGAATGACCTGGAGACAAATGCCCATCAGTCCCAGGACCTGACCTTGGGTCCTCTCTTACCAGAGGTCCTATATTAGCTTCAAAGGCGCTTATACTATCTCAGTATCATTATGTCAAACCTTAAATCCTCAAAAAACAGCCTGAAGGAGACAAATGTTCGCTAACCCCAAGGTCTTTATTTGTTACCGCTCCCTCTCGGGGCCTAAAAATAATCTGCCAAGTCTTCCTCTCTGGTATATGCACCCTTTCTGCAGGTCAAATCTTACTTCACCCTACTCGCCCTTAGAATGACCTGAAGGAGACAAAAATGCCCATCTGTCCTGTGACCTGAACTTGAGCTGTCTTAGTCCAGAGGCCTTATATCATCTCGATGGGCAGAACCCTATCTGCAGGTCAAACTTTACCATAAATACCCTAAACCACATTAAAATGTCTTTAAGGAGAGAAATCCCCATCAGTCTCAAGATCTGACCTTGTGTTCTCCCATCAGAGGCTCTATATCGGCTTCAAAGCCACAGACACATTATCTATATCTGTGGGTCAGACCTTTAAGAGTGTCCTAAGTCCTCATATAACTTCCTGAAGAAGACAAATGTCCAACAGTCCTGGGATCGGAACTTGGGGCCTGTTAAGTCTTCTTCTTCTATGGTACATACTGTTAAGTCTTCAGGGGTCTGCAGAGTCTTCTTCTATGGTACATACTGTTAAGTCTTCAGGGGCCTGCAGAGTCTTCTTCTATGGTACATACGGTTAAGTCTTCAGGGGCCTGCAGAGTCTTCTTCTATGGTACATACGGTTAAGTCTTGGGGGGCCTGCAGAGTCTTCTTCTATGGTACATACGGTTAAGTCTTCAGGGGCCTGCAGAGTCTTCTTCTATGGTACATACTGTTAAGTCTTCAGGGGTCTGCAGAGTCTTCTTCTATGGTACATACTGTTAAGTCTTCAGGGGTCTGCAGAGTCTTCTTCTATGGTACATACGGTTAAGTCTTCAGGGGCCTGCAGAGTCTTCTTCTATGGTACATACGGTTAAGTCTTGGGGGGCCTGCAGAGTCTTCTTCTATGGTACATACGGTTAAGTCTTCAGGGGCCTGCAGAGTCTTCTTCTATGGTACATACTGTTAAGTCTTCAGGGGCCTGCAGAGTCTTCTTCTATGGTACATTTGCCTTTTAGGCAGGTTAAATCTTAAGGAAAAATACCAGCCTGATGAAGGGACCTTTTTCGTAGTCCCGAAAGCTCGCAATGTCATCGTTGTTAGTTAGCCATTAAAAAAGGTATCAACTACTGAAGACTCCTCAAAAAATTGGTTAAATCTTACAATGAGCATGCTAATCCCCCGTAAAACAGCCTGAAGGAGGCAAATGCCCATCCGTCCTGGGACCTGAGCTTTAGTCATCTCTCTCTAGAGGCCTGATATAAAGGCTGAGATGTAAAACTTGCTCTATAGTGATCCTTCCTATAGATGGGTACATTATTTTCTGCAGAATGACCTGCAGGGGACAAATGCCCACCAGTCCCTGGACCTGATTGTTGCACCACAGTCACATATGCAGGAGTGTTCTGATTATTTAGGGTCTCGGTGCCCAGATTCTACGCTGGTGTTATATACCAGGGAACAGGGGGGTAAAGATGCCAGTCAAAGACCACCGCGTCTTCCAGTTTTGTACGTCTCCTGCTCATGCGCTGAGTCAGCTCTTCCTCTACGTCTTCCTATACGCCATTAAGTTACAGATAATTACGGCAATTCATTTTTCATCAGTAAGTATCTCCGGAGTGCCAGCCGAGCGGCCCAGCGTTATCTCACGGGGTGGATCCTGACCATAAAATTTCACGCCACAAAGCATTTCCACATCCTCACTGCCAGGCTGCTTCTTGCTCTGATCTCCCGATGCCCCCCGTGATGCCCGCTCCATGCTAAATATATAAAGCGCACAGCACGCTGCGAGGAATATGACGGCGTAATGGATTTATTAATAAAACGCCGTAAGGAGACTGCATAACCCCTGGTGGCAAGTCTGCACAGTGTCAAGAGCATGGAGGGAAAGCAAGGGTATTGAGTAGATGCAGCATGTGGCTCTAAAAATACCCCTGCAGATTATTACGAGGTCTGCTGCATCGAATGGTCTACATGTAGAACAACCTCTTTAGCCAATCGTATCATATGTAAATGCATAACAGCAGGAGAAGAACCAATCAGATCAGAGAACTGTTTTACAGCAGCAGGAGTCAAGTTTGCTGATCTTGTGGGAGGCAGTGACCTGATGTATGTCATGTTATTGAGGACAGGGCTGTATGTGACATGGGCCTTGGTGTGGTTAAAAAAAATGGGATATCTATCCCAGTTTGAGAGGTGTGGATGGAGCAGCGAGCCCAAATTTGTGGTGATCTTGCGGGGGACAGTGACCTGACATATGTTATTATGCAAGTGAGGACAGGAATGTATATCACATGGTCCTTGTCTGGAATGGATATCAAGTCGGATATCATAGATTGAGAAAGCGGACGGAGCAGGGAACCCAGCTGCGCATAGTATTTCAGAAGAGGCGTGTACTGATCTTGTAGGAGACAGTGACCTGACATACGTAATAATATTAATGAGGACAGGGATGTATGTGGCATAGGCCTTGTCATGATAAGACAAATGGGATATTACAATTTGAGAGGCGTGAATGGAGCTGCGAGCCCAGCAGTGCATAGTATTTCAGTAGAGGAGTGTACTGATCTTGTAGGAGACAGTGACCTGATGTACATGATAATGCTAGCGAGGACAGGATTGTATGTGACATGGCCTTGTCGTGAGGAGACAAATGCAATGTCTCAATTTGAAAGGAGTGAATAGAGCTGCGAGCCCAGCAGTGCAGAGGTTTTCAGGAGAGGAATGTGCCGATTTTGCAGGAGGCAGTGACCTGACATACTTTTATCTTTATCATGATGAGATGAATGGGATGTCACAGATCAAGAGGAGAGGATGGAGCACAGAGTATTTCAGAGGAGTGATCTGAGAGTTATTTAGATTCTGTGCCCTGTCTGTTCCACTGAATATAATAATAACAAAAGGAATATACCTACCTTATGAGAGGCTACAGGCTAAGGTGTACACAGTGGAAGGAGCCGGGTCCTAAGCAGAACAGAGTATTATGGGAGAGGAGTGTGTTGACTTTGTTGGTGGAAGTGACCTGTTCTCTAATATGCAGTTATGATATGAGAATGGCCCGAAATTTTTAGGCCACGTGGCCGTGGGGCAGGATACTCCCTCAGAAACCTGCGGATATCATTGAAAGTTATCTGTGCAAAGAAAGTATGCAAAGGCGGAAGGGAAACAGACTTGGCAGATGTACAGCAGATCGGGGAGGACAGAAAACACAGACAGGAATGAGGCGGAGGAGGGAGTGCATATAAATAGGCTGCTCAGGGCTGCCGGATTAAAGGACGGGTGCACGACTTTGCAAATTTCTAACCTGACTTGCACTTTCCTGTTGAGCCAGAACTTTCATACATTAACCCCTAATGCCCTAGTATGTATGTCTGTGAAGATGGAAGCCATTGTATGTGTATGATCTATACGTCTAGTGAGAATGGAAGGTATACACCGTGCATCCTGTATGTCGAATCCCCCTCTCATGGACCTTGGCCAAGCTCCCAGCATTCCTCCAGACTGGTATTGAGCTCCCGGATTTTCGGAGACATATGAGGGATCTTCTGTATCCTGCAGGCCTTTCCCGCACTCCTCTGCAGTTTAAGATTATGTTCCTTTTATCTGAATCTTAAAGGGACCATCTGTTTCCAAAGGATGTTAAAGAAAGACCCCAGGGAAAGGCAATTGTGAGACAGTCTGGGAGTGAAAACCTCCTGACAAGAGATTGGTAACGTCTTGGACCAAAATGCAGAAGAAATAAGCATGGCTAGGAGCCCAAACACATGACGCCTTGTGTCTGGTGATCCTGGCCACCTTTCCTCGGAGGAGCGGGCTGACAGGCCCAGATTGTAGAGCTGTGCTGATAATCTGCTGCTGTACCCGCCATATGTATCTGTACTGACAAACAGTGCACCAGTCTGATGACCTACTGGGGGTATATGCAGACCAAAATGGCCGCCCTGTGAGGTAATAAATGTCTATTTTGACTCCATGACTCCATTTTAGATCTTGACTGCAGTCAGGGAAAGGAATAACAGTGACCACCTTATTCCTGCCGTATCACAGACCGGCTTGGGCTCTCTTCACATTACAGCGCCATATTTTTCATTGCTGATTTGTGTGGAATTCCGTATTTTCACAGACCTGTTCATATTACGATCATGAAACCGGACACGTGTTCTAGCCATTACATAATAGAGCATATCCAACAAACTCAGTCCTGTGTTCTCATCTACGTTGTCGTCTTTCTGAGGTCCATATAGTATCCATCCTTTTGCCAGAAAAAATAGCGCCACAGAATAGCCTTAAGAAACCTTTAGATGCCTTCTTCATGTCGCCGTTCGGTATAAATCCCGGTTTTCGTCGGTATGGGCGTCCCCAATGCTGTGAGAGAACTCTCCAGCAACGCTTCCATCTTCTTACGGAACGGCCTCTTCACGCGTCTTCTTCTGGCGCTGGCGGTTAAACTTCTAGGCCTTGGGCAGAGCTGACTGCGCATGCCCACAGGCCACAAGAAAATGGCCACTTACTTACTGTGATGTTCTATATTTGTCCTTTTTGACAAACATATGGACCCAAGAGAAATCAATGGTTCCATTTTTAAAAAATGCAAAAATGGATTTACCGTAACACCCATTAAAAACAGATCACTAGGTTGGGTCGAAAGAAAAAAAAAAGACCAATGAAATCCTAACGGGAACGGAACAGATGCCAAATGGCTGTTAAAACCGGACGTGTGTGTGTGTGTATTTTTAGTGTATCAGCTATTTCCATGGCGGTTTTTTGGGGAGGGGGGATTATGTTCCTGTCCTATTTTTATGTATATACACAGATCCTGTAATAGATTGGGTCAAACAAAAAAAAGACCAATGAAATCCCAACGAAAACGGGAACAGAACAGATGGCGAACGACTGTTAAAACAGGACATTTGTGTGTATTTTTAACGTACGAGCGATTTCCATGGCGTTTTTGGTTTTTTGTTGTTGATGTTCCTGTCCTATTTTTACGTAGGATATGGGGGGCACTCGTTTAATGTGGACGAGTGCCCCCATACCCTGGTCTATAGTCTCTCACTCTGCTAAATCAGTATCCCTACGCTATGCTGAGGATGGCCCAATAGGCCGAAACAGCGCTGTCCATAGCTGGGAATCTGTTCCTTTTGGGACAGAAATACTGATTTAGCATTTAAATCCACATTATGATTAAAAGACTTTATAACTGAGTCGTTCATGATGGTAAGGATGCCGCCCTCTATAGGGTGGTGTACAGAGTGCACTCTGTTATCCTAATTCCATCCAGGAGAATAGATTTGCATATTTTTACGTATTTACACAGATCCTGTAGATTCCAATCTATGAGGGATCTCGGAAATGGGGGGCCCCTCGGACATGAAAAACGTCCATTTTTCACAGCCATTTCTACCATCGATGATGTAAGTCTGAGGTTTAACGGACGAATCCAGCTCTGCTACATCCAGCATGGAATGGATATTGCTATGTTTTGCGGTTTATAGGACACCTCTGGTCATTTTCCGTGCTCCCGGAGGTCGGCAGGAGGTGCGGAGCGCTAATTCTCTATGTCTCATCTCCTTTCCCTGTATCAGCAGGTATCCCGAGGCGGCGTTGCTTGTCTGTGCTTCCTCTCACTCTCCGCTCTGATTGTTCTGCCACAAGCAGGTGTGGGAGTTACAGACCCCAGGGCAGAGGATGCTACACGGGTAAAAGTGTGTCAGCTCTACTCAGCCACAGCTCGTCTGCTCAGACGTTCACCGTTTCACCACCAGATCAGCCCGCAGCAGAAGGCAATTACTGGGGCCTCAGACTGCGCTCCCTCCGTCCCCCTCCTCCACCCAAAATGCACAGATGTTTACTCGCACACAATGCCTACAACAGAAAGACTCTCATCAGGACCCACGACGGCGAGGAGCCCTCCATATACCGCCGCACGCCACGCCACTATTATACTAGGCCTCATTTATCAAAATCGTCTAATAACGAGAGCGTCTTTGTGGCCCCGAGCAACCAATCACAGCTCGCCTTTCATTTTTCCGGAGCGGTTCAAGAAATGAAAGCTCCTTATCAAGGGGTCGCTATCGGCAACAAAGACATTTTTACTATTAAGGAAACGGAGAGAAAAATAGCGCAATAAGATCAGGGAATAGGGACAGTGCGTAAGTCGGTTTCCATGGCAAGACGTTTTTACTATTGAGGGAAAACGGGTGGAATACGATCACGGGCATCAATTGGTTTGTATGAGCAACAAGGTCCGTCTTGGATGTTGATGGAAAAATGGCAATATAAGATGGCAGAATAGGGTCGGTGCATCAATCAGCTTCTATGGATCCGCGCATTTTTTAGTTACTCCGAGCAACATATCTGTCGTATTATTATTATTACAGGCAGTTGAATTATAAAGGTCTGTACAAAATCTTCCATCTTACATCAAGCACCCTGACGTACTTAAAGGGCCATCACAATCCGGCAAAGGACACAAAAGGTCTTACAGACATCCCCTTTGTGCCTTAAGAACACGTGACTGCCCCCCAAAGGGTTAAATTTCCAACCACGGGGAGCGTGACTGAACGGGCGGCCATTGTTTGTTTACATGCGTTCCCTGTATGTATCCCATCCTTATAGAGCAGACGTGACCAATCAATCCTGCAGGGAGCACATGTAAACAAATGACGGCTGCCCGCAGGCTCCACCGCCGAGATCAGAGTGCGGGGGCCGACTTTTAACGCCATATTAAAGTGTCGTGCTCCGCTTCTTTACGCCTAGAACCCCTATATTGTATAGGACTAACCTGTCCTTCTCTGGTTAACCTATGAAATTCACAGGCCTTTTTCATCCTGCCTATACACGGTGTACCGCAAAATATTAACCCCTACCCTGTATTGCATTGCAATAGTCCTCCCCCCCTTTCCTTTTTTGCCCTCGCATCACACAATAGCTAATTTTCAGCTCCATCCCGCCGGTGAAATCTCACACAGAGATTGTGAAAGGATTGCCGTCGGATCCTTCCTGTGAGTGCTTCTTGCCTTTTATTTTTTTTATTTTTTTTTTTCTGTGGCGTAGATAGATTTTTATAGAGCCTGGATATTAATTGATCGCTTCTGACTCCGGCGTCTCCACCTCCCTCCCCCCTCTCACAGTAAAAAAAAAAAAAAAAATCCCAGACCTTTTAGGGAAGATACATAGGGAGGAAATAAAAGGCGCCCTGTAGAGTGGAGTAGATTTTTCGTGCCATTATTTATTTATTTTTTTTAGAGCTGTCGAGGAACCTTATTTTGCAGCGCGCAGTCCCCCCCACCACCACCCCATAGCGGAGAAGGGGTTAAGCACTAATAAGCCGCTGCCTGGAATTCATCCTGCACCTTGTGATATTGGCAGCGTTGCAGCAGCACGAATGGCTTGCACTCCTCTACATTTCATTTGTATGCAGCGTCTGGCTCCACCAAAGCACCTTCTGTGCAGCTTCAAACATAGATCATGTAAAATGTTGCTGATCTTCCCCTGCACAAATCACTGGGAGGGAACCAGCTGACTGCATGGGGGAGGGAGGACGGTCTGTCCTGCTGGTGCAGGCTCTATAGGAAAGTACTGGGTAACCTTAGCTAATGAGGGGCACAGGTGCCGGCGTGGTGGGCACGTTCACAGACTCACTGAGGAACGTGGGCAGACTTTGTGCTTGATAGGTCTCTCGTCTGGTGAAGGCAGCCTGTATTTTCCCATCTGTCAGGATATGCTGGGATTTGTAGTCGGAGAACTTAGGTTGCCTGGTTGTAATGCAACTCCTATTATCAACCCAATAGGAGACATTGCAACCAGGTGGTACACTGGTCGTGAGTATGACTATATTTCAGCCAAAAGTTTTTGGAGATAAAGTCTAAGAGCTTATTCACGTAGTTACATAGTAGATGAGGTTGGATGAAGACCTCAGTCCATCAAGTCCAACCTATAACCCTACAACCCCCTACGGTGTTGACCCTGTGAGGCTCATGCCAATTGCTACACATTGCACACAGCCCCATTGAGATCAGCAGATCTATTCACGCAACCGAGTGTCTGATTCGTCAAATAATAGAATGTCATTCCTCGGCCCATTTTCACGGATCCCTCAATAGATCGTGAAAACTGATACCCTCGGATATCCATCAGTCATGAAAATCGTGCTATTTCACAGCCCTAAAGCAGTATTGTAGAGTCGGGGTCTGAGTGTTGGTGTAGTCGTAGTCAGAGCTGACGTCAACTTCAAAATAAATTGATTATCGATTGATATTATATTATTAGATGCATGGATTTACTTTCATCGGAATTCGATCACTAGTTTTTTGTCGGAATTAGAAGAACTTTGCTGCTCCGTTTGTGAAGGAGTGAGAGTCGGATTTGGCCTACAGACTCCACAGCCACTGTCTAAAGTGAATCTGGAAGTTGGTACCTATAGTCTGTTTATTTGATAGGAAGCGGCTGAGACGTGAGGTCTGAGGTGCCTCATTTTACAGTTATAGGGTGTGAATGGATAAGCTGTCTGGATGAATGCACATCAGGCCCCGTGACAGGAAATTGCAGATTTGGGTTGAACTTAAGGGATTCCTATCATTTGGACGGAGCAGTGACTATAAGTCGGTAAGCCGGCAGTGACAGGGTAGCAGGATTAGCGTGGTAGCAGGTGAAAGCCTCGTATCTGAATCTCTCCTGTTCTATTTTTTTCTACAGATAACAAGAGCAAGTCATGCAGTCTTTTCGGGAAAGGTGTGGTTTCCACGGCAACCAACAGAACTACCAACCATCTTCACAGGATTCCTCACGCCTGGAGAATTACAGGCATCAAAGTCACCCGGGGCTCAACTGTGTGCGTCAGAGACAGATGACCAAAGGGTACTATGCCCAGACGTCCTATCAAGGTTACGAGAACAATACTGGGGAGAAATACCCCCGTGGTGACAAGCACATGAATGTCCAACAGCTTCAAGGCAGGGTTTCTTTTGCTAGTTTCCCTGAGGGCAATGTATACCCGGGACAGTATACCGGAGAAGATGGCATGCAAAACTGGGGACAAACTCAGGCATTGGGAGGGGCAAAGTATGAAGAAAACGTAATAAAGAAGACCCCTGGAGAAAGTAGAGCGTACCAAGATCCAACTGGACAGATACCCTTCCGTTCTCACTCTCTACACCACCCTCAACAACCAAATCTTCCTTACACTAAGCTTCCACGGCAGAAGGTCCAGAATGACGTCCCATCTTCCCCCTTGCCATTTACCCAGTCATCTCACTTCAACCAGAATTTCCCCACTTCCACGTACTCCTCCGTCCCAGGGAGCAGCCCTGTATCTCATACCTTTAAAAGTTGCACAGCCCCTTCCAACCCTCCTCATGACCGTGCTATGGCTACCACTGGACAAAGGGTGCAATCCATGCATGGCTACCAGTCATCCAGAATAGCTTCCTTTGAGCAAACACAGCGCCACCATACACAGGAAACTTTGCACTACCAAAACATGGCCAAATACCATGGACAACATTACAGCCAACAAGGCCAAGCATATTGTCAACCCGAGACTCCCAGCAGAACTCCAGAACAGTATTATCAAACATTCAGTCCAAGTGCCAGCCATTCTCCAGCCCGGTCCGTGGGCAGATCCCCATCTTATAGTTCCACCCCCTCTCCACTAATGCCAAACATTGAGAACTTTCAATACAACCAGCAACAGCATAACGCCAACACATTCCCTATGGGTATTTCTGATCACAGCCACTATATGCCTCTCCTAAATCCTTCACCTACGGGCACCTCCAGTCCAGAGTCTCAAACAAAAAGTTTGCAGAATGACAAAATCCCAGAGACCTTGCTGTCTGACCTCAGTTTGCAAAGCCTTACAGCCCTCACATCGCAGGTGGAGAATATCTCGACAACCGTTCAACAACTTCTTATGACCAAGTCTGGAATTCCACAAAAGAAGGCGATTAAGACTTCTCCGAGGACTCCTGAGCAAATGAAAGGACAACATTGTAGTTCAGAGAGCAGTGCATACTCATCTGAGCCAATGGGGACACCTCTTTCGGAGACCCTTGGTACCCCTCAGTCCGTCCATGCTGAGGTTCAAGATACTGACTATCTTAGTGGTTCTGATGACCAGTTAGAGAGGAATTACTTATATTGTGGGCCTGGACGAAGCCCAGCCAGGGCCAACAGTACCAAAATGAAGCCAGAGTCCTTGTCCACATGTTCTGTGACATCACCTGACAACATGTCTACAAAGTCTGATGATTCGTTTCAGAGCATACATGCCAACCTTCCCTTGGAGACCTTTGCAAAACTGGTGAGCAGTGAGAGAGAATGCCCGCACTTACTGGTTAATGCTCTATCCCAAGAGGAGTTGTCTACAGAAATTATTGCTCTTCAAGATGCTATTGATAATGAGAAAGCAGAAAAGGCTTGGGTCGATTCTCCAGAAATGGATAATAATTCACCCAAATCCCCATTTCCTGACCACACCTGTGTGGAATCAGTGGTCAAAAACACGTGGTCAGATCAGGAGAATGCACAACTCTTTACGGGAACTTTGAAGAAAGTTGCCCCAGAAAAAACCCCTCTGAGAAACCATGATGACTTCAAAGAGGACTACTACGAGAAGAAGGAATTTCAGTTATCTAATGAAACAGTTGCAGAAGAAAACAAGAAAGATTCTGTTGGCCTGGGCCCGGAAAAGAATGTGGAGCCCGTGACATCTAGCGCCAGCTATTCCAGTTACTCAAATACAGTGGCAAACACAAATTGTGCAAAAAATTCTGATCCCTTTGACTGGCCAGATAAAAACATGGCCGAGTCTTGCCTTCGATGGAAAGAAATTGAGCTAAGCCTTCATTCAGATCTCCAAAAAGGTTTGTTTCAGAGCAAAGAAAGTAAAGTTGATAGTCAAATTGATGTGCCCGATGTTGAGACACCTCTGGAAAACGACTCGGGAGAAGAGTTCAATAAAGAGGGTGCGGAAGAAATTGCTTACCCCGTAGATAGCAAAGAAGACAATGTAAAGTGGTTGGAAGACACCAGAGACTGTTACACTGAAGATGACTTCCAAGATATACCCGATCTACCGTCCCAAAAGGAGTCAAATCTAGAACCAGAAGACTATTCCTCGCTGTGTGACTTCTCAGAAAGAAAATCTTTTATTTATGATGAATCCATAACAAAACCTACCAGGGGTTCTGAAGCATTATCCTCCATTAACACACCAGAGTCCATAGAAAATCCAAGCACAGAAGAGAAGGAGAATTTGGTAGCACCTTCGCATTTGTCTTGCAATTCTATCATGTTGCTCGGTCCCGCTGTTGAAACAGAGTCGAAAGTGAAAAGCTGGTTTGAATCCACAATACCGCACATCGACGACACAAAAGAAAAAGTTGAAGGAGACCTTGAAGACAATGCGCTAGAACCAGGAAGCCTTGAAGAGACAGAAGAAAAAAAACCTGAATTAATGAATAATCAGCCAACTACAAAACCCGAAGAAGTCATTGAGAAGAAATCTCTGCGTGGTCGAAGGAGTCATTGCAAAATTGCCGAAACTGTTCAGCCTAATGTTCTTGACCAAATTCCAAAGGAATCGGATAGTAAAGGTGAAAGTGAAGAACATAAGGACCAGACAGAAAGTGTGAAAGAAATAGCAGTGATCAGTAAGGCTCCAGTGACCGAAGTGACACAGGCAAGGATGTGCACCCGATCCTCTACTGCCAAAATAGAACTTCAAGGATGTGGGACAGGTTTAAAGACTCCTCTTCAAGAAAAGAAAGGGGCATTCGGTGAGAAGGAGAGAGCCCCATATAAGACGGGAAGGAGAGGTGGGAAGAATGCCCTGAAAATGGTACCGGCGTCTAATGATGAAAACGTGTTCCTTCTACAAAATGACTCAGCCACAATCCTCGGCAGCACTCAGAAGACGAAAGAAAATGGCTTCAGCATTCTGAAGGATGAACGATCCATGATTCTAAGGTCACGAAGCAAGAAACAGGAGCTCTTCCCGGCAAAGCGAAGAAGAGGAAAGAAGGGAATGAACTTTGTCCTTAAGAAGCGTTCATCTTTAAAGAAAATAATCGCCAACAATTGCTCTGCCGCAGATACATTTCAGATAATGCCAAAAGTCAGGAAAAGGATGAAACTCGCAAACGCAGCAGTGGGAATAAATGTCAAAAATCCCGAGCGACCCTTGCATTCTCTGAAGAGGAAGTCAAGTTTAATTTCTCCTGTTCCGGCCAAAAAAAGAAACCTGATCATACGTGGCAAAAAGGCTAAAGAGCAAAAGTCGGAGACCCCTCCCAACTTATTCAAAAAAATTAAGCCAATCAAAAAAGAGAAGAAGGTCAAGATAGCAATAGCGTCGAAGAAGAATTGCAAGGTCATCTTAAGTGCCCCTGCGGTGAGAGTAACCCAAGAGGTTTGTCTGAAGGTGCCCTCACGTGCGTCATATCATGGGCCAATGAAGACGAAGGTTTTGCCCCCGAGAAAAGGTAGAGGCTTGAAACTGGAAGCCATTGTTCAAAAAATTACATCACCAAATCAAAAGAAGCAAGGAGCGGCCATGATGGGAACAATGAATTCTTTGGCTTCTAACAGCAGTTGTTTGAGTAGTGTTGCCCAAGGAAGGGAAATGAAAGATGGCGCTTTACTAACCACAGATGTTAACGCAAAGACGATGGCCCAGGATTTGTCCCGTACTGATTCTTCGAAGTTGGACCGTGAACCACATCATGGAAACTGTCAAGGTCCCAGCAATAAGTCCCTTAGAGGAAAACACCTCTACAAGAAGAAAGCAGCTCCAAATTCACTCCATGGAGAGACCGGCTTACAAAATGTAACCAAGAAGGAGGGCAACTGTCCTGGTCCCAAAAAGCCTATTTCTGTCCCCAAAAAGAAGTTCAGGCGAGGGAGATCCAAAAGTTCCCCAGGCACTTCTAAAGCAACAGCAAAGAAGCTTCTTGGTTCTTCTCCATCTGTGCTCCTTACATCTAAAGATAAAGCTCTATCGGACAGCGTTCTTTTGACCAGTAAGTTCCGCTCAAGTGAATGCAAACAGGTTGGGCCCAAAGAGAGTTCCAGTTTGCCCGACACATCTGGGGAACCCTTGTCCCAAACCAGACCTAGGAAAAAAGCAAAGTATCCAACCTTCAATGGCTACACCAAGAAGCAACGCAAGTATACTCCTCGAAGCAGGTCCACCAGCCAAGCCCCTGCAACCAAGCGACAGTCAAAGAGGCAAAACCTTCCTGTGGTTGTACCCAAAGAGCCGGAAATTAAATTAAAGTATGTGTCCTCCAAACCAGTTCGGGCTGAAAGCAGAGTCCGGCTCTTCTCCCCATATATTCAGATGGAGAAAAAAAATGCCTTCGTTACCACTTGCACGGTCGTCAATTCTGCTGGCGATGAGATGCGACTATTGAAGGAGAGAAGCGCCGTCCACTCTTCGTCTCCCTCGGTCACATTTTCCAATCAAGGCTCTCTGCCGTTTTCTTCTAGGATGCAGTTGGGGCCTCTCGTTTGCAAGTCGGTGAGCTCTGGTTGTCTTCTCTGTTGCTTGTGCCGTTGCCCTGCCAACTATAAAGACTTGGGTGATCTCTGCGGCCCCTATTACCCCATGGACTGTTTACCTAACAAGAAAACAAGGCCGAAAGAGAAAGTCAAACCAGAGGACACCTCAACAGAGAAGTCCTCCAAGACAGTAGATTCTGTCTGCACAGCAGGGAGCGGGAGGACGTCTTGCACGGACAGTGGAACCACTGACGTAGTCAAACACAACAATCTCCGCTCTAGTTCCCGTGCAATGCTCAGGAAGCTGCCCAGCTGTTACTGCTGTAATAAAAAGACAGAGGGGACGGACACTGAGAAGCCCAGGAGACACCATTGCAGCAAAAGCTCCGAGTCTCATTCACCGGAGGCCGAGACACAGGAGCACTGGGTCCATGAAGCTTGTGCTGTGTGGACCAGCGGAGTTTACCTAGTGGCCGGAAAACTTTATGGTGTCCATGAAGCTATACAGATGGCGGCCTCTGGAGTGAGTAACACTGAAATACGCAGTCAAATGTTTAGGAGTTTTTGTCGTTGAAATTTTTGGAACTTAAAGGGGCTGTCCATGACTACACATTGATGGCCTATACATAGAAGAGGTCAGATTTGTGGGGGTCTGATACTTGGAATCCCCACTGATCACTTGAACAGCTCGGCCTAGTTGCTACACAGTGTACAGAGCCTATCAGTAAATGGGAGCTTAAATGGGTTTCCTGCTCCAACAGCATAGGAAATCAGTGCTTGATCTATGGGGGTCCAACACCTGAACAGTATACTGATCCTCTGATCCAGCTGCCATTGGGTACCTGCTATTATTGAAGTAACAAGTTCAGAGCTACAGCCCCATCCATCCTGTAGTGGTGGTGCCAGGGTACTACAGCTCTATTACTTGAATAGAAGCAGAGCTAAACCCAGAGATCGCTGGATCAGATGATCAGTGCAGGACCCGGGTGTCGATCTCACGCGATCAGATTCTGATGGATAAGTCATTAGCCTGCATTCACACAAGCGGTGGTATGATGTCGGTCACACGGCTGCATTAAGTTCACTATATGTCAATGGGCGCTATTCACACGGCCGACTGTTTTTGACAGCCCATTTTAACGGACTAACAAAAAATAGGTCATGTCCTGTTTTTACGGATCCCTCAGTGCACACAAATGGATGAGAGATCCGTGAAAACAGACGCCCCCTGGGTACGAGAGGACCATGAACAAAGTACAGGCTTCACAGATGTTTTATATCACCGTCATGTGAATCAAGGCTTAGCATAAAAAATGCCAACAAATGTAGTCTATCTTACAGCTGAGAGTTTGTTACAATTGGATCCAGTCTAGACATTGTACTGTGAGGCCCGGGTCACATCTGCGCTTGTTATTCTGCTTGTGGACCCCCAGAATGGAAACCTATATGCAATAAAAAGCGGTTAGCTAAGAAACCACACGGACCGCATAGACTATAATGGGGTCCGTGTGGTTTCTGTGCGGTGTCCGCACGATTCATGTGAAGACAAAAGTCCTGCAAGCAGCACTTTTCTCTCCGCATGCTTTGTGCGGAAACCACACGGACCCCATTATAGTCTATAGTCTATTCCCGAACGGAATATCGAAAGCAGATCGGAACCGGGCCTGAGCTAAATAACCAAGGCAGGAGTTTTGCTCACCTCAAATTGATTTTTCATCCCACGACCTACAAACAGGATAGGTCATCAGTATCTGATCTGTGAGGTCTGACATTTGGAGCCCACACAGATCAGCTGTTTGGATTTCGGCAGCTGCAGTGCACGGGGAGCACATACAGAGGCTGCTCTTGTTTAAGCAATAAGAGAGTCAAAGCAGCTGCGTCCACCGGTTTTGGGGAATTGCAGTACCGCTCCTATTACTTGAAAAGGAACATTGCTGCACACGCTCCCCGTACACTTCACCAGCTTCTAGCCCCTGGGGCTACTGGATCTGCTGATCTGAGCGGAGCCCTGGTGTCAGACCCCACAGATCATATACTGATGACCGTGATACAGTAAAAAAGCTTAATTTACATAAAACTCCTATAAAAATATGCAAAAAAAATACCCATCTAGCCACATCTGACATGACAGGTTGCAGCAGTAAAGTAAAATTGCACTTCCCCTTTAATTTTGTGGTGAAGCGGTAAGATCTGCGCTATAAGACAATTCCACCACCTAGTGGCCAGGACAAGTTACTGCATCCTCACAGGCGTCTATACTCATTGTACAGCAGTACAGTCTTATATAATGATTGCATAAAAGGGTTTTATATAATGTTCTGTGTTAGCGCCACACTGCAAGACTGTCATCACGATTTTAGCCAAAAAGTTAACAAATTTAAAGGGGAAACACATTGTGATAAATATGAAGATTATGGCTACCATATGGCCAGTGAATGTACAGGGACGACACAGTGGGATTCTCTGAATCAATGGGAAGGCCTAACAATCGCTCCACCACTGTTGTCATATGAAAAGATGCCTTTGGGTGGATTGTCCCTTAAAGGGAGTGTGTCACCAGGACCTGACAAATCAACCCAGCTTGCAGATAGATAGGCTAGGATCCCCTGAATCTTACAGTGTTTTCCCCTTGTGAATCGCTGCCTCCGTTGCAGAGATAGAGCCATTTTTGTCAAAAGGCAAAAGAAGTTTTTGCAACAATGGTGGCGCCCTGGAGCTCATTTGCATGTTGACAAAAGTGGCGGTTATTTCGGCAACGGAGGCAGCGATTCACAAAGGGAAAACACTGTTAGATTCAGGTGACCCTAACCTATCTATCTGATATGCTGAGTCTGGTGACACACTCCCTTTAATTATGTCTGTCGTAATAATTGCACCTCCTTGGGCTTCTGTCTCTTCTCTATCAGAAATCTGGAAATCCTGAGCAGCACTGGCAGAAGATGCACAACATCTCCCTCCCATAATCCTAGTACTCTGCCCCTGTACCTCCATCTGTATTCTGTGCCCCAGATTTTTCCATCTGCATCAAAGCTCAGATCCACAGGGTTATGACGCCCACGCAGAATTTTTGCTGCACTGTGATCATACTTGATGAAGTTGGAAGGCACCGCTACATCTGTAGTGCAGAGATTACACAAACATCACAGAGGATGGCTTACTGGGGTTCCTGCTCATCCTTTATTTAAAGGGCAACTCTATCCCAAATGTATAGTTTATTCCCAGTACTAACATGGCAAGAAAGATCTTATGCTTGGGGAGAAGCTCTTGTACTCTTGTACCTCTGACAGCTCCCGCTACCCTTTAGGGGACGCACTCAAGAGCTGGCGCTAGTCTGCAAATCCCTCAAGGGATGCTACATATTGTTCATGTGCTGTACAGGCCCATATTAATATCAGACGCATATACTGTACATGTCCTGTAAGGCTTTGTTTAGCTCTCGTTTGTACACTATGCTTGGCATATATTGGTGTACATGTGGTTTTACTGACACGTATTGGCTCAGTCTCACTAAACATCACATGTAATGCAGCTGTATGGACTGACAATGGAACACAGACCTATTGTCCGCATGTCCAACCCAACCATAAGATACTGTGTGAGATACTGAGCCTCAGACCTATAGACAGTAGGGGTATGAGCCTAAACACATCAGAGAAAACAAGTAGAAAGATAGCTGTGACCTGTATTATACTCCAGAGCTGCGCTCACTATTCTGCTGGTACAGTCACTATATACATACATTACATTACTTATATTGTACTGATCCTGAGTTACAACCTGTATTATACTCCAGAGCTGCGCTCACTATTCTGCTGGTGCAGTCACTGTGTACATACATTACATTACTTATCCTATATTATACTCCAGAGCTGCATTCACTATTCTGCTGGTACAGTCACTATATACATACATTACATTACTTATCCTGTATTATACTCCAGAGCTGCGCTCACTATTCTGCTGGTACAGTCACTGTGTACATACATTACATTACTTATCCTGTATTATACTCCAGAGCTGCGCTCACTATTCTGCTGGTACAGTCACTGTGTACATACATTACATTACTTATCCTGTACCGATCCTGAGTTACATCCTGTATTATACTCCAGAGCTGCGCTCACTATTCTGCTGGTACAGTCTCTGTGTACATACATTACATTACTTATCCTGTATTATACTCCAGAGCTGCGCTCACTATTCTGCTGGTACAGTCACTGTGTACATACATTACATTACTTATCCTGTATTATACTCCAGAGCTGCGCTCACTATTCTGCTGGTACAGTCACTGTGTACATACATTACATTACTTATCCTGTATTATACTCCAGAGCTGCGCTCACTATTCTGCTGGTACAGTCACTGTGTACATACATTACAATACTTTTCCTGTACTGGTCCTGAGTTACATCCTGTATTATACTCCAGAGCTGCGCTCACTATTCTGCTGGTACAGTCACTGTGTACATACATTACATTGCTTATCCTGAGTTACATCCTGTATTATACTCCAGAGCTGCGCTCACTGACACTGAACAAGCAGAGAATTCTGGATGATTGATTTCCTCTAGACTTGTGATTTCAGCTCTGCAGTATAATACAGACACTATTGTAATGCCCATATGCAGGCTAGGTCCTTTTTATGTAGATTTATTCTAGAAGTTTCCGGGTACAGACACTGCGTATCCTCTGCCGTCTTCTTAGTGAGCTGCAGATTAGACGGTTGTCAGCATGTTGACATTCTCAGACAAGTCTGCACAGAAGAAACCCATGGAACTGCCGCTGAGGCTTCTGGGTAGTGACATAGAATGGCGGTGAATCACCTTCGGCTTATTATATTTTTGCGCTGACCTTGTATAAACCTGTCCCAGAACGACCTTGTCTGACAAATGACTCCTCTCCTTGTCTTACAGCTCTGTCCCAGGTGTCAGAAGCCAGGAGCGACTGTGGGCTGCAGCCACAAGGGTTGCGTGCAGACCTACCACTACACGTGCGCCACCGAGGCAGGTGAGTCACGGCGCTGCACTGCATTCTGGGTAGAATAGATTTTGTTTCTGGTTCACTGCCTTATGTCAAATTGTTAAAGTGTTATGTCACTCAGTCCCTATGTTGAGTCGAGGACGCTGAGATATAGAGGGCTGTTTGTTGGGGTCTTCACTTCTGATTTTCTACCTTGATGAAGGTCTCCATCAAACAGCTCCTTATATCTCAGCTGTGCGCGCATCAGACGGTAAGTGGAATCTAAGGGTTAAGTACAATCACGCCACTAGGGGGAGCTTAACAGTATATATAACAGTGGGCTGTGGACCCCCTAGTGGCAGCTGAATATATTTACAGTTTTATCTTGAATCACAATTGTGCAGAGGATTTGGAACTTTGTATCGGGAAAACAGATCTCTGACCACACTGAAGACATAGTGTGAATTGAACCAGTACAGAATTTTGGTTGTCAGAAAATGGGGTTGCAGTGTGACCCTAAAGACACTGCAATGGCAACTTCTAAAAATTGAGCAGTACTTCCAGAGGTCCAAAAGAGGGGAGAGGTCTGCATAGCAAGTCGCAGCAAATGTACACCTACTAAGCAACGCCTCTTCCCCATCCATGATCCCTTATGTGCCCCTCACACAGTATACTGCCCCCCTTGTAGCCCCACAGTGTATCGCCCTCTTATTGTGGTCCCCATACAGTTTAATGTCCCCTCCTTGTGGCCACCACACAGTATAATGTCTCCCCATCAGCTCTTACACAGTATCATGCCCCTTGTGGCCACCACACAGTATAATGTCCCTACCTTGTGGCCACCACACAGTATAATGTCCCTACCTTGTGGCCACCACACAGTATAATGTCCCTACCTTGTGGCCACCACACAGTATAATGTCCCCTCCTTGTGGCCCTCACACAGTATAATGTCTCCCCATCAGCCCTTACACAGTATTATGCCCCCTTGTGGCCCTCACACAATATAAAGTCCCCCTTACAACCCCCAACACTGTAATATTCCCTCCTTGTGGCTCAAAGACTGTATAATACTCCCTTGTCATGTCCCCTACATTATAGTTCCCCTTATTGTGCCCCCCCCCCCTCACAGTATAATGCTCCTACATTATAGTCCGCACACACTATTATAACCCCTGACTGTGGACCCTACAGTATAATCCCACTTATTGGGCCCCCTCACCTTCTTGTTGCTCCCACAATATATTATTCTGTCATTGTGGCCTCCCACAATTATCACTTTTTCTGGTCCTCCTCACTGTAATGCCGCCTTATTGTAGCCCCCAAACCGTAACGCACTCTTTTTGTGACCCCCAACACTGTAAGGCTCTGTTATATCCCAGCTGTTGAGAGCAGAGCTAGGGGCTGAACGGTGAAGGAGATGCAGGCGGCCATATCTCTTGTGCCCAGGATAGTGGGACAGCCCCCAGAATCCAGGACTGTCAGGAGGTCTGCCATGTATGTACGTCATTGATGGCGTTTCAAGGCGATATGACGATATTAGATTGCACGACACGTAGCCCCAGCCTTAAAACGACATGATAATAATAGGTGCATGTTCACTTTAAGGAGGTTTCGCTCTCACTAGCGCTAGTAATATGGAGTGAGTTATTTGATGAGTTGCGTGCCCGGCAGTCCAGACGCTCTGTACTTCTTGGCCGCCTCTCCGCTTGTAAAACAAGACAAGCAGCTCATCTCCCCGTCTTGCTTTGTCGCCCCCTGAGAGGAGATTTGGGGAGCAGCGCTCATAGTCTGTCTCTTCTTATTTTTCTGTGGTCTGTTTTGCAGTCGTACTCCCCGTGTCTTACATCTCCCCCCGTCCCAGGGCTTACATTGACATTTCTCCAAGTCCAGAAACAACGGGAGGAGAAGGAAATCAATTACATGAGCGGCGTACAGCTTGTATACTCAGCGGCTCAGCTCCCCGGGCTATACCCAGCTACGCCGATTCTGGAAGAGTCCGACATAAGTTACACATTTTTTTTTGCCTAATTTATTGTATGGAAAATACAGAACATTACGGAGGATTTTACCCGTCAGAGGGACGAGAAAATGATGTGCTAGTAGGAAGGGGTTAAAATGACCTTAATTCACCCGTTGGGATCTTGATGATGGATCCAGGGTTTGCGACCTGGTTCTGAACCCCAGATCACGTGATCAGTACCAACTCCCAGGTCACTCTGACCTGTACTGTGGGGGGCGGGGATCAGGGAAGAAGAAATGGAGCCGATCTAGGGTTGGGGGCCGGTTCCAAATACATGACCCGAGCGTCGTAACCTGGCCGGAACCCTCAAAGTCCATCATCCAAATGAATTAAGCTAATTTTAACTCCGTGGATAACCCCTTTAAAGTGAACACATCTGCTAAATTTAGAGACTGACACCTCTAGGACACTCAAGCGGTGTTTGTCCCTTGTGAATCGCTGCCTTCATTGCCGAGATAGCGCTGTTTGTATGAATATATAAATAAATGAACTCTTTGAAGCAATGGCGCCGCCCTTGTGTTCATTTGCATATTGACAAAAATAGCAATATCGTGGCAGCGGAGGCAGCGATTCACAAGTATGATTCAGGTGACCCTAACCTATCTATCTGCAGGGCTGGGGTATGGTGACACTCCCTTTAAGTGAATTATTTTTAATCTGCAGACTAATATTTTGATTGTTTTCTGTTCTAGGTTGCTTGTTAAATGAAGAGAACTTCTCATTAAGATGTCCTAAACATAAGGTATTGTAGAGCCTATATTATTCTTACGTTTTTGGAACTTAAAGGGGTTCAGAAAATGAACCCAAATACCCCAGGTCTCTTTCTAGGCTCAGGGAATAAATCCTTCATTACAAGGCCATGGTCATTTTGTGGGATGAATCCTAAAATGATGTGGTTTAGAGTCAGAGGGGTTAACGTGTTACTTAAGAACTGGTCATAGACTACAAAATGGCTCCAGGTTCCAGGATCACGTTGCAATGAATGTCATTTTCTAGTTTCGAAAGCTTAAACTCTCGCTTTCTAAAGCGATACCAGGCCTGTCCAGCAGAGGGCAGCTTTGCGCTATAAATTACATCATTTTTGGGTTGGAAACAGCACTTTTATGGGAGAACAAAGGGGGAAATTTATTACAACTCGTACACCAGCCTTATGGTGTAAAAGTCACAAGTTTTTGTGTAAATTGGGTATATGAGCAAAAATTTTCGCCTCCTGATCGCTGGCCATACCAGATGTATGATCCCTGAAGTGTACGCCATCTACAAGCTAGTGTAGATGTCATTGCAAGCTCACGGCCTGTCACAGGGTGCACCTAATGGATGAGGGGGCATTTACCCCTTTATAAATTAGGCGCACCCGCTGGTGCCGAATATATGAAGACTGACACTGAACACACCTGTCATCCTATATCTGCCCCCACAACTCATTTAGGGGGCATTCACACGGAGTAACGCCGGGCGTGTATCACAGCCGTACACGCCGGCGTTACAGCAGACTGCCGAACACTTCCCATTCACTTCAATGGGAGCGCTCGTAAACGCCGCTGTTACGAGCGCTCCCATTGAAGTGAATGGGAAGTGTTCAGCAGTCTGCCGTAACGCTGACGTGTATGGCTATGATACACGCCTGGCGTTACTCCGTGTGAATGCCCTCTCATAGTCATTTATGTTTATAGTCATATCCCCTTTAAGGAAACCGGGGAGGGCGGCGTAAGGCCGGGGCCCCACATGGCACAAAATCCACAGTTTGGCCGCAGAAGAAACGTTTGTGCCGCACCAAAAACACAATATTAGTACCCTAGCCACCAGAATGTGTGCCTCATATATGACATGATGGCGCCCAACTCCTCATAAATGTGGCGCACCCTTTATCTAAGTGAAATTTGCGACAATTTTCTGACACAAATGTTAAAAATAGCCCAATAGCCCCTCCCACTGGACACCGCATTATCACGAAAGTGGCGTAAAAAAAAGTTGCGCAAAAAAAATCAGCGACTTTTTTAGGCCTCGATAATAAATCTGCCCCGTAATGTTGCACTACTTCTGCCCCTCTCTCATTTTTACCCCGTGTTATAGATATCTATCTAGCCAATACTTCCCGCTTCGGTTAACAGAGGGATTGGCGGTGAAATTTCCGTTCTTTTGTATTTTAGGCGGTAAGCGTGGAGCGTAGTGTAGTCACCTCTGGTCCTATGGGGCCTGTTGTAAGGCAACCATCCATGTGGCTGAACTTCCTATTGTACTCGCTGTCATGAAGGGGTTACACGGCCATATTTATCTCACCATAGCGTCCCCTTTTCTGTCTTACAGAGGCACCTGGTGTAACCGTCTCTGAAGTAAACATTACCGCCATCACACCCTGGATCTTTCATTCACTCCTCAGCACTGTCACAGCGCCAAGCAGGGGAGTATAAGCTGCCAGCCTCCATCGTAACTACAGTTGGTTCAGGCCCTACCATGCCCATGTGTTGACCGTGCAGGATTAAGGGGTCCCTAGTGTCTTAAAGGAGGCGTTTCCTCACACAGATGATGACGTAAGAAAGGCGAGAAATCCGAGGGCCTACACCAGGATCGCATCGGGATGGCGGTTGTGTCATGGCGCAATAAAGCTGACACGGAATTTGCACTGATACGGCCGGTGACGATGCCGGTTTCTGGATTATGCCCATAGTCGGAAACTATTAACCAGAGTTTGTTTGACGACAACCCTTTGCTCCTAACACATGGCAAGCAAGAGGGCGGAAGTTGTAGTGTTCCAATACCCAGCTCAGACTGTGACACGGACATTGGTCTCACATCCAGTGGAACCCTACACCTGCTAGAGGAGGGCACAGCTTGTCAAGATGGTTGACAAGATGGCCGCCAGTTGGATATCTGCGCCTCAAATTGTGCGTTTCCTGCAAGAAAAGAGACAGATCACTACCAACCAAAAGGGATTTCTGAATGTTTCTTCCCGGCTGTTGTATGTTCTATGTATTAAGACTACATCACTCATCTGATCTGACAACCCCCCGCCATGGTACTTGTCTTCGTGTCTTATTTTGTGCTGTCATCAGCCATTTTGAGTGCCCCCTCCCCCCCGCTTCTCGTACACTTGTTCATCTCGTCACGCCGCTTCTTGCGGCCTTTCATCCAGTCATGTTACTTCTTCAATGATTCTGGAGTGGAGCACATTATCAGCAACACACAGCGGCAAAAAAAATTTAAAAAAACTGCATCGACTACTGCTGGGCCACGGGGGCCACATTCCAAGAAGTCAGCTGACCACTAAACCGCGACATTTCGCTGCCCTCTGCGGCTCAGCGCCGACACGATTCCTGCTGTAAATACAAAGTGTTTGACAGTCAAAAGTATGGACAATGCCTCATTTTATGGTGTGTGTATATATATATGTGTATACATATGCATATATATAATATATGAAGACTGTAAATGTTTAACCCTGCAGCTGCCGGAAAGGCCCGCAAACGTCGCGCTTTTGCAGGCTGGGCCGGCAGCTTAAGGGTTAAAGCTAGTGTTCTTTTTAGTAAATTTGCTTCACACTGAAGACTGTGTGTACCGAGCTTTCTAAAAGATGTTTATTTTCTTTAAGAGTAAAAGAGGCTATTGGGAATGTCAATAAAATCTACAATGAAGCGTTCGTGGTATGTCTATGTGTCGGCCATCTTTAAAATACGAGCTAGTGTCCTTAAAGGGAGTCTGTCACCACAACCCAGCGTATCAACCCAGCCCCGCAGCTAGGTAGGTTAGGGTCACCTGAGTCAAACGGTGTTTTCCTCTTGTGAATCGCTGCCTCCGTTGTCAAGTTATCGCCATTTTATTGATATGCAAATTAGGTCTTTGAAGTAATGGCGGCGCCCTTGTTACTTCAAAGCTCTCATTGACACCGACAAAAAAGGTGATATCTCCGCAACGGAGGCAGCGATTCACATGGGAAAAGCACCGTTTGACTCAGCAGAACCTAAACTATCTAACTGCAGGGCAGGGTGGATAGACTTGGGGGTATGGTGAAACACCCTTCAAAATTCTTCAGCGTTGACGGGATTCGCAATGACAGATGTTGAGGTGTGATTCCATATAGAGACAGCAGGTGGCAGTGTGCATTAAGCATGCAAGTTGGATACAGACTGCTTATCTTCAGGCAGAAATGGCTGATAACAGAGAACACTGCACTGAATTTACTAGTACAAGAAAAAGGGTCTGGACTATGGACTCCTGCCTTGCCTGGTGGAAACAATGGATTGAAACCTGTGTAAATCTGGATATAGGTGGCGCCATCCAATGACATGAGATTAAAATAGTGGCCCCTATAGGTGTTTCATCATTGTACACCTCTAACCGCTTTATTTCGATTCTATGTCAATTCCCTTTGTCCAGGAGCCTCATAGCAGGGTGGCTATGGATCACACTAAGCCAAAGAGCCTTCCCAGGTGACTGTATTTAAAGGGTGTCATACAGGATTAGAAAAACATGGGTTGAGTTTGGTATTGCAGAAGTGAATGAGGAAGAGCTGCAATACCACAAATAACCTGTGCAAAAGTGTGGCGCTGTTTTTAGACAAAGGCAGCCTGATTTTCCTTCTTGCACAGCTCTTTTACAGGAGTTTAAAACTTGCTTGTATGTGTTCTGTGAGACTCTATACACACTTCATTTCAACTCAATGAGAGTCTATGTCTGTGTTTTTGGATGGAACGTGTGGGATATCATATTGCTGAACGCATGCATCACTCATATACCTTAGTTTTTTAGGAATCCGTGCCCCATGGATGCATATTGGATGTCAAAAACAGGTAATTTAATTTGGTTTTCGTGGCCATTTTCCGCATCTGTCGTCCAGTCCGTGAAAGCCTAAATCATTGTAGGATCACAGACAGCAACGGCCAAGGGTTTTTTGATGACTCTCTCTATATTACCAGTGCAAAAAGTGGGAGGTCCCAGCAGCGATCTAGGTGCCCAGCCTACTGATAAATGGTTCCCCAAGCTGGACTTCCCCTTTAAATTCACATTTCATTGAACAAAGTACTGCCATTACATTCTATGGTGAGATCCATGAATGAAGACTCCGGAGCAAAGCAAAAAACTACTTTATTATTTTTTTTTTTCCTTATAAAAGAAACTTATAAATATTTCAGAATAAAATCCTCTGTACAAAAAAG
Source organism: Leptodactylus fuscus (assembly GCF_031893055.1). Classification (NCBI taxonomy): domain Eukaryota; kingdom Metazoa; phylum Chordata; class Amphibia; order Anura; family Leptodactylidae; genus Leptodactylus; species Leptodactylus fuscus. The sequence continues at coordinate 15,222,663 of NC_134272.1, read as the reverse complement.
GCTAAGAAAATAAGATCTGAGAAGAAGTCGTACAATCTGGTGATGCCCCAGTAGTCGGGTGGGTCTGGTGTATGTACATGGTGAGAAGTCAACTTAGAACTGGACCTAATGGAGGTCATAGTAATAGCCAGGGGGCTAGGACCACCCCGGATATGAGACATCTGAATGTGGCGTTGTAAAGCATGATGGTTCATGATGAAAGTGACCGCCCTGGTGAACACGGGTGCACATAAAATATACCCATGTAGAATGGTTTGGGTTTACCTTTACGTCGCGTTCCACTTGATAGGGCTTGATAGTAAGAGGGTCCACCAAACTTCATTCAACATGGCTAGAGATTAGTTATGCAAAATTTTTTGATATGGAGATGGTCCAAGTCTGACTATATAGTGCAATTACGTATAATATGAGATATATGGAGTACAAGAATACAGGGGAGGGCTGCGGATTGCAGACCACTACCGAAAAAGACTATCAGACACAGAATAATTACTAGGGGTGTGAGAGCTGCGCCCTGCTGTTCCTAGAAGGGAGAGCAACTACTGGCAGCCATTTTGGTTTGGAATAAATATATATATATATATATATATATATATATATATATATGCCGATATCCAGGAGTCCCAGTACATAAAGAGCGCTGCAAAACATTTTGTATAGTCATGCCATTTTTCTCTAAATCTACGCTCCTTTTGTGACATGAGCATTTATATCGGTAACCTTGCAAGGATTCTGAACAAAATGGCTGACATTCCTATATGGTGTAGTGGACTATCCAACCAGTACAGGCTGTTAGAGTAGTTGCCCTCACCAGCATCTAAAAACCATTTTGGGCGTCAGACCAGTTAAACTGGGCAACCCCTGGAGAACCCCTTTAAATTGTGCATGGGCCCTTTAATACTCATAAACAAAGTTGCATTGGATAAAATAAGAAGTCGACTGAAGCTGCTATCTGATCAGAAGTCTCTGTGGGGTCCCGGTCGTCTACACATAGTAGAGAGGCGGCCATTTTGTTTACTCAGTATATGATTGACAGCTAAGGAAAGTGGTATCCATCGCTAGGCTGCACTCTTAATACATGCTACCTGCAAAATGGCCGTTCCACTGGGTGTAAACCAAAGACGCACAGTAAAATCACCATCTGGAGCTATATAAATATTTGGCAACCATTTAAACATGGCTGCCTCTCATTAAATCTTAGTGAATGCTTAACAAGCAAATACTGAAGAGAGCTGTGACAGTCACAGGCCATGTCTTGTATGTGTCCCCACAGCAATGGCGGGGCTATGAGGAGAGGTCTGAAGAAGCCTCCTAACTGGACGTTACAGCTGTCCCGCTGCCCAAACTCAGGATAAACTGCTGACAGTCCTGAAGCGTACGTTTATCCCCAAGCTTCTCCAGGGTTCGGGCCGCTTCAGCCAACATGCCCACTCTTTGTCCTGGGGCAGATAGGAATGTAGGGGGTAGGTAGCGGCAAGCTAAGAGAAGAGCTTCAGCATGCTCCCGGGTTGGTAGGCTCGCCTCACAGGCCCCTGGTGGAAAGAGAGGAATACAGAATATTCACAGGACATCGCAAGTCACATCACACGGCTGAGGCTCCATATACACAAACTGATGCTCTGCTAGTCAGCCAATGTGGAAAGGAGAAGGTGAGTTATCATTTCTATGGCTAGTGTGTCATTATCCTGTACCCCAAATGTCAGCATGCCATTGTCCAGTACCCCAAGTGTCTGGTGTCCTTGTCTTGTACACTGATACTCAGTGTGTCCTGTACCCCAAGTGTCATTATCCTGTTCCCCAAATGTCAGCATGTCATTGTCCAGTACCCCAAGAGTCCGGTGTGCTTGTCCTGTACCCCAAGTGTCATTATCCTGTTCCCCAAATGTCAGCATGTCATTGTCCAGTACCCCAAGAGTCCGGTGTGCTTGTCTTGTACCCCAAGTATAAGTGTGCCCTGTACCCCAAGTGTCATTATCCTGTACCCCAAATGTCAGCATGCCATTGTCCAGTACCCCAAGTGTCCGGTGTGCTTGTCCTGTAAACCAAGTATCAGTGTGTCATTGTCCTGTACCCTATGTGTCAGCTTTTCATTATCCTGTACCCCAAGTGTCAGCATGGAATTGTCCTGTACCCCAAGTGTCATTATCATATACCCCAAGTGTCAGCATATCATTATCCTGCACCCCAAGTCTCAGTGTGGAATTGTCCTGTACCCCAAGTGTCATTATCATATACCCCAAGTGTTAGTGTGTCATTGTCCTGCACCCCAAGTGTCAGCATGTCATTATCCTGTACCCCAAGTATCAGTGTGTCATTGTCCTGCACCCCAAGTGTCAGCATGTGATTGTCCTGCACCCCAAGTGTCAGCGTGTCATTATCCTGTACCCCAAGTGTCAGCGTGTCATTGTCCTGTACCCCAAGTGTCATTGTCCTGCATCCCAAGTGTCATTGTCCTGCACCCCAAGTGTCATTGTCCTGTACCCCAAGTGTCAGCGTGTCATTGTCCTGCACCCCAAGTGTCATTGTCCTGTACCCCAAGTGTCATTGTCCTGCACCCCAAGTGTCATTGTCCTGCACCCCAAGTGTCAGCGTGTCATTGTCCTGCACCCCAAGTGTCATTGTCCTGTACCCCAAGTGTCATTGTCCTGCACCCCAAGTGTCATTGTCCTGCACCCCAAGTGTCATTGTCCTGCACCCCAAGTGTCAGCGTGTCATTATCCTGTACTCCAAGTGTCAGCGTCATTTCCCTGTACCCCAAGTTTCAGCGTGTCATTGTCCTGAACCCCAAATATCAATGTGCCATTATCTTGTACCCCCAGTGAACTAAACACCTATGTAACCAGGACAATGTTTCCTCCCCCGCCAGTAAACAATAAAAGTTCACATTCAATGACAGTAAGCAGAGATTCTGAAAAGTATATTAAAAATGATATAAAACTTTTCACCATACGACCAATAAAGTTTATTTGCTGAACAGTGATGTTGGCTTCACTTGCACACATTAGGCCTCTTTGCCCATAACAACCAATCAGAGTGGAGCTTACATTTTCCAAGCTGGAATATATAAATGTGATATGGCCTCTGATTGGTTGGAGTTGAGATGATTAGTTTCTATGGACCAATCAGGTATTAGATGTTATATCTGTAGTACAGATTGGAAAATGAAAGCATTGATCTGTCTGGTTGCTATGGGCAACTGTCTGCCCTCTATCGATGACCCTAGGGGGTGCGGCCATATTTGTCTACCACTATACATGTGTATTACACAGAGAGGCAGCTGCAGTCAATTCTTCTCAAAGTGATTTAATAGAAAGATCCAACGCCAGATATATAATATATAATATATATATATATATTAACACGCACTCATACATGACGTCTGCCTCCATTACACACAAATCGCATGTGACATACAAAAAAAACCATTGACTTCTTGGGTCAGACTGTAAGGGAGACGTGAAGGCTCCCTCGAAGATAAACAGATATGCTCTGTTATGCCTACTGCAGGGCCTTAGATATTAAAACCCCGGCATATGGTGGAAAAATGGCTCCGAGTTGGTCCAGTCCACACGTTGTGACCAAATAAGGGACCCGTACGAAGATTATTTGTCAAAACTGATCCTCCTCTCCTGTGTTTCTGGGGCTGCATTGCAGCCGTACACACAAAAAATAAAGAAAAAACAAATATATTGCAATATAATTTTCTCTGCTACACAAAATAAAAGTCCCTTCTGTGTCGACTTCCTGCATAGACTCCTCTCTCTGCTCAGACATGTCCGCCATGCTGCAAGGGGCAGAAAAGTGGAACCCGACATGTACGGGACAGTTCTCTTTAAGTGTCGTCACTGATGGACGGTTACTGACAGGGCAGGGTCGGGAGGGTCACGCTGCAGCTAACAAGCCGCGTTATATCTGCAAATGAAAGAGAAGTAGCTTCAGTATCAACTGCTCTAACACCTCGTATATCTGCCCCACACCAAGGACATGCATTGCACACTATGAAAATGGAGACATCTGACCCGATGGGCAAGCATGAGGGTGTATTCACATGCGACAGATTGGTTGCAATTGTCCCACTCACATGAATGGAGCATGCATAGATCCTTGGGGCCGATGTATTAATAATGGCGTCTAGTCCTACAGTCTGTGCCAGAGTGATATATGTGGAATTTATTAAGATGCACCTTGAAGTGGTGTGCCAGGGGCGGGCATAAAGCTCAATTATAATTTGCGCCAGTTTTGGGCCCCACCTTCCTCTGTGACATGAATTGTGGAAAGGCACAACTTTAGGGCCCCTTCACACGGCATAAGCGCTCGTCTCACTCCGAGCCATACACGCGAGCGCTTCTAAACACTTCCCATTTACTTCAATGGGAGCGCTCGTAAAGCCGGATAAATCCCTGCATCCCTACGCATTTACCTCCAAAACAACCGCATTCGGATTATCAGAATTGTTTTTCAGTCGCAGATATTTGGGCAGCAAATCTGCAACATGTGAATTTACCCTCGGTGGGTCCAAGCAGCATGCATGGACTTTTTAACGGTGTTGAAATGCAAAGCCATGATGTACATTAACAGGCATGGCACTTTTGTGATACATTCAAAATGTATGATGGGAAATTTAAATATTCCCTCCCTATATGTTCCACAGTTGCTAAACGACACCAAAATTAATTTGGGCTGTTTGCTTGGCAACAGGCCGAAGTGACCACGATGGATCCTTAGATAGGATATCATAGTGTGATCATTGGAGGACCGACCTTCAGGACCCTCACCATTCCGCATTGTTTATGTCCCCCTTTAAATTTACATTCAGTTGACACTCATATCTGCCCACATCTATTTAAGCCTCTATTTGGGTCCCGTTTTTGACACCTATTTTAACATGGTCATGTCACCTTATTAATAAAGTTCCCAATAAGCAGCAATCCACCAACAAGGTAGTCGCCATTAGTATTAATATCATGCACTACGTGTCATCAAGCTGGGTTACAGTACAGGATCCTAGATCTCTTCTTCTGGGAAACATTTAAGACCTCTTACGGGACCCCTCCATCAAAGAGATTTTCCAGGATTTATATATGGATGACCTATAATTACAATAGGTCATCAAAATATGATTGGTGGGATTCCAAATCCTGGACTCCAGGTGAAGATGACGTCACTTTTTTCGGTCACGCAGTAGAGCAGCAGCTCAGTCCTATTTGAGTGAATGTTTCTTAGCTGCAATACCAAGCCCAGCCACTATATAATGTATGGCACTGTGCTTGGTATTCACTCACCTGAATGCTGTAGCCTTTTTATCCAGCTGATCTGTGGGGGTCCTGGGTGTTGAACTCCCACCAATCATATAGTGATGACCTATCCTTGGGAAAAGCCCTTTAAATGTTTCCACTTAGAAAGAGATAATTGATCTGCATTGCCTCTCTGTTATCATGCTTTATTAACCCTTTCAGTATGTGTCAGAAGGGTTAATCAGGAGGATACGGCTAAAGTATAAAAATAATGGTGCACAGAGACATAATCGGCTTCGAGGTGTCATTTGTTTTTGCCAGAGAGGGATGTTACTGGTTGCACCACTTTTTATACAGGACCACACTGGCGGTATGTGTGCATCAACATGGCGGCATGTGTGCGTCAACACGACATGCCGATGTTGTCCATGATGCTACAAGCTTTGGCTCAATGTCATTTAGTAACCTACCTTCTTTACTTGAAGGAGCTACCCTCCTGCGAAGGCTCCGGTCCAGCAGCTGGTGTGTCCGTGTTGGACTTGCACCCGCCATGAGCCGAGCTGTGGCTTCATGAAGAAAGACCTGAAAGATCACAACAAAGCCCATTGTAAAAGCTGAGTTATGGGACACCATGATGGTAATAATAAAAGCATTTTGGGGTCATTTGCTATCTTAGAATGCAATTCATACAATGATGATACCCCAGTATGATGGGTCCTACCACATGGCACTCACCCTGCGCATGGCGGGCCGGAAGGATTGTGCTAATCTACGTAAACTACTGAGATCTAGCTGGAAGCCCCTGAGCTCCTGGGGTGACGCCGGGTGGATGTGACTCGGCTGCTTCCCTGTAGGGCTCTGCTGCTGTTGTTGCTGCCAGATATTGGTCCTGGTCACCAGGAGAAGGTCACACATGAGGAACTGCACTGCCTGAGACATGGAAGGAGGAAAAAACATCTGTAAGATATAACCACTAGAGAGCGCTCCGCAGCAATCATCAGGGTCACAATTACAGACACTGGAATATAAAAATGTAAATGTAAGTGTAGAAAGATGATAGACAGACAGACAGATAGAGATAGATAGATAGATAGATAGATAGATAGATAGATAGATAGATAGATAGATAGATAGATAGATAGATAGATGGCAATAAAATCTATGTATGCAGATTTCCATCCTCCTATACACACACACACACATACACACACACACCCTATGTGATATTAACACAGGTTCTGTAGTTACCTCTTACTCCATCCGCATGGTTAGCCATGGTTTAGGGGTCGTAGGTCAGACGCTGCCTCTGTACTGCACTGCAGATACATTGCACATAGAGAATAGAACATGCAATGCAACTACAATGCACCACAGCCACAGAGATAGCAGAGTTTGTCCTTGGCAAAATCAGATCTGTAGAATCCATGAAGGCTTTTACCCCATTTGTTCCTCACCTTATCCACATTGCTGTTAGTAGAAGTATTGGCGTTCAGGCTGTCTCGGAGGAATCCGCTGGCCTTCTCACACTGACCCAGGCTGACCTGTGTGCTGTCCTGCTTCCCAAAGAGAGTCCGCACTGCTTTGAAGGTGTACAGAGCAGCTTTTGGCAACATGTTCCTATAGAAGATACAGTATATAATTAAATATATCATATGTATACAGTATATTATTATGTATATCAGTATGTGATTAAATACATCTTATGTCATCTTCTTATTTGGTAGCTGGACTGACAACTAAACCATGAACTTAGCTCAGATAAGATAGGTCATGACATATCAGCTAGTTGAAGAGACCACAGCATTTGGGTGACTGCTGCGGCCTTTTCACTGGATACCGAGCACAGCGTCATACAGTACATTGTATAGTGGCTGTGCTTAGTATTGCAGCTCAGACTCATTCACTTGCATGGGACTTAACTGTTGCTGTACAATGTGACCGATGAACTACCTCCAATCACAGGTTGATCCTAATAGATCATTAATATGTAAGTCCTGAATAACGCCTTTAATGGTTACAGCCCCTTGGAAAGAGAGAAAGCAACTACAACATAATACAATACTATAACACACATTTTGGAATTAACCCTTTGTACTCACTCTGAGGCGTGAAGTGACTTGGGCATGTACTCTACCACCGGGTATAACCTCTGTGCCGCCTCATCGTCTCCTTGCAGCCAGTTAATAGCCACAATAATGATGGACGCCCACCATTTGGCGACTGGATCTGTGCCTGCGAAGGAAAAGAAGAGTGTGATGTGAAAATGTGAAGAAAAAAGTGAAAAATTCTAAGTTTTTCATGTACTGTCTGACACTTGGGCTAGGGCCACACTGAGACATGTTGTATGACAAAAAGTCACGTGCAACATGCAACATGTTTTTACAGCCAAAAAAAGTTGCATGACAGTAAGATGCACAACTGTTTCAGGCTACACAATGACTTGGGCCTTGTCTCCCAATGTGTGACCAAAGATTACCAAGTCGCCATGTAACTCCTTCACTAATGTTACTGAATGAAGTCGCAATGTGACCTCTAGGGTGCTACCACTACGACTTCTAGTCACCAAAACAGCAACTAGAAGTCACAGACATGGCAACACAAAGGTCACAATGTGATCCCATTCTAATATTAGTGAAGGAGCTGCAGGATGAGCCTACACGATGTCACACGATGTCCAAGTCCCATATAGCCATAACCTAAGTACTTCAACTGCAGCACAACTATTTGTCACGCGACGCATATGTGTGTGTGGAGCTCACCTGTGACAGCGGCCATACTGGAACTGATAGAGAAGGTGTGATTGGTGACAGCCGCGGCATCGGAGCAACCATTCAGTAACTGTAGATATTCCAGCGCATCAGAGAACTCACTATGGGGGACAAGAAACAGAATAAGTATACGCATAGAAACATGGCGGACGTATCAGAATAAGATCTACCCAATCTATAGACTCACCCCTCTCCTTCCGTCAGCGGTTTGCTTTGTTCCGGTTGGGCCACACAATACAGAGCCTTCTCCAGGAGATGTTCACGGAAAGCCTGAGTCACCTGAGCAAGAGGGTCCACTGCCCCCAAAGAAAAAACACAGGCCATTACCAATCTGGAAGGCTAGAACTACATGGTTGTGTACTCTACTTAATGGTATATGGGGTACGTTATATGCGCACCTGTACTGCCCGCGGTGCTGTATATCGTGTCTCGGGGAGAACTCCTCACACTCCAGTCACCATCTACGAAAAAGCGATGTCCTAGAGGATGGCACAGCCACTGCATGGCAGGAGGGATGGACACGCTCTGTGCCAAACACACCTGGCGGGCACTGCAGAGGAAGAAGCGCTGTAGGCGGGATTAAAGGGGAGACAAGTTTAGACCCAAGTAGGTGGGAAATGGCGGTAATGCTCAGTGGACATATATGGTCCCACACAGGGGGGTGACTTTGCTTTCCTTACCGCTAAGAAATGGAAGCGTCGGTGCAGGCTTGCTTTAACTCGCAACGCAGCCCCCACATAGATCTCCGCCAGCGTCGCCACTGAGAGGGTGTTTCCTGCACAGTCTGCTAGATTGACCGCACTCAGAGCCATATTGATAGCGGAGAGGTGACCTCCTGCATGTTTCCCTAATCACAAACACAGGATGAGACAACATGTCCTCCAGCCGCACTGATGCAGCATGGTCACTTCACTCATAGCCTTGCTCCCAGGCCTACCTGTCATGTTCAGCTGGTGCAGGTGATGGTAAACCAGAGCCGCCTCCATGCAGCTATTCCGCACGTCATCTTTAAGCTGGTGGTCTCTGCGGAAGCCCCCAGCCCGACCTGCCAGCCAGCGGCCCACCCACAGACGCTGTAATACATAGCGGATGATGCTCCATGTAAGGCTGCAGCAAAGATCGAAGTTGGAGGTGGGCAGGGGTCTTCCTAGGGCTTTAAGGGCTTTCCAGAGATGAAACGAGGCCTGAGCAAAGTCACCCTAGAGGAAGGACGGAGCAAAATGTTATTGTTGTGTGTACTTTAATAGGGCACTACTAGGAAAATGGAGGCCACCCTATAGGCAGTATCAGTTTATCTTGCAGTGTTACACCCCCCTTCAGTGGTCTAAGGGGTCATTCTAGACCCTGCACAGATCAATTGATCCAGCTACTGCAGATCCACTCCATTCAATAGGCACAGACTTGCAGTACCCAGGTGCCACCACTATAGATTGAATGGGGCTGTTGTGCTAGGCCTGTGCAGAGTAGCTAGAACTACAGCTGATCTGTGCGGAGTGTCAGATCCCCACCAATCAATATAAAAAATTGCCAGAGGGTCGGAGAACCCCTTTAACGTTCGGAACACCTGCCTTGACCTTGTCCAGGTCACACAGTGGCGAAATTAATTACTACAAAGAGCCACAATAAGTTAGGCTAGGTCCACACAGAGGTCCAAAGAAAATAAGAAGCACCCTGCTCAATCTTGCCGTGGATTCCCTGGCCGATCCAACCCCAAGACTTGCGGTGATTAACCCCATTGTGTCTGGGATTAATCAGCAAGCAAATACACAGCCTCAAATTCTTCTCCAAATTCCTCCATGTGTGCTAGCCTTATGTAGCTCAGCCTGTAGGACATGATCAGGGCAGGTTTTCCATTCACTGACACAAAGCAGAGCTCTAGTAATTGGAAAGCATCCGAAATACAACCAGAATCTCCTTTTATTGTCTGTTTCCCACTGATATCACATTTTAAGGTTATTTCCTTTCATCTTACCCGAGAGAGATCGATATCAGCTTGCTTACGATGACGCCAGAACATCACAGACGATTCCGAGTGCAGGCGTGTGACGGGCTCACCATAGATGAAGAGCCGGATGAACACGGCCAGGACAATGATGAGGTTGATGGGCCAGAGAAGAGCAGATGGACTTAACCAACTAAACCACGAGGACGTCTCTGCATGGAGCCAAGATACATCACATATAGACCGTGCTAATCCAGGCAGCACCCCCAAATCCTTCAGAATATACAGAATTTACCTGAGCCGAGTCCCAGCATACTTCTACCACTCCCATGAAAAGTGGAACTGCCAGCGGCCTCCTGACTTGAGGATCCTCCCATCAAGAATGACAAAGGGTTAAAGGAAAGGCAGAGAAATACGAAAACACAAAGGGCCATGCGAGACCGATCCAGCATCCCGGTACTGGGAGGAGATGGCATCTCTTGCTTGACATGTACCTAAAACATCAATGTACAGTGGGATAGTTAGCTCTCTGGCGGTAAATGCTACACCCCATGTATCGTTTCCTCCCAAAATGCTACCCCTCCACTGTCCACTGTAATTGTTTATGTAAAATAGGGTATATAGTGAATATAGGGGGGACATAGGTGGTCACCTTGGCTTCATCGCTGAAGGGGCTCTCCGGCTCTGAGTCACTGTTACACTGAGAGAGGGGGCTGCCAGTGTGCGATGGGGAACCAACATCTGACGGAGGTGGAGTGAGGACATCCATTTCTGCTTTCATTCCATCTATATTGACCCCGGTGTTGGCGACAAGATCCTTTAACGTGTCTGCAGAGGAACAGGTTAGGTGTTACCAAAAGACTTAACACACACCCTGCAGTGCTGAGTAGGGGGCTCTCTAGTCTAGTGCTCTCCTCTGTTCTGCTCCGCCTCCTCCCCTCTCACAGCATGCAGTCTCAGACACAGAGAGACAAGCTGCAGCTGCATCTCCCTCCTCAGATTTTTGGGGAAGACTAAAGTTCTGTGAGCACACCAGTTCACTAGCTCATAAAATGGTGCCTTATGGACTATAACCCAAGCAATGTCATGTGAATCAGTGAATGATGGACCGTCCTAAACTCATATGAAATGAATCCCCCACGTACGGACAGAAAGTCGCCCTTACTGTTTTTCTGAGCTGCCATTTTCAGCATCATGTTTTCCTGTTTCAGCTTCACATTGCTTTGCTGCAGATAGCGAATATAGTCGATGGCCTTCTTCAAAATGGCCGATTTATTCAGCTACAAACAGAAAAAGCAGAACTGAGATCACCATCTTCTATTAATCTCCATTTACCACCATTAAAGATCCACAAAGATGTGACTGATCGGCCATCACATCGTTACATAAGCGCTGGCTGTGTTTTTGGGTCTGTCACGTACCTTGGCCTCCGTTCCCACCACAAGATCTTTGAGTTCAATAATTTTGTCATTGATAGAAGACCTGTAGCGTTTTTCTATGGCATTGTGCGCGGTCCGTTTTTCTCCTTTACTGTTCAGCATGGCCATCTTGCCGTTGGCATTCAAACGGTTAATTGGGAGTTTGTCAGTGTCCACCATCACTGGCACGGTGGTTAAAATGGTCCCGCTGCTCACAAGGGTCTAAAAATTAGGAACAAAGCAGCAGTGAATGAAGCAGGGTCCTATGTACTCCTATGCAATTCACAGTTAACCCTATCTTCCCCTCCTTACAGTCATTCTGATAGGGATTTAGGGAGAAGCGATACGGGCTGCTTGTATGCAAGGAAAAGTGCTGAGGAAATTGACCTTGTCCGTTTTAGCTTTTTGAGTCGGGGGGGGGGTGCTTTAAGTATTTGCTTTGCCTGAAAGGCACTTATACTATAAACTTCTCAAGTGCTCTCTGGCTTCCCCTCATGGCTGTGACTCCAGATCTAGCAGAGATGTCTTCATCATCAAGTGTCATAGTCTGAGCGCCAGAAGCTTTATAGGCGGGGCATCTTATAGCTTAATGAAGTCAGAAAATATGGTTTTGCCTGGAACATTCCCCTACTTATGTAAGTGGTTCTGTACCTGCAGCTGCATCCCCCTCCTCTGTGTTTAGTATACTGATTTGTGTTTTACTCTAAATGGGTTTTGTTGGCTGAAGAGGTTTGCTATGTACATAGAGCCTGCGGGCAGGGAGAGAGGCCTGGTTGGTGCATTTGGACTACTTCTAAGCTACTCACCTGCAGGGGAGCAGTCTGTATGGTGGTGCTGGTCGGTGTGGTTTTGACGCCGGTCATCCCCGTTGTGTCAGCCTTCACGGCAGTAAGCAGCAGAGACTCAGCTTTGATGAAATGAGGTTGGAGCAGAACCTGCCAAGAGAGGTCAACTCAATAACACTATTCATGGGGCCACCAACTAAAAACCTGTCAAGGACTACTCACTCACCGGAACCTGCTGGATCTGTGAGGTTATGGAAGCTGCACTGGTGGTGGTCAAGAACTGGGGTGACAGGCTCTGGGTGTTGATAGTCAGGGGTTGGGGTGAAGAGTGGGTCTGCAGAGGTTGGGCAGCCACAGTCTGCAGGGCTGGGGCCTGGGTCACAACGTTCTGAAGCGTCTGGCTTACAACACATTGCAAGGGTTGAGTGGCAATGCTCTGCAGCGGCTGGGCTGAGATGCTCTGCAAAGGCTGACCTGTAGTACTCGGCTGAGACGGAACGCTTTGTGCTGCTGCAAAATATGGAATTTTATATATTACAGAAAAATCCACATTGATAATATAGTCTTCCTGCAGCATGGCTATCGACAACCCAACCAGTCACCCCATTATTACCTGTGTAGGGGGGCTGCTCAGCATATCCAGTCACAGGCTGGGTGTTATACTGAGGTTGCATGGGTGTCACCAAGTTCTTTCCAAAAGTCATACCCTGCATTTTCTGTGGCACCGCTGTCGGTTGCGGTTTGCTCTGTGAGTGTTGGGCAGGGGGACAGATTTGCATGGGTTCATCCTTCAACAAGTTCTGCACCCCGAGTTTCAGCTGCTGTGTGAGATTGTCCTGTGGTTGGGACACAGTAGGTGGACTTTGGAAATTAGGCGTGGAATGGGGGAACATCTTCATAGGGGTTGAGTTTGTAGGCGCTGCCAATAATCCCTCCAGGGAGCTGAGCGCTGCACCTCCAGCAAGGTCCACATTAGGGGCCACATCCTGAGTGGGGGCACTGACCGATCCAAAGGGGCCATCAAAAAACCCGGAGAAGTCATTGTCCTGATTGTGGATGAGCTGAAGCATATCTGGAGAGACAAAGAAGACAAACATGAATGACCTATACATTCACTTTAGTTTTACAGGCTATTTTGTGGACAATGGGGGCTGCCACCCCCCTACCCATTAGAAACAGGGGCCATTTGGCACAGAAATAACTGGCCATCAGTCTCAAATTCACCATAACAACGACTATTCATTCGCCTCCCATTTATGTTTCTTCAATAGGTTGGAGATAAGTAGCCTTCAGATACCTCCGGCATTACTGTCATGGAAAAAGTGAAGGGATGACACAAGATGCAATGTGTAAGAGCCTTGTACCCCTGGACAAGAAACATCAGGAGACCATCACCCCCACCAAAATGGGGCCCTACTGATTTGCACAGGATTCGCCGAGACCTCCTATTCCTATTCTGACCATTACAGTGACTCCGGGTGGGAGCATTGTTCCACTAGTTACATGACTTCGCTTCAGCAGTTTTTTGTATATGAAGTTTATAGGATTATTTGAAATTCTGAAACACTGGTAGATACCTATAGAATTAGCATAGAGATATATCACTGCCTGTGCAGACATCGCAGCCACCATACTGACTCTACCGCCATTATGCTGATCCTGGTGCTGCCATTATATAAACCTTACCCACACTATACTGGCCCTTTCGTCACTCCAGTTGCCTCCCAACACTATACTGATTCTGCCATCACTATATTGTCCTTCCCACCACTATAAGGACCCTGCCTCCACTATACTGACTCTGCTGTCACTATACTGTCCCTGTCGTCGTTATAGTGACGACTATACTGACCCTGCTGCCACCACTATACTGACTCTATTGCCATTACATTGACCCCTCACAAAACCAAGAGGCAGGCCCTTATGCGCTAAACTACAGGGGATACCCTACTAATAGGATATTGGGACAATCAGCAGAAATTCTGAATATTTCTAATGTTTCTGTATAACTATAATACTATTCTTGGGACAAGACGATGGATTAAGGGGGAGAATAAAATGTCAATGGATTATTTATTTTATACGAAAATTTCAGGTTAAGGTTGGAAGACTTATATGATCTCTTAGGTGTATATATATATATATATATATATATATATATATATATATATATATATATATACATATATTTCTGGGGCCCGAATGCAACATCTGTAATGAGGCCCGCAATTACCATGTGCAATATAAATGTGCTTGAAGCACCCGGGCCTGGTTGTGACTGCTAACCCTGTACCCAATGAGTACAGGTGACAATATATACAGTAGTTACCTTTATAATACTTTAGGCGTTACATATATATATATATATATATATATATATATATATATACATATATATATAAATGTATGTACCCCAGGGGTATAACTTGAGGGGTTCAGAGGGTGCACCTAAACTCCATAAGGGGTCTCTTTCCAACGTGAATAGACCAGTACATTATAGTTGGGGTGCCTGGTACAGATCGTGCATTAGGGCCCTGGAGCTTCATGTTACACCTCTGATGGCCCCAAATGTATAAAAAAGCAGTACAACGATATCATATAATAAAGTGTATACTAAGGGTATATACTACAGGGTACCAAAGTGATACCAAAGTCACATGTACAGTATATTTATAAGAAGAAATAGTACGGTATGATAAATTATATTTTTTAAGTAAATTTAAAAAAACAAAGTTCCATTTTGATTTGTTTTTGCCCAGTAAACTAAGTTACGGGTGCAGAAATCTACAAAGGTCTTTCGAGATGATTCTGTACCTTCAAAAGTGCACTCCATGGGCACGCTGCACAAGGGGGGAAGAGCCAGGCTCCCCGAATTCCCTTAGTCTCTCATTCCCAGACACCTAAGAGATGCTGCACTAAATGCTGTTGCTGCTGCAGATCTGACAAGTCAATGCCCTGGAGTCCTGTGCATCTATCTAGTGCTGTTTCTATTTTCCCACACCCTCCTCTTCCTCCTCCTTCTTGTGCGGCGGCTCCACCTCTAGTGGATGGAGTTATGGGGAAAGGAGAATGAATCAGAGCTGTGAGATGAGGTGACTGCGGAGGGCCAATCAGGGCGAGATATAAGAAGCAGCCCAGCCTGGCCATAGACTGAGGAGGAACCAGCCTTGTCTTTCAAGGTTACTAGCGTTCACTGGTGCTTAGGGTTATTATAGGACATTCACAGGCGGCCGTACACTACTCACCTATACACAAGTATTGTGCGGGAAAAGGCCACGAGGCTGTGCAATGCCACCGACATTGCAGGATCATCTACCAAATTAATAAAACTTGAGACTTGACGTATATATAGGAAGAAACGTAGCAGAGCCGAGGTTGCAATTTGGCAATAGGATAATATGTAATGCAAAACTTTACCATGCAATAATGCAATTCTTGCCACCTGCATGTAAGGAACATGTTTGTTTTTGGCGCCCATTTCATCCTTCCCCGGGTGTATTGCAAATTTCAGGTTTAGTGACACCGCTCAATTTCCACAGCTGCCCCCATCTTCCAGCAGAGCCCACTACTAGGCACCAGCCTCCCTAATAAATTGGAGAATTCCCTTTAAATGACACGTTCAGCTCTGCTGCACCGTCTGAATATAGAACATCCAATATTTGGCGAAGCAGAGGTCAGTGTCCACTACTCTACTAGTCTGACCTTTGTGAAGCAGACATTGCCCTGATATTTGCTTTTTCAACTGCAATAACATTTATTTTGACAGTACGGCGCCCAAGGTTTGGTAGGGTGAAAGGACTAAGGTGAATGAAGTCGGGCAGCCATATTGGGTGTCGCTGAGGAATGGATATACCGTAACTAAAGTCATGGCTTAGCTAATTAGTAAAACAAGAGTATGGGATGTTTTACTGAATAGGTAAGCGATCAGAATTTCTATTCATGGTTATCATGGTGGCCATATTGGAAGACGCCCAGCCCCTTTATTGGTATTCATCGCACTAACTTGTAACAACAGCCACATTCTCAGGGCAAAAGAGGAGCAGCCAGGGGCATAACTATAGGGGGTACAGGGGTAGTCAATACCAGGCCCTGGGACCTAAGGGGGCGCAAAGGCTTCTCTACATAAGATGATACATACAGATGGTAAGTGGGGGCCACATTACAGATTTTGTACTGGGGCCCTGGAGCTTCAAGTTACGCCTCTGGGATCAACCATGTTGGATTCGTTTTTTTTACCCAGCCCTTTGTCCATGCCAGGGATCCCCTCATGTCATAGACAAGTTCAGTATCGGACTGGCCCACCAAGGTACCGAGGAAACACAATAACGTTTCAGCAGAACATACCAAAATTGGAAGAGTGCTATGATCTATTTCCTGGGGGTTGTTGGATGGTGGACCACAAAAAATGACTTAACCCGGTGGAACCATGGACCCTCAGACTGACACTGGACATGTATTATGGCCATACGGGCTGAGAGGGTCCATCTGTTCCTGTCATGTGATGGTTGAGGGGGCCCTAATACAGATATTGCGTTGCGGCCTGGTAGCATCAAGCTGGTATGGGAAGGGGCAATCAGCCCACTGACACTTGGCACGTATAAACCAACTATCTGGGCACAGTTTGTGTTATTGTTGTGCTCAGGAAGGGCCGGGCCTATCTACAAAAGCCATGTTTACAACCCCGAAGCTGGACAATACCCCCTCTGGACGCTTCTAGTCAGGGGCAGGAAACCTGGCTCGGCAAAGCCTTTGTGATGTGTACCTGAGATAAACATGGGGCTTTGTGCGGCCAAAATCTCCTGACATAGCACAAATGGACTAAACTGGTCCCGGCAGACTGAGAAGGAAAGCGCCTTCATAGCTAAAAACCATCCATGAATATGACTCTCACCCAGCTTTCCTAAAGTCCGGAAAGGCAAATCATACAGGAGTTGTATTACAACACACCTAGACATCACTTTCTTACACGAAAGGTTGATGAGCTGATGTGGCGGCCATATTGGTGGTCACGCTGCTTTTCCATGACCCGAAATTACTAAGTTTTTACTATTGTAAAAAATAAAAAGCGCCCCCACATGACATTTATGTAAATTATAGAACTCCATTTTGATCTTCAGGTCACATGTCATGTCCGACAGATCTATAGGGTCATATGAGATATAGTTAGAGTCCCCTGACCCTCGCCCCATAAACCTTAAGTGTAAAAATCACTTCTTGCAGCCACCTTATAGTAAACACCACACAAAGAACGGCGGCCGACGGGGCGATCGTAAATCCAGCCAATAAAATGATACAGCTTAATGTCTGATTAACCCTGTCAGTGCCAACCAGGCCCTCCCCCAGAGCAAAATGGTAAAGGCGCCAAACCAACGGCGTTGGTACGCAACCAACATCAGAATACGACCGCGCCAAAAGCATAATAACATATTTACGGATAATTCTATCTGCCTCCGCCATTCGTTCGCACTTATATATATTTATGTACTTGCCCAATTGAAGATCCTAGAAACCATGGAGACACGATTAGGAGCAATTTTATTTCGGGGTCTAGTATATAACCTATTGGTAGTAAACAATACAAAAAGTCATGACGGCGGAAGAAATTTCGCTACCCAATTTTCTTTGCATAAAACGTAATTTCAGTTTAAGGGGAAGAGATGCAGAAATTAAAATTTCTCGATGCTGTGTCAACTAAATATTTTATAAGAATCACTGCACAGGGGTGTCGCTAAAGGGGGCCCAAAGACCCCCCTACAACATTGTCACTAAAGGGGGCCCAAAGACCCCCCTACAACATTGTCGCTAAAGGGGGCCCAAAGACCCCCCTACAACATAAGGCGGCGCTAGTGATATAGATAGCAGAGGGTAAATGGGTGCTCCATTACATATTTTACATTGGGGCCCAGGAGCTTCACATTACACCTCTACCCCTTTGCGTTGCGGCCCGGCGCCCATGTACAGGGTATTGCTGACAAACAGCTCAGCACTAGAACACTGACCGACAGTAACCCGACGTGATGTCACTAAAGGGGCGGAGCCTCAGCCAGCAGCCCTTAGGAAGCTTTCAGGATTCCACATAGACAAGACGCACATGGAGAACCAGAAATACACCCTTTATCCTAAAGACACCCTACATCCCTCCGACCCTTCCTAATTCTGTGGATCGTGTCCGAGAAATGCTGCCATAGCCTCAGCTATAAGCCCATAGCAGTACAGTTGCTGTAGAACTATAAGCCTCAGCATGTCGTGGTACTACAATAAACATGTTCCCTGTGTAGCATTAAAATTCTTGCCCCATCACCAGCAATTACCATATGAAATACAAGTAACAGGGCGGCGACTTGTGCCACGCACTGGAACGTGTAAGGCTGGACGTTGCGTGGACTTTGCCGCAAATGTAGTCCATAGTAGTTTGCAAAAAAATTACAAGACTGCCCGACACCCTATAGCGCGAAAAGAAAGTCCTGTGGCTGAAATTGCACAGGAAAGTCGTGTCACGTGTCCCGAAACGCGCGACATCCTTACAAAAACCACATAAGCAAAGGCCAAACAATGCAATGAAGACACCAGAAGGTCCCCAGTCCTGCAGCACTCAACTCTTTAAGGCTTCTTGCTGCCACCTGTCACTCACACTATAGCCCTGGCGCCTATTAAGTTGTCTAGGTCACCTACCATCTATGTCGCTCAGCAAGGCGTTGTCTATGTCACTGCTCTCATGCAGAGACAGCGAGGGGTCCAGGTGGTCCAAGGAGCTCTCATCAAATGCAATGCCGTTCATTTTGATACTTTGTATTCCTCTTCTTCTTCCAGGAAGGGTCCTCAAGATCTCTGGCCTGTACCAGGCATGGGCATTATTCCCATAGGAAGTCTTTGTAATGGACTGGTCACAGGTAGGGGGTCTAATGTGAAAGCCCCCCCATATCTAGAACAAGCACCAAGGAAGTTCAGGCAAACTGTAGCTGCTTGGAGCTGGCAAAGGCAGTAGGAGGCGCATTGAGGTGCAGGCTCTGCCCAGTACACCCCCTGCACCCAGCCACCTCCCCCCATATCCTGGCCCTGCCTCCTTCCTCCCATAATATCCTGGACTCACCTCCCCCCCCCCAATCCTGTACTGCAAGCAGAGCCTGTATACAGCAAGTCCAGGAGCCTTGTTAACCCTCACCCTGCAAGAAACGGCAGCCACATCTGATACTATGTAACACGTCACATTGCACTTTGTTATATTACAATACTTTATATCATATTACATTATACAATAACATTCCTGTAATCTGGCATCAATGTGATCGGATACTGGATTATCGAGTGTTCTGGAGGATCTAAAAGTCGCTTGTAAGCAAAACTGTCAAGAAATTGTTGGATTTTCTGGATTGGCAGATATAACATTAAGGATAATATGTTGCTTTGTTACTTCATCTTCTGCTGATGACGTAATTAAAAACAGTGACATCATCATCAACTCAAATCATCATCAATGTGGGCACCTCAGAGCCGCAGAGATGAGATACCATAGACCCTGCCATCCGGATTCATTTCCTGTTAGACCACCATGAGATTATATAAAATGGCAGACTAATAAATGAACGCCAGCATGGATTCTCCGTAGGGGGAGTTGTAGGTCAATATGACTTGCCCTTGGAAAATGAGAATGTTAGATCAGTAAATTCTACAGATCAGGTGCAGCACAGGAGAAGTACTAAAGAGTTTAAAGGAAATGTCTCACCACACTCAGCATATCAACCCTGTCCTGCAGATAGATGGGTTTAGTGTTTTCCCCCTTGTCAATCGCGGCCTCCATCGCCAAGATATCGACATTTCGAAACGATTCCGTTATCGGGCCAGCAGAGCTTATCAGCACCGGGACAGCAGCAGTCAGCATCGGGAATGACATCCGAGGACTGACTGCTGGCCTGATGCTTGTGCCCAGCTCTCCTTCCATCTGCCCCGTACCCCTCTCTGGCCCAGCTCTCCTTCCATCTGCCCCATACCCCTCTCTGGCCCAGCTCTCCTTCCATCTGCCCCCGTACCCCTCTCTGGCCCGCCCCGAGGACTGACTGCTGGCCCAATGCTGGCGCCCTGTGTCTAGTAGCCAGTACATCGATGCCCCCATCCATCCTCCCAGTGCTGCCCCCCAGCTCTTCTTACATCTGCCCCATACCCCTTCTCCCTGCCACACGACTAGGCCTCACCTCGGCGCTCTCAATCTAGCCGTTTGCGTTCAGGAGGAAAGAAAGATTCTCGCACTGGAAGCCATGGCCGGTACAGAGAACGGAGACTGGAAGGAAGAAAACAGCACACACCAGGGCTCAATAAAGGGTCCTGAAAGTGGCGGCGGAGATTCAGGGACGCGCCGACCATAGTAACGGCGGGGAGTTATGGCGACCTGGAGGGACAAACTTCCTGCAGCGTCCTGGCGACTAGTAATGTCGGTCAGGCCTAGTTGTGTGGCGGGGAAAGGGGTACGTGGCAGATGAAAGGAGAGCTGGACCAGAGAGGGGTACTGGGCAGATGGAAGGAGAGCCGGGCCAGAGAGGGG
Source organism: Leptodactylus fuscus (assembly GCF_031893055.1). NCBI lineage: Eukaryota > Metazoa > Chordata > Amphibia > Anura > Leptodactylidae > Leptodactylus > Leptodactylus fuscus. The sequence continues at coordinate 15,201,980 of NC_134272.1, read as the reverse complement.
TACGGGGCAGATGGAAGGAGAGCCGGGCCAGAGAGGGGTACGGGGCAGATGGAAGGAGAGCTGGGCCAGAGAGGGGTACTGGGCAGATGGAAGGAGAGCCGGGCCAGAGAGGGGTACGGGGCAGATGGAAGGAGAGCCGGGCCAGAGAGGGGTACGGGGCAGATGGAAGGAGAGCCGGGCCAGAGAGGGGTACGGGGCAGATGAAAGGAGAGCTGGGCCAGAGAGGGGTATGGGGCAGATGGAAGGAGAGCTGGGCACAAGCATCGGGCCAGCAGTCAGTCCTCGGATGTCAGTCCCAATGCTGGTGCTGATAACCTCTGCTGGCCCGATAACGAAATAGTACCGACATTTCTGTCAATAAGGAATGAGCTGTTTCTGGAGCAATGTCGGCTCCCTCGTTGCTCCAAAGAGCTCATTTACATATTTACATATAAACAACGGTGATATCTTGGCAACAGAGGTAGCAATTCACAAGGGGAAAAACACTGTGTGGTTCAGGTGACCCTAACCTATCTATCTGCGGGGCTGGGTTATGTTGCATGTGGTGACACTCCCTTTAATAGGGGTCGTAGGATATCGATGGAGAGAAAAGCTTAAGTGGGTACATTCACGAAACAGTGGAGAGCGTGACTTTGCCGACCACAGCAACCAATGGGAGCCCAGCTTTCAGTGCTGTTTAGTACATTAAGCTGAGCTCTGATTGGCCGCTACGGGTGGAGATTACGCAATTCTATATAAATACTGTAAAAACAAAAACGATTTTGTTTCTGCAACTCTAATGTTATTTTCACTCGTGCGGTGCAGACAGTATACAAATCCATACATAGTCCAATGTATACGCCCGCACGTTAATCGTTAACAAGTGATTCTTTACACAAGCCCAATATCAGACAATGACCTGGATGCAAAACATCTCCCGTCACTTCCCTTGTGTAATGTTTCCATATATATCCTCCTCTTATCGGCCAACATCTGGTCAGCTGTGCTGTGGAATGGCAGGCATGTAATGCTGTAACATGTGTCACTAAATACCGTATATCCCTTAAAGGGAACCTACCACCAACACTTGTTTCTACTAAACCGATCTGGCGCCATTATGCCTACTATAAGGCCCTGCTATAAAGCAAGCTCTGGCTTGAAATATGAAGAGTCTTGTTCTAAAGAGTCCTAGGGGCGGAGCCTAGCATCCACATATAGTCCTATAGTGATAGGATGTGTGAAAATGTATCATCGACCACCCTGTGTGAATATACCCTAAAAAGGAACTTGTGCTGTGTTTGGCGCCTACTGCCCCTGCACTATACATCAGATCAACCCAGTATGTGTCGCTTAGATCTTAAAGGGTTAGTCTTCGCTTAGAAGCCACTTATTTGGTCGCTCAGCTTTACGCTCCATAGGGAGCAGTCCCTACAGGGAATCCTTTTTTTATTGTACCCCATAATGGGGTGACCAGAGTGGACTTCCCCTTTAAGTTGGCTTAATATGTGACTATTTTGGTGTCTAGGCTGGTAGATGTTGCGATCTTATTGCAATTTTTTTTAATGCTTTACCCTATGGATGATAAATCACCCTCACAGTTACAAAATATCCAGTTTTTCCAGGGACAGTCCCGAATTTTCAGAAACAATCCTGGTAAATATCTTGGGCAGGTAGCTACCTTCAAAATCGTGGGCCCTTCGGCCACATAAGATGGCGGGGGTTCGTCACTTTCGCCCACGAGTGAATAAAGAGTTTGCGCATGCGCGGCCTCCCTCCACTAATTTCGGGAACAGATGGGGCCCCATTCTTTAGATATAGGAGGGTCCCATGAATTTAAGGCATATACTATGGATCTAGCCATAAGCATTGAGATCGGAAGTCCCCTTTAAGGGTATGTCCACCCAGGATTAGTCGCCACGGATTTGCCAGTGGATAATCTGCTGCGTTGTACAAAAGTTCGCAACGAAAGATCAGCAGTTGCATGGATGTAGCCTAAATGAACCCCAGCAATATCAATATTAAAAAAAAATTCTAAAACTTTATTTCTATAATCCAAAATTAAAATTTTTGGTTGCCATGTTGCCAGGGATTGGCACCATATTAACACAAACTTTATCCCAGCGAGGTAAGGGTTAAAAGAGGCCCGCTTCTCACTCAGCCCCGCCCCTTCGCCTTATAAGGAAGTCCATGCAGCAGGGCGCGCAAGACATACACACAACCCGCCTCAGAAATGAAACTCGCTGCTGAATATTCATCGCTGCCTGCTTTGCATAAACTACTGCTCTTCAGCCAATCCACAACGAGGGGTGGGGTTTCAACCTACAGGCTTGGTTGACCTAGCAAGGGAAAACCCCGCCTGTAGAACGAGAAGATTCGTCCAATCAGCGTGCGAGTAGCGAGTGGGGTGAGGCTGCGTCATCCGCCGAGCTCTGATTACATCATGTGGTCCTCCGAGGAGTTTACACTGATTGGTCACGTGGTTCTGCTGCTTCGGATTTTTCCGCCAACGCTCGGGAGAGAGGAATTTGTTTTTGTGTTTCTCCTACACAAGTGTCTATAAGGACCGTATATATGTCCTGTAGTGACCTATGGAGGGGCAGTGTATATATCCTGTAGTGACGTATGGAGGGGCAGTGTATATATCCTGTAGTGACCTATAGAGGGCAGTGTATATATCCTGTAGTGACGTATGGAGGGGCAGTGTATATATCCTGTAGTGACGTATGGAGGGGCAGTGTATATGTCCTGTAGTGACCTATAGAGGGGCAGTGTATATATCCTGTAGTGACCTATGGAGGGGCAGTGTATATATCCTGTAGTGACCTATGGAGGGGCAGTGTATATATCCTGTAGTGACGTATGGAGGGGCAGTGTATATGTCCTGTAGTGACCTATAGAGGGGCAGTGTATTCTATCCTGTAGTGACCTTATGGAGGGGCAGTGTATATGTCCTGTAGTGACCTATGGAGGGGCAGTGTATATGTCCTGTAGTGACCTATAGAGGGGCAGTGTATATATCCTGTAGTGACCTATGGAGGGGCAGTGTAATATATCCTGTAGTGAGCTATGGAGGGGCATTGTATATGTTAGTGGTATATGTCCTGTAGTGACCTATGGAGGGGCAGTGTATATATCCTGTAGTGACCTATGGAGGGGCAGTGTATATATCCTGTAGTGACGTATGGAGGGGCAGTGTATATTGTCCTGTAGTGACCTATGGAGGGTGTAGTGACGTATGGAGGGGCAGTGTATATATCCTGTAGTGACGTATGGAGGGGCAGTGTATATATCCTGTAGTGACGTATGGAGGGGCAGTGTATATGTCCTGTAGTGACCTATAGAGGGGCAGTGTATATATCCTGTAGTGACCTATGGAGGGGCAGTGTATATATCCTGTAGTGACCTATGGAGGGGCAGTGTATATATCCTGTAGTGACCTATGGAGGGGCAGTGTATATGTCCTGTAGTGACCTATGGAGGGGCAGTGTATATGTCCTGTAGTGACCTATGGAGGGGCAGTGTATATGTCCTGTAGTGACCTATGGAGGGGCAGTGTATATGTCCTGTAGTGACGTATGGAGGGGCAGTGTATATGTCCTGTAGTGACCTATGGAGGGGCAGTGTATATATCCTGTAGTGACCTATGGAGGGGCAGTGTATATATCCTGTAGTGACCTATGGAGAGGCAGTGTATATATCCTGTAGTGACCTATGGAGGGGAAGTGTATATATCCTGTAGTGACCTATGGAGGGGCAGTGTATATATCCTGTAGTGACCTATGGAGGGGCAGTGTATATATCCTGTAGTGACCTATGGAGGGGCAGTGTATATATCCTGTAGTGACCTATGGAGGGGCAGTGTATATGTCCTGTAGTGACCTATGGAGGGGCAGTGTATATATCCTGTAGTGACCTATGGAGGGGCAGTGTATATATCCTGTAGTGACCTATGGAGGGGCAGTGTATATGTCCTGTAGTGACCTATGGAGGGGCAGTGTATATGTCCTGTAGTGACCTATGGAGGGGCAGTGTATATATCCTGTAGTGACGTATGGAGGGGCAGTGTATATGTCCTGTAGTGACCTATGGAGGGGCAGTGTATATGTCCTGTAGTGACCTATGGAGGGGCAGTGTATATATCCTGTAGTGACCTATGGAGGGGCAGTGTATATATCCTGTAGTGACCTATGGAGGGGCAGTGTATATATCCTGTAGTGACCTATAGAGGGGCAGTGTATATATCCTGTAGTGACCTATAGAGGGGCAGTGTATATATCCTGTAGTGACCTATAGAGGGGCAGTGTATATATCCTGTAGTGACCTATGGAGGGGCAGTGTATATGTCCTGTAGTGACCTATGGAGGGGCAGTGTATATATCCTGTAGTGACCTATGGAGGGGCAGTGTATATATCCTGTAGTGACCTATGGAGGGGCAGTGTATATATCCTGTAGTGACCTATAGAGGGGCAGTGTATATATCCTGTAGTGACCTATGGAGGGGCAGTGTATATATCCTGTAGTGACGTATGGAGGGGCAGTGTATATGTCCTGTAGTGACCTATAGAGGGGCAGTGTATATATCCTGTAGTGACCTTTGGCGGGGCAGTGTATATATCCTGTAGTGACCTATGGAGGGGCAGTGTATATATCCTGTAGTGACGTATGGAGGGGCAGTGTATATGTCCTGTAGTGACCTATAGAGGGGCAGTGTATATATCCTGTAGTGACCTTTGGCGGGGCAGTGTATATATCCTGTAGTGACCTATGGAGGGGCAGTGTATATATCCTGTAGTGACGTATGGAGGGGCAGTGTATATGTCCTGTAGTGACCTATAGAGGGGCAGTGTATATATCCTGTAGTGACCTATGGAGGGGCAGTGTATATATCCTGTAGTGACCTATGGAGGGGCAGTGTATATATCCTGTAGTGACGTATGGAGGGGCAGTGTATATGTCCTGTAGTGACCTATAGAGGGGCAGTGTATATATCCTGTAGTGACCTATGGAGGGGCAGTGTATATGTCCTGTAGTGACCTATGGAGGGGCAGTGTATATGTCCTGTAGTGACCTATAGAGGGGCAGTGTATATATCCTGTAGTGACCTATGGAGGGGCAGTGTATATATCCTGTAGTGACGTATGGAGGGGCAGTGTATATGTCCTGTAGTGACCTATGGAGGGGCAGTGTATATATCCTGTAGTGACCTATGGAGGGGCAGTGTATATATCCTGTAGTGACGTATGGAGGGGCAGTGTATATGTCCTGTAGTGACCTATGGAGGGGCAGTGTATATATCCTGTAGTGACGTATGGAGGGGCAGTGTATATATCCTGTAGTGACGTATGGAGGGGCAGTGTATATATCCTGTAGTGACGTATGGAGGGGCAGTGTATATGTCCTGTAGTGACCTATAGAGGGGCAGTGTATATATCCTGTAGTGACCTATGGAGGGGCAGTGTATATATCCTGTAGTGACCTATGGAGGGGCAGTGTATATATCCTGTAGTGACCTATGGAGGGGCAGTGTATATGTCCTGTAGTGACCTATGGAGGGGCAGTGTATATGTCCTGTAGTGACCTATGGAGGGGCAGTGTATATGTCCTGTAGTGACCTATGGAGGGGCAGTGTATATGTCCTGTAGTGACGTATGGAGGGGCAGTGTATATGTCCTGTAGTGACCTATGGAGGGGCAGTGTATATATCCTGTAGTGACCTATGGAGGGGCAGTGTATATATCCTGTAGTGACCTATGGAGAGGCAGTGTATATATCCTGTAGTGACCTATGGAGGGGAAGTGTATATATCCTGTAGTGACCTATGGAGGGGCAGTGTATATATCCTGTAGTGACCTATGGAGGGGCAGTGTATATATCCTGTAGTGACCTATGGAGGGGCAGTGTATATATCCTGTAGTGACCTATGGAGGGGCAGTGTATATGTCCTGTAGTGACCTATGGAGGGGCAGTGTATATATCCTGTAGTGACCTATGGAGGGGCAGTGTATATATCCTGTAGTGACCTATGGAGGGGCAGTGTATATGTCCTGTAGTGACCTATGGAGGGGCAGTGTATATGTCCTGTAGTGACCTATGGAGGGGCAGTGTATATATCCTGTAGTGACGTATGGAGGGGCAGTGTATATGTCCTGTAGTGACCTATGGAGGGGCAGTGTATATGTCCTGTAGTGACCTATGGAGGGGCAGTGTATATATCCTGTAGTGACCTATGGAGGGGCAGTGTATATATCCTGTAGTGACCTATGGAGGGGCAGTGTATATATCCTGTAGTGACCTATAGAGGGGCAGTGTATATATCCTGTAGTGACCTATAGAGGGGCAGTGTATATATCCTGTAGTGACCTATAGAGGGGCAGTGTATATATCCTGTAGTGACCTATGGAGGGGCAGTGTATATGTCCTGTAGTGACCTATGGAGGGGCAGTGTATATATCCTGTAGTGACCTATGGAGGGGCAGTGTATATATCCTGTAGTGACCTATGGAGGGGCAGTGTATATATCCTGTAGTGACCTATAGAGGGGCAGTGTATATATCCTGTAGTGACCTATGGAGGGGCAGTGTATATATCCTGTAGTGACGTATGGAGGGGCAGTGTATATGTCCTGTAGTGACCTATAGAGGGGCAGTGTATATATCCTGTAGTGACCTTTGGCGGGGCAGTGTATATATCCTGTAGTGACCTATGGAGGGGCAGTGTATATATCCTGTAGTGACGTATGGAGGGGCAGTGTATATGTCCTGTAGTGACCTATAGAGGGGCAGTGTATATATCCTGTAGTGACCTTTGGCGGGGCAGTGTATATATCCTGTAGTGACCTATGGAGGGGCAGTGTATATATCCTGTAGTGACCTATGGAGGGGCAGTGTATATGTCCTGTAGTGACCTATAGAGGGGCAGTGTATATATCCTGTAGTGACCTATAGAGGGGCAGTGTATATATCCTGTAGTGACCTATGGAGGGGCAGTGTATATGTCCTGTAGTGACCTATGGAGGGGCAGTGTATATATCCTGTAGTGACGTATGGAGGGGCAGTATATATGTCCAGCAATTACATATGGAAGGCAATGTATGTGTCCTATAGTGATGTATGGGAGACAGTATGTATGTCCTGTAGAGACATATAGCAGGCAGTGTATATGTCTTGTAGTGACGTTTGGAGGTGTAGTATATATGTCTTGTAATGCCATATGGGGGGGGGGGGGGCTAGTGTATATGTCCTGTAGTGCCGTATGGGGGGGGGGGGCAGTGTATATATCTTGTAGTGACCTATGGAGGGGCAGTGTCATGGCTGTCTATGTGCTGCATATAATAAACCACAATAATTATATAATCGCCAATAATTATCACTTATAACAGTTTGCAGTGGTGAGACGTCATATAGATCGCTGTCAGCCAAAAAGATCAATCCAAAACATTAACCTCACCCCCTCGCCGGTCAGTATAGTGCACATGTATACGCCATGGACATAAAGGTTCCCTGCTCATATTTGGACCAGGCGATGATGCCATCAAATAGTGTTCTTACGTGACGGCACTTTTCATAATGACGCTGTCGCTCACTATTATCAGCGCATTAACCCGTCAGAACAAAAGCGGGGGAAAAAAATATCTAATTTTATTGGATGATTATTATTAGGCCGTGTTCACATTATCATCCCCTCTTCAACGTTCTGGGGTCTCTGAGGATCCCTTTAACTATAATGGGGTCGGCCCGTTGTTGTAAAACTGAAATCGGCAGAGGAAGAAGTCCCCTGTGCGGGACTCTTAACTTCTCAGATTTCAGGCAGACACTGATGGCATCTCCAGATGTGAACTGAGCCTTAGCAGTCTTATCATTGCTCGGTTTGCTAATAGGAATCTATATTACTAGGGCCAGCGTCAGGGAGCCTGCACACGGAGGTTACGCTCGCTCATTCTGAATGTAAAACTCGTTCAGAGTGAGCGGTGTAAAAAACAGATCCCATTGACGTGAATGGGTGCCGGCATACGCGCGTATCACATTGAAAGCAATAGGTTAAAAAAAAAGTCTCCCATTGATTTCACTGGGGAGCGCGCGTATCCCGGCACCCATTCAAGTCAACGGGAGCTGTTTTTTACGTGTCAGAATGAGCGAGCATAAACTCCATGTGAAGGCTCCCTCAGGCGGTGTTCACATGTGGAGACTTCCTGGTAATGTTTACATGCTCACTTGCTATACTAAGTTTAGCAGTAGGTTTTGGGACTACAGTGCTGCGTTACCGAAACCTGCTGCAACAACTCATATGGTGAGTGAGTATACAAACATTACCAGGGGCTACCCAGACCCTGAAGAGCAAATTCTTTCAGATCTAATATTGATGATCTATCTAAAGGATAGTATATCGGTATTATAAACTGGATAACCTCTATAAAGGCATTGCTCCGTTATGGACACAACCCTACCCACAATAAAAGGCCAAATTCCCCATTGATCAGGAGGATGGGGGGGACTGAAAGTCCCCCTAAAGCCCCCTTGTGAATGGAGCACCTGTGTAAGGTTATATTCTTGTACATAGGAGTAGTATTATAGTAGTTATATTCTTGTACATAGGAGCAGTATTATAGTAGTTATATTCTTGTACATAGGAGCAGTATTATAGTAGTTATATTCTTGTACATAGGAGCAGTATTATAGTAGTTATATTCTTGTACATAGGAGCAGTATTATAGTAGTTATATTCTTGTACATAGGAGCAGTATTATAGTAGTTATATTCTTGTACATAGGAGTAGTATTATAGTAGTTATATTCTTGTACATAGGAGTAGTATTATAGTAGTTATATTCTTGTACATAGGGGCAGTATTATAGTAGTTATATTCTTGTACATAGGAGTAGTATTATAGTAGTTATATTCTTGTACATAGGAACAGTATTATAGTAGTTATATTCTTGTACATAGGAAGCAGTATTATAGTAGTTATATTCTTGTACATAGGAGTAGTATTATAGTAGTTATATTCTTGTACATAGGAGTAGTATTATAGTAGTTATATTCTTGTACATAGGAGTAGTATTATAGTAGTTATATTCTTGTACATAGGGGGCAGTATTATAGTAGTTATATTCTTGTACATAGGGGCAGTATTATAGTAGTTATATTCTTGTACATAGGAGTAGTATTATAGTAGTTATATTCTTGTACATAGGGGCAGTATTATAGTAGTTATATTCTTGTACATAGGAGCAGTATTATAGTAGTTATATTCTTGTACATAGGGGCAGTATTATAGTAGTTATATTCTTGTACATAGGAGCAGTATTATAGTAGTTATATTCTTGTACATAGGAGCAGTATTATAGTAGTTATATTCTTGTACATAGGAGCAGTATTATTGTAGTTATATTCTTGTACATAGGGGCAGTATTATAGTAGTTATATTCTTGTACATAGGAGCAGTATTATAGTAGTTATATTCTTGTACATAGGAGCAGTATTATAGTAGTTATATTCTTGTACATAGGAGCAGTATTATAGTAGTTATATTCTTGTACATAGGAGCAGTATTATTGTAGTTATATTCTTGTACATAGGAGCAGTATTATAGTAGTTATATTCTTGTACATAGGAGTAGTATTATAGTAGTTATATTCTTGTACATAGTAGTATTATAGTAGTTATATTCTTGTACATAGGAGCAGTATTATAGTAGTTATATTCTTGTACATAGGAGTAGTATTATAGTAGTTATATTCTTGTACATGGGGCAGTATTATAGTAGTTATATTCTTGTACATAGGAGTAGTATTATAGTAGTTATATTCTTATACATAGGAGCAGTATTATAGTAGTTATATTCTTGTACATAGGAAGCAGTATTATAGTAGTTATATTCTTGTACATAGGAGTAGTATTATAGTAGTTATATTCTTGTACATAGGAAGCAGTATTATAGTAGTTATATTCTTGCACATAGGAGCAGTATTATAGTAGTTATATACTTGTACATAGGAGCAGTATTATAGTAGTTATATTCTTGTACATAGGGGGCAGTATTATAGTAGTTATATTCTTGTACATAGGGGGCAGTATTATAGTAGTTATATTCTTGTACATAGGAGTAGTATTATAGTAGTTATATTCTTGTACATAGGAGTAGTATTATAGTAGTTATATTCTTGTACATAGGAACAGTATTATAGTAGTTATATTCTTGTACATAGGAGCAGTATTATAGTAGTTATATTCTTGTACATAGGGGCAGTATTATAGTAGTTATATTCTTGTACATAGGGGCAGTATTATAGTAGTTATATTCTTATACATAGGAGTAGTATTATAGTAGTTATATTCTTGTACATAGGAGCAGTATTATAGTAGTTATATTCTTGTACATAGAGGGCAGTATTATAGTAGTTATATTCTTGTACATAGAGGGCAGTATTATAGTAGTTACCTCTATTATGTTCCTGTGGTGTTACTATTAGTAATGCTTGTATATATTCGGCAGCTTCCCTATCTACGTTGTACTGCTATCATTATATAAAGTGGCACTCTGCATGCAGCTGCTTTCCCTCTCCAGGTCTCCTTCCAGCACATGAAGCGTTTCTATATATTGGCTCACACACATATTGCTGTGGATACGGTAAAGGCTCGTACACATTTGTATTATAGTTACTTGGGAATTTTAAGATTATGCAGATAATAATATATGGATAAATCGCACTGGTATGACGGCCCGTGTCCAATGGCTGAGCCGTCTCTAATCTGGTCACAGTCAGGTGAGGGGGGGCTGATCTGCTCCGAATGACCTGAATTGTCACCTAGTGGTATGTGGTGACTAAGACTCTGTTCACATGTTACCATATTGTGAAAATTTGATGTGTTTCCAATTATTTGGAATTTTCAATGCAATTTTGGCTTGGTTATATCAAACAGGCATTCTAGTTGTGGGTTATGACTTTTTAATGCTGTAACTTGTGATCTATTAATAGGTCGATAATTCCAACAAACTAAAAAAAGAAACAAGACGCCATATAGCGGATGTTTGTTACGGATTTATTGGACATATTCTTACTTATCGTCTCTACAGTAGGACATTTCCAGCAGACAGACATATACTGGAAGGAGAATATAGCGGACGGGGTTAATAACCTTGTTACAGACGACATCATCGACTAAAATATTTATTCTCTTCCACAGCCTAAAAATCAGATACACGGGGGGGGGAACGCGACAAATAAATAATCTCTGTAACATTAATCTACAATTAGTGTCGGCATGTATAAAATATAAAATAATTTAAGATATTTAATATACAGGTTAGTTGTAGCGTGTTACGGGGACAGCAGCCTGGCGCTGTGAGAGGGGGGAGGGAGGTGCGAGGTCTCTGGGGAATATACCGGTATTTACAAGCATCATCTACTTCTAATCCAGGAGGAATGAAGAGGCCGCAGTGATCACCCGAACGCTGCACTCTCTTCCGACAGCTGATCGGTGGGGGTCCCAGGTGTCAAACCCTTCCAGTTACCCAAGATGGAACGCCCCTTTAAACGGGAGTGTCACCAGACCTTAGCCCAACCAATAGACAGTGTTGTTCACTGGTGAATCGCTGCGATATCGCTGTTTTTGCCAATGCGGAAATGGGTGCTTTGCTGCAATACGGGCGCCGCCATTACTCATTTGTATATTGACAAAAACAGTGATGTCTCTGTAACAGCGGCCCCAATTCTTAAAGCGAAAACAACATACAAGTCAGGTGACCCTAACCTATCTATAGGCCGGGGTCTGGTGACACTCCCTTTAAGTATTAGTGATAACCCTATCCATGTAATCCTACTCATCAAATACAGGATCGGGTCAAACTATGGGGGTTTCCAACGCCAGACAGGTGATCAGTTTCATCATCAGACTGGCTTCATTTCTTAAAGGGGATGTCATCATGAGACAAGCCCTGAAGAGTCCATTTGTAAGGGGTCACGAGGGCATTTAGAGGGGAGCTGCCATATATCCAGAGAAGCATAAGTGGCACACTGAACCTTAGGTAGAGGTGGGCATTTGGCTGTCACAGTCGTGCCAAGGCATCTAACATATAGGTAGGTTATAGGATGGGACTGGATCGGGAATACGAGAACAGTCACAAACTGCTACGACGTAGAAACCGTACTGTAACAGAAATCACACACCTATAAACACTATGTAACGGGCGATTCTTTTCCATTTTCACTAGAGTTTCCCTTTAAATATTTAGCAAGAGCGCCCCTTTAAATATTAACAAATGTTAATATAAAACCCTTGCTATACTACACCACACAGAGCACCATCACGGCCATGTCTGTTTTATGCTACACCAACATGCCGTGCAAGATGGAGACACTCAGTGCCTCACACCCCTCTCCCAGGAGCCAGTATATATATATATGTATATAGTCTAAAGACATCCAAACATTCAAGGCCACAGCCAGACCCTTCTCCCCTAAATTATGGCAGACAGTGGTGTGTCGGGGGCCAGGCTGCTGACATTCAGTGTAGTGACGACTACCAGAGCCACAGAAAACAACAGAACACGTACTACAATCCATCGGCAGCAGGGTCATGAACGAGGCGCATCGTCACCCCGCGTGCTAAACTGGCAGAAATAAAAAATATGGCATCCAAGGGGTTAAGAGAGGCTTCCATGTGCATGCTGTCCTGATGTCCGCCATGACGGGCCTGCAGGGTACTGGTGGGTAATATGCAGAAATCATACGGTATGGAATGGCGGACGCCTGTCTAAGAGGTAAGAAAGCTGTGCAAACATTGCAGTTCAGGTATACATTATATTCTCACTCTCACCCCCTCGCTCTATATACACCTCTATATATACTTATATATATATATGAACAGATAACAGAGTTTCCCGAGAGATGAGACATGCAGTGCTATTTCAATTACCGGCGGAGCAGGGGAAGGGACCATTTACAAGGAAGTGAAGGAATGTGTAGAGCGCCACCTAGAAGAACAATACCGGAGAATACTATGTAGCAGGGTAGGCGCCTAAATGCCCTCCTGTCCGTAACTACTGGTACAGGCCACTCATTAAAGAGAGAGTGGGTCATTCCAAAAATGGAGGGGGGGGGGGGGGGGCATCTGTGACTACAATCTAGGATGCTGGGATGACATGTCACAGAATGGGGCGGTCTTGTTAATCAGATGAGCCTTAATGTAGTGAGGCAGCCATATTGTAAACCGCGTGCACTCAGTGATGTCAGTACTTCCCTGTGAATGGACACGTGCCATTGAGCTAGGGATTGATGCTGCAGTCCACAACATGTGCGCCCCCATCAGTTTCCTATCAATGATGGGTGTAGTGTAGGGTATGAGGGGCCTGTATGCGGCAGGAGAGCGGCGGGAGCTATACAGCCATTATTTACAAAGCAAACAGGGTGTCGTCAACTCGCTCCTGCTTCTTCCGGTTTGCGGGATTCACTGTCAGGGAAGGCTCTGTAGAGGGTGGAGAGGGCAGGTCCGGGAGGCGATCTACAGCTTTGGCTCGTTCTTCCAGGAACTTGTCAAATTCTGCAAAAAGGAAGATTGAATTATAAAGTCCTATCAAAATCCATCTGCCTCAATGCCCTCCCGTAAAACTGCACTGCCCACGCAAACTCCTTGCAGATGTTGCCTTTGGAAGGATTCGAAGCCAGGACTCCAGTGCTGCAAGGCTGCAGTGCTAACCAGCGTTGCCCACAACCTAAACTGGCTTTCTCTGCCCATCTGCCACATTGCACTGGCCTTCCCATCCCTCAACTCACTCCACTGACCTTCTCTGCCCTCCCATCAAACCGCTTTGGCCTCCACTGCCCTTCGGCCACCATGCATCGGACTGCCTCTGTCCTGCTGGTGTACAAGCCTATGTGCTATGAAGATCATGGACTCACAGGACACAGATACTAGATAGACGTACCTTCGCTGGTCACTCCTTCCTCCAGTTCTTCCCCCTTCTGTAAAAAACAAGATTTACGTTATTTAAGAAAAAAAAAAAATCAAAAATTGGAGAGACAGAATGGCAGAGCGGTGACCACTGTACACCTGGACCACAAGAGAATACAGTTGTGTCCTACCTATGACATCATACCATATTTACATCTGGTAGCCCCTCCTACTAATGACATCACATCATATACAATTGATAATCCCTCCTACCAATAATATCACAGCATATTTACATCTGGTAGTCCCTCCTACTAATGACATCATACCATACTTACATTTGATAATTCCTCCCACCAGTGACATCACACCGCATTTAAAGCTCAATCCTTATCACCAATGGCATCACATCCAGTTTATATGACTGTTAACCCCTCCCACCAATGACATCATATACTATATACAGCTCTTAGTCCCTCCCTCCAATGACATCATATAATATACATCTATTGGTCCCTCCCACCAATGACATCATATAATATAGACAGCTTTATTAGTCCCTCCCACCAATGACATCATATACTATATACAGCTCTTAGTCCCTCCCTCCAATGACATCATATAATATACATCTATTAGTCCCTCCCACCAATGACATCATATAATATAGACAGCTTTATTAGTCCCTCCCACCAATGACATCATATACTATATACAGCTCTTAGTCCCTCCCTCCAATGACATCATATAATATACATCTATTAGTCCCTCCCACCAATGACATCATATAATATAGACAGCTTTATTAGTCCCTCCCACCAATGACATCATATACTATACATCTCTATTAGTCCCTCCCACCAATGACATCATTAATAGTTATATCTGTGTTTAGGAAAGCTGGGTGACAACAATGATTCCCCCATTACAGCCCACACAGATTTCCTAGCCTCCTGAATGGCAAATGTCCACAGTGACTAACATTGCCAATCAGGGCACTAGGAAAGTTGGGTATAAACCTTTCTGGCCCTGCCATATCATCTTCTCACTAAACACTTAGAGCTAGCGTGAGCGAAGAGCAGAAGATCATCTCACCACGTCTGTCCCGAGCCATTCCTCTAGGTCATCCATGTCTGAGGCCTGCGCCACGGGAATCTACGGCAAGCACGTGCAGCCAAAATACATCCAGAAGCATGAGGCGTGGTGGGATGGCAGAGCGGGGGAGGGGGAAATGAAGCAAAATAAAATAAATAAAATGGAGAAAAGAAATAGAAGAAACAAAAGAGTAAAATGTGACAACATAAAATGTGCAGGAGATGAGGAAGGGGAAAGAACATGGAGGATGGAGGTAACGCCACAGCCACGTGGTCAGTTATAATGTTATATGAGCCTATACATTAGTACATCCCTATGGTATAGGGCAGATCTCACATTAGTCGTCCATCATGATGGCCTTCATGGACCGGCAGAAGTTCTTCAGAACTGACGATGTCCCAAATGCTGTAACCCATAAGGGGTATGGGACTTACTTAAATTGGGCTATCCTGCAATACCAGACATGGCCTACAGACAAGGGTGGCGCTCATTCTTAAGGAGATATAAAGCAGCCCCTTTGGCAGCCATGATTCTCTGTACAATCACAGTACCCTGAAGTCACAGAAGTGTCATATTAAACATGGCACCCACTACCCATTCATCAATTGGGCGACATTGTAAGGGAATTGGTCGCTATAGGAAATGCCCTCAATTTCATATTCATTGGTGGATTATAATACCGATGAATTATCCACAGGAAAAGTCATGACTATGTGATGGGTCGGGGTCCGACACCTGGAACCCTCATTGTTTGCTGCGGCCTCTTCATTGCTTATTAAACATAGTGCCGTACATTGTATAGTGGCTGTGCTTGGTATTGCAGCTCAGCCCCATTCACTGGAATGGAACCCAGTTGCAAGCAGGCCACGTAACCAACGAACATGATGTCACCAGCCTGTGACACTGAAGTGGTGCTCGGTTGCTTTGAAAAGCTGATCTCTGGGGTCTCGGGTATAAGACCCCCACCAATCAGACCATGATGAGCCAATCTAATATCTAACTCCTGGAAATCTCATTTAAGCAGCTTTCCACTTCCAGGATTGATGACCTATCTTAATGACAGTGCCAATATACAGTGAACGGAGCAGGAAGCAGACAGCCCCATTCTCCGTCTAGTGGCCAGACCAGGTACTGCAGATCATCACTTCAGCCACTACACATAGAGCAGTGCTCCATTCTCTGTGGACGAGCTTCTGCGTACAGCGGATTCATGGCAGTGCCGGGTGCCGGACCCCCCACCATTCTGATACTGAGACCCATGCTTAGGATACGGAACCAATAATTTTAGCCCAGAAACGCCTTTAATGTTTGACTTATTAGATATACACAGACACAAGAGACATACAAGGGTTAAATACGTTATTGGTTGTGGTGTCTGTGGAGATTAGCGGGCAGTGACAGCGCTACGGGCAGCGTATCCTCCCTCCGTGTATAAGCACAAGTTTGCATTTCTGTGGCTATGCCGTAAGAGGTGTGCGTGGCAAAGCCGGTCACACGAGGTCCGAGGTAGTCACCGGCTTCCTGCTGCACCGATGCGAGGTGATAACCCGACACATCCAAGTGCCCACTCAGCTTATTCACACCGGTCCCTGATGTATCACAGATACCAGAGGCCTGGACTACAACTCCCAGCACGGTCTGACCAACACTATCAAGGCATGCTGGGACTTGTAGTTCTGAAACAGCTGAAGAAAGCAGCCACTTGTGTAGGACTACAAATCCCAGGATACCGTTTGTGGTTGGCTGAGGCACGCCCGGATCGCATCAGTACAGTTTATAGAAGAGCGTGTGACCAGGACCAATGACCCTCACACGTGTCGAGGACTTTAGTCGGGAATCAGTCGTGTAGACACAAGCGCTATCACAGGGGAATTTGGACCTGTCAGTGACAAGTGCTGGAGGTAATCGCCCGCCATTGCTTCCTCTGATAAGAAGCGTAACTCCGGCTGCCGGGAGACGGGCGCAGGAAAGGAGAGATCCCCGCCTGCAGGTCAAATCCTATGTGGGAGGAAGGGTATCCCCTTATATGCCCCCCCCCTCCGAGAGCTCCCCAATGGTTCCTCGGCTCTCCAGCTGCTGTGAAACTACAACTCCCAGCATGCTCCATTCACTTCCATGGGAGTTCCCAGAACAGCAGAGCAAGTATGCATGCTGGGAGTTGTAGTTTTGCAACAGCTGGAGAGCCGTACGTTCCCTATCCCTGATTTAGTGGGTGCAACGGTGTCCACCAATTTATCTCCCGAAACAAAAGTCTACCCGTGACCGCAGAGACAGAATACATAGGGCTGGTTTGTGGTCTCTTATCATGGAGACACATTGGTCTGCATAGAAGCAAATTTTGCAAAACTTTTAGACACAGCACCTGATCAGAGAACATAGGTATAGATATTTCTTCTATCAAAACTTGTGTTTATCCAGGATTCCAGATACAGATGTTGAGGATCAGGATAACAGAGAGGTCGCCACAGCCGGATACCTGCAAGTTGTGTGTCCTGGGAATGTGAGCACCACCAAACCGCCACATAGTAACCCACCTACCGTGCAGGGTATCTAGTCTACAGAGCTGCGGAATCACGTCATGGACATCTAGGCTGCAGAGCCTCCATAGACACCATGGCAGAGAAGGTCATACTCTGAATTGTGACCAAATTTCATTGAAAGGGGGAGAGAGGCAATATGGCGTCATGTGCAGATCTCCACTACAGGCTGAGGGTCTGCCTATGTCACCCTGTACTCACACACAACAACCCCACAACCAATATATGGGAGAGGGGACGGTCAGATATCCGGCTGCTCACAGTCTCTGCTCGGTTAGGCTGGTGAGATGTCATGGGTTGGGGGGTGGTCAGGTGGTTATGGGGGGAGGGGAGTCTAATGGTTGGCGCACTGCTCACCATTCCTTGAGTAATGAGCCACTTGTCTATGGGCTCCATGGCTGAGCTCCCAGCTCTACCTCTCCTCTGGATCATAACCCAAATATTTCACAGCACAGAGAAGGACAATGGCAGCAGAAAAACAGAGAGAGGTTATACACCATGACACAGAGAGACCAGGCCTGGAGTCTATGAGGTCCAGGAGGGGGCAGAAGCCTGGACTGGGGGAGACACCTCAACGTCTGTTACTATGTACACCCCCCAGACCCTGTCTATCTATCTATCTCCTATCTATCTATCTACATCCTATCTATCTATCTATCTATCTATTATCTATCTATCTCCTATCTATCTATCTACATCCTATCTATCTATCTATCTATCTATCTATCTCCTATCTATCTATCTATCTATCTATCTATCTATCTCCTATCTATCTATCTATCTATCTATCTATCTATCTATCTATCTATCTATCTCCTATCTATCTATCTATCTATCTCCTATCTATCTATCTATCTATCTATCTATCTATCTATCTATCTATCTATCTATCTCCTATCTATCTATCTATCTATCTATCTCCTATCTATCTATCTCTCTCCTATCTATATCTATCTATCTATCTATCTATCTATCTATCTATCTATCTATCTATCTATCTATCTATCTACCTATCTATCTATCTATCTTATATCAGCGGCTCCCTGACTGTCTCTCTTATAGCCCGGTATCTGTAGTCCATGCACATCATCTATTGCACTTTGACATTTATTACAAGATATACAGCCCAGCTAAGCTCAGCACAATGGCGGTATATACTAATGTTCAATACTACACCCACAGCGGCGTGACCTGATGGATCAATAGACACCTCAGCGCAGGGGACGTGTTCTCATACATTGATCTGCGCTGCAGGAACACAATCCTGCACATAAGCACCAGCACTTGTCCATTAGATCAATGCACGTGTTTGGCTCCCCCTAGTGCTCCTGTGCGGTATTGTTAGCTGTAGCAGCCATTGTCTCTTGATGCAGTTAGATCTGCTCACTCATCTGTCACCACCTAGTGCTTCTGAGCGGAATTGCAAGCATTTTGTAATTGTACCATCAACACCAGCTACACAAACTACAGGAGGGTGAAGAGTCCAGCAGGGTGCTACATACCCCAACCGTGTTCTGCTGCCGCACATCTAAAGCAGTCGCCAGCCCGCCGAGCGCCTGGGGATCCTCATAGGTCACACTGCCAGATAGAAAAGGGTCAACTACATATATGCAACACATGAGCAAGCTATAGTATAGTTAACATTGTACGATGTATGGTTCAAACAGCAAACTCCTGAGCTCCCCCTAGTGGTGGCTGGAAGAAGAAAAATTTCACAAAAAAAAAAAAAAAAATAGGGCTAGGATACTTGTAACCTATCCTTAGGATAGTTCACCAATATCGCATCAATGGGAGCATCTGATCTGCAGGGGTCTCAGATGTCGGATCCCCACTGATCTGTGCCATAACCTTACAGCAGCTAGGAGCTGGTGAAGACTGGAGCTAGGACTTACCCCAGTTACTTGTATATATGATAGTAAATCTGCTAGGCTATGAGAAGCCACGCCCCCCCTGAAAAGTCCCACCCCTATTAGGAAAAGTGCTGGACCACAGGATAGGTCATCAGAATGTGACTTTTGGGACTTTGATGCCCCAACCTGTCACAGATCAGCTACTAGGACATCCTCCAGGTGCCAGACGCTGCTGTAGTGGACGCTTTCTGCTCTTCTTCTGCACCGCTGCTATTATTTTAATAGAAGCAGAATACACGCACTCCCCGTACACCGCAACAGCCTCTGGCAGCTAGATTAGCTGATCTGTATGGGTCCAGGTGTCAGACCCCCATCGATTAGATACTGATGACCTATGCTGTGGACAGATCATCAAGAAGCATAATGCATTAGGGGCCGTGAAACCCCTTTAATAAATTGTATAGGGAGCCTGGAGCTCTGTATATAGGTCTCCGACATCTGTATATAGGTCTCCGACAGCTCAAAAGAATTATTATGGGATTGGTATATATAAGAATATTATAGACCCGGCCTCAGAAGATATGACCTGTGTGATATAGAGGAAAGCAACCACCATGGCCAGGTCTCATACTCACTCCTTCCTCTGATCGGCCAGGGAGCTGCTCCTTGTCTGTGCAAACATGTCAAAGTCATCCCGGGGGTTGGTGCTGGGGATGGCGCTGAGGGTAGAGCTCACAGTATTAGACCCCACATCTGAAAGAGAGAGCGGGGCATAAGTAAGGACCAGGGTGACAGGGGACAACGACTATAGACAATGCTGCAGGTCACATCTTCTGTAGTCATGTCACTTCACCCTGACTGGGATTGGCTACCAGGCTCTTCAGAAAACTAGGAAAGTTGGGTGATTAACATGATGGGTACTCTTACTGGCAAACAAGTGTTAGTGCTCTTACCAGACTGCTCAGATGTACATGGACCTGTGGATAGGGTTTAACAAGAAATAACCAGAATATCCTTTTAATTCTTCAGTCCTGTATAAACCTAATTTACTTAAATTATTTTATTTTATATTAAAAGGATTTTCTAGAACTAAAATATTGATGGCGTAGCCTTAGGATCAACAGGTGACTGGTGGGGAGTCCAAAACCTGGGACCCTCACTGATCAGCTGTGTATAGAATCTGCGGAGCTCCAAGTGGTGCGGCCTCTTCCCTCTACCGATGATGTCATATTCATTGGTCACATGATACAGCTGCAGCTAGGTCCTATTCAAATGAATGTGGCTGAGCTGCAGTACCAGACACAACCAGTACATCATGAATGGCGCTGTGCGTAGTATTAAGTGAAGAGACCGCAGCGATCACCTGAACACTACAGTGTCTTCAACCAGCTGATCTGTGAAGGTCCCAGGTGTCAGACCCCCCACTCATCTGAAATGGATGAGTTATCCTGAGGACACACCATCAATATGTAACACTCAGAAAACACCTTTAAATAATTGTTTTTGTTATTTGCGGTATGTTCACGCGCGGAATCCATTTCCTGCCGTGTGAACATACCCTTAAGGATAGGCAATCAATTAATAAGTCTGGAAAACCCCTGAACTAAATTTCTGCAGCGATTTCTCTCCTTGTAGGTTTAGGCCAGGGCCCCACGGGACGTAAATGCTGCGATTTGCCCACAGTGGGAAAAATCGCGGCGTTTTACAGTGCAAGCAAAAGGGATGGGATTCATGTGAATCCCATGCCCACTTTGCGGAAAAAAAACGCAGTGCGGACACGGTGAGATTTGCAAAGCCGTTGCGACTTTGCAAATTGCAACATGTCAATTATATCTATGGAAATGCTGGCGGCTTATGGGAAGAGAAAGTCAGCAGAGGAAAACTCCGCAAACTTTCTCTTCAAAGCGCTATGGAAAGAACAGCATTGCGATCACGCCACGGTTCTTCCTGCAGCGCTTACGGCCGTGGGGCCTTAGCCTTATTCACGTTGTACCTAAGACAACATAGAATTACTCACCCAGTCCCCCCAGCTGGGTGGTTAGTGATGCCGGGGCGGTACTCCCCACCATGGGACTCACGACTGCAGGGGATCCTGGCCCCAGGTCTATTAGATTATCCTCGGTGACTTCATTCAGCACCTGCACAGTCACAGATAACAGACACTCAGAGGCTATAGGTAGGAGGAGCTACATGGCGAGAATCTGCACCGGCGCAGTCTTACCCCATTCGTGTTCTGTGCGGTGCGGCCTGATCTGTAGCGCTCAAACCTGAAGAAGGAGAAATGTCATAAGTCAGGATGATGCGACATGTCCGGCTCGTGTCAATGCCAGGACTGTAACCGTCCTCACTCACCGCTCATATCTGAGGAAGACATTGTTCAGGTCATCATTGACATGCAGCAGCTCCTCGGTCACCTCCTCATTGGACACCCGAGAGATAAGCTCCACAATCCTCTGCTGCATCGCCCGGCAGGTTCTGTTCAGGTCCTATAGAAACAGACAGTCCCAGTTCAGTTCCTATCCCATCATGTTCTTGCCCCTTCATTATTACACAGCGCCCCCTACCTGCAGCAGCTCCAGATCTGAAGCGTCTTCCTGGCCAGGAGTCATCTCAGTCAGCATCTCAGACATGACCTTAGTGTTCCCACGGACGATATCAAGCTCGCTTCTCAGGCGGCCGATCTGCGGAGTAAGTGACAGACATTATAAGAATACCAGATACTACGAGTGCCGCCCTACAGTACACGAGCCCTCAGATGTCAGCTCCCTACGACACTGTTCACACTGCTATAGGAAGCTTGGAACAGGAAGATGGGGCTGAAGTGGAGCCTGGAAGTGTGAACAGGGGGCAGCGGTGGCAAGAAGAGAAAAGGAGGTCAAGGGGAGGCGAAAAGATGGAGAGAGGCGCAAAGAAGAGTCCTGCAACTGAGGATGGCAACATACAGCACGGTACAGGGGAGAACTGCAGGGGGCAGTAGAGAATCATCCCTATAGGAGTCCTATCTGCAGCAGACAGGAGTCATCAGCTGTTCCCACAGCTAACCAAGGGGGCGCTATTACAGTGTAAGGTATTATTACTGTGGCCCCGTCTACCAGTGCAATGTATCGTCTGCCTCTGCCATAGCTCCACCTACTGCAAAAGCTCCGCCTACCATAGAAGTTTTGTAATCTCAGATATAGCGATGCTGCGTGCATTGCTGATCCAACCTACTTGTGTACTGTCTGCTGCCAATATGGATCCACCCAGAATATGAAAACACTGGATTTTTTTTTCCCCCAAGGCTTTAGGCTAAGGCCCCAGGGGACAATACACAGCACTAAAGCACTGCAGGAAAAAACGTGGCAGGAACACATCGCGGTTCTTCCCGCAGCGCTTTGAACAGAAAGTTTACAGAGTTTTCCTCTGCAGACTGTTACCATTATATCTACGGGTAGGCTGCCGTGTTTCCAGAAATATAATGGACATGCTGCGATTTAAAAAACCGCGACGGTTATGGAAATTGCAGCGTGTCCTCGCAGCAGTTTTTACTGCAAAGTGGGCATGGGATTCGCATGCATACTATCCAGTTAGCAGATACTGTAAGAGACCAAGGGCAAAACGCAACATTTCCGGCCCTTGGAGCCCTGGCCTTAAAGGAATTTCTAGGTTTCTAAGTATTTGATGGGTGGGGGTCCGAAACCCAGACCCTGCACTGATCGGGTTATCTGAAGCTACTTTGCACTGGAAGGGGATGGAAGCAGCTCTGCTTTTAGTCAGGTATTAGGCACAGAAGTACAGCCACGTCCACTGTATAGTGATAGCGCCAGGGGGCTGCAGCTCAGGATCTATTCCTATATTAGGCACAGAAGTGCAGCCTCGTCCACTGTATAGTGATAATTCCGGGGGGTTGCAGCTCTGCTCCTATTGCTTAGTCCTGTGGATTGATCATCTGTAGAAAACCCCCCTTTAAATTCCCGAGCCCCCCTCTTTCCACCCCTGCAGATTACCTGTTCTGAGTTGGCAGTGATCGGACCACCCACAGTTGGCGGAGGAACTGCTGGGGCGGTGTACGGGGCCTGAGAGGAGGAGAAAGAGCCGGAGCTAGCCCGCTGGTGGGACTGGGACTGATGCATGTTCATAGCGGGATCCACCTCTGGGACACTCTGCAGAGCCAAAAATACAACACATTAACCACACAGAAATTAATGGACGCTCAGTTCCTAAGATCCGGCGTCTACACAAGTATGGTCACCCTAAGCTAATGGGATTTCTGTAGTGGTGTGCCTTGTCATAATGATCTAGAAACCTCCGAGTCCTCTTACTATATAGACTGTGCTCCGGCCGCTCGCTGCACTTATGGCCTTTAATAATGTAGAGTGCACATTAAGACGGAGAGCGGGGAAGGAGTCCTTGTCCCCGATACACTACAAGCATGAATTATTGATCCTGTGCTCTACGCCTGTAAGGACGCAGCCACCAGAACACTACAGGCTTCTAAGAGCGAGGGGCATCTTCTTAAAGGGATATCATCACAGACTCCTTCTAGGGGGCATAGCTACGTCCTTGGTAACTTTCCTAACGTAAACTGAGTTGTCAGGGGATCCCTTTATGGGCAGAGGTCTCCACAATCTTACCCTCTGCGGTGTGTGTATTGGCGACAGGGCATCAAGATCTGCCATAGGAAACTCAATCCCTTTTCTCTTCAGTTCTTCATAAATGTGCACAACTCCAGTGAGGTCGGGGCTGCTCCGAAACGCGTCTGCCCAAGCCTGGAAGGGAGGAACGGAGAGTAACAGGACACAGAAGGAATCCTGGAGGTGTAATACCATCGCACAGCAAATAAAGATGGCAGGAGGGCACCATAGGACACTGGCAGCAACGTGGCACCTGGAAGTGGCTGACCTGAGGAGGGCCGGTCATTGGCTCAACAGTATGGTAGGGGTCACTGCCAAGGGGAATCACTAAAGGGCCACACGCAAAAATCTTGTGGAAATGCAGCTTACCTTACTGACAGAGGGGAGCCCGCTGGGTACTGCGGCCGCCGAGGAACACGGCACAGCGAGCGCTCTGTGACACAGTAACCCAGTGATCTGCCCGGGAATAACATTACACTGGACATCCGATCTGCCCACAGAAACCTCACGTTGCCGCCCAGCAACAGATGGAGGGTGGGAGTTACGACACGAGCAAATGTCTTATTTATCAGCTACTAGTCTAATGAGTTATTAACGAGATTTACAAATATAGTGCAAAAGCAAGGAAAGAAAAAAAGTGGGGGTGAGACAGATAGCAAAAGAAAGCAGGGACGATACACAGAAAGCGAGCAGAAGAAAGCAGGGATGATACACAGATAGCGAGCAGAAGAAAGCAAGACCAAGACAGATAGCGAGCAGAAGAAAGCAAGACCAAGACAGATAGCGAGCAGAAGAAAGCAAGACCAAGACAGATAGCGAGCAGAAGAAAGCAGGGACGAGACAGAGATAGCGAGCACAAGAATGCAAGGGCGATACACAGATAGTGAGCAGAAGAAAGCGGGGGCGAGACAGAGAGAGCGAGCAGAAGAATGCAAGGGCGATACACAGATAGTGAGCAGAAGAAAGCGGGGGCGAGACAGAGAGAGCGAGCAGAAGAAAGCAGGGATGAGACAGAGATAACGAGCAGAAGAAAGCGGGGGCGATACACAGATAGTGAGCAGAAGAAAGTGGGCCAAGACAGACAGCAAGAAGAAGAAATAGGAGGTGAGCTATAGAGAGCAAGCAGAAGAAAAAGGAAGTGATATGTAGAGAGTGAGCAGCAGAAACTAGGGGTGAAATAGAAAGCAAGCAGAAGAAAGGGACAAGGTACAGAGAGTAAGCACAAGAAAACATGGACAAGGTATAGAGAGTGCACATAAGAAAGCAGGGGAGATGTATAAAAAGTAAGTATGACGTATTGAGAACAAGGGTCAGGGGACACTCGTCCACATCAGGGAGAGTGTTTGCCTACATAGGCAGTACGGAGATTTACAAGTCATTCCTGCTCTGCTAGGGATTATGGGTAAAAAATATGCAAATCTATTCTGGATGGAATTAGGAGAACAGAGTGCACTCTGTACACCACCCTATAGAGGGCAGCATCCTTAACATCATGAACGACTCGGTTATAAAGTCTTTTAATCATGATGTGGATTTAATTGCCAAATCAGTATTTTTCTGTCCCAAAAGGAACAGATTCCCAGCTATGGACAGCGCTGTTTCGGCCTATTGGGCCTCCTCAGCATAGCGTAGGGATACTGATTTGGCAGAGTGAGAGACCGTACTGCCTATGTAGGCTCACACTCTCCCTAATGTGGACGAGTGCCCCCATACCCTGGTCTATAGTCTCTCACTCTGCCAAATCAGTATCCCTACGCTATGCTGAGGATGGCCCAATAGGCCGAAACAGCGCTGTCCATAGCTGGGAATCTGTTCCTTTTGGGACAGAAAAATACTGATTTGGCAATTAAATCCACATCATGATTAAAAGACTTTATAACTGAGTCGTTCATGATGTTAAGGATGCTGCCCTCTATAGGGTGGTGTACAGAGTGCACTCTGTTCTCCTAATTCCATCCAGGAGAATAGATTTGCGTATTGAGAACAAGCACAAGAAAGCATGGGTGAGGTATAGAGCATAAGAAAGAAGGGAGCAAGGTATAGAAATCCAATACAAGTGAGCAGAAGAGAGGTAAGCGAGCAAGCACAAGAGAATAGGGCCGAGGTATAGAAAGCGAGCACAGGAAAGAGAGGGCAAAGGGGAAGAAAGCAAGCACAAGGCTGAGAATCAGCATGAGGGAGAGAGACAGGAGAGTCATTTATATCCTTATTCAGACTTATCTAGCTCACACCACATGTCCAGACTGGGAGCAGCCCCCCTCCCCCGCTCACCTGTATCAGGGCCAGGACCTTATCCTGCACAATGGTGGGGGGGTTGTTCTTAGGAGAGATGATTTTCACCAGGACCCCGTCTATGAAGTCTCGGTGCGTCACAAGCACATGGAAGCGGTGGCCGCAATTCTTCACACAAGTCTCTAACACCTGAAAAACAGAAATGGCGATATGTCCTTATCTGTCACCACGTTAAAGATCTTCGCTCATCGTCTGTGACCGAAAACACTGATGGAGCACTCGCAGCTGAGGGTTGTTACAGTTACATCCAGTCCAGACAAAGCTCTCCCATCTACAAAGCCATAGCACCAATGATACTTTGTTACAATGTATCAGGATTTCTAGATTGGATACAATTGTCGCAATTGTGAATGTTTTCATTCGCTGACAGTAAGCAGAGATCCTAAAAACGGAGAAGAACTGGCACCAAAAGAGTATGAGAAAACGGCGGGGCCCGCGGCTCGTACCGTCAGCGCCAGCATCACCTCCCTGTAGTTCTTGTTACCGTTCAGCCTCTTCTTCAAGGCTCGAATCGCATCTTTTGGCCTAGGAAAATAAAGGGAATGAAAGAGTATATCAGTTATGGGGGCACCCCGAATACACGAGGGGGCAGAAGTCTCATTCCTCTGCGCCAGATCTCTATGATGTCTCCAGCTACACTATGTCCAAGGAAGGCAGAGGAATGACACTTGCGCCCCCTGCAGGGTAAATCTGTCTGCTATACAGTAAGTAGGTGTATACAATGCCCTGAGCTCACTGCAAAAGAAGTTTGTATCCCCTTTAACCCTCATCAGCCATGTTTTTAAGGGCGAGGTCACGGCTCACAACTATCCACCACCCATAATGCCTTGTTCTGTAGGTCAGCACTTGCAGTAAACATCCCCTGGTGACGTCACCGGTGAGGTCGTCCCTCCGAGCAGGTATTTCTGGCCTCTGACTAATGACTCCGCCGCCGCTCACTCACCCCTCCTCCGTCTCGTTGATGATGTCACAGATCTCCATGTTTAGCGTCCAGTCCTCGCTCTGCAGGGAGCCGTCCGTAGCTTTTTCTAGAGGAAATAGAGAAATGAATAAATAAATGGATTTGGATTTTTACCATTTTTTCCAGTTATCTGTTCCTGGGAAAGCTGTGTGGTAACAATCAATATGGCCTCCATTACAGCTCTCTCAGGGGTCATCACCCAACTTTCTTAAGAGGCCTAGTTTAGCAGTTACATGGGAGCAGAGGATGTGTATAAGTAGACAGATTGGCCGTTCAGGACTCTCAGAAAGCTGGGTGATGGTCCCTGTGGAAGCTTTAATGTTGGATAAGCGGTAAGATTTGCTGTTACGGACTCCAGTAAAGCTGGGTAACAATACCTGCTGGTAACGTCACCTGGTTATCTATAGCCTTATAGTCCTGAATAGAAACTCTGCTTTGCACCATTCTTTCATACTGCTAAATACATAGGAACTTACCATTCAGGACTCTAGGAAAGCTGGATGTCAAAGTCTTAATGCCAGCCATGTCATCTAACTTATCTATATTCCTTAATGTCCTGCATCACTGTATAAGTACTATGGATTGCCATTCAAGACTCTAGGAAAGCTGGGTGGGAGCAATGTCTGTCCAGAGGCAACAGAAGAGGAGCCAAATGGTGGATACACTGCAGCTGTGTGAACAGGACACAGTCAGGACAGCTCCATCACTGGGGCGAGGAGAGGGGGGGGGGGGGGAGATGCTCCATCACTGGGGCAAGTGGGGGGGAGGAGAGATGCTCCATCACTGGGGGGGGGGGGGGAGCTCCATCACTGGGGCGAGGAGAGGGGGGGGGGAGATGCTCCATCACTGGGGCGAGTGGGGGGGGGGGGGGGAGAAGCTCCATCACTGGGGCGAGTGGGGGGGGGGGGGAGAAGCTCCATCACTGGGGCGAGTGGGGGGGGGGGAAGCGCCATCACTGGGGAGGAGGGGGGGAGAAGCTCCATCACTGGGGCGAGTGTGGGGGGGGGGGAGATGCTCCATCACTGGGGTAAGGGGGGGGGGATGCTCCATCACAGGAGAGGAGGGGGGGAGATGCTCCATCACTGGGGCGAGAGGGGGGGGGGGAGCTCCATCACTGGGGCGAGGGGGAAGGATGGGGGGACCTACACATATTTCATCTCCCCTCTCCTAATAGGTATGGTAATGGGTATGGGGGCAGGAGGGGCAGCCAGACACCCTGCAA
Organism: Leptodactylus fuscus; assembly: GCF_031893055.1. NCBI lineage: Eukaryota > Metazoa > Chordata > Amphibia > Anura > Leptodactylidae > Leptodactylus > Leptodactylus fuscus. The sequence goes on along the minus strand of NC_134272.1, from coordinate 15,173,542 downwards.
GAAAGGAATTACACCAAGTCAGAAACTGCTTCACTACCTACAAAAGCAGGTGATCTAAGCTGCTGCAGAACTTCTTTGTGGAGCCTACACACACACATACATTAGAGAACTAGCTATACATGGTTTGCCCCCCCCCCCATAACGCACCCATCAGCGCCGGCGGCCTCCACTCCATGGCCCTGAGCTCTGCAGTGACGATATATCTCCAGGCCAGCCGCAGCGTGGACATCACCCAGTACAAAGTTATCATGACTGCCCTGCGGAGGCCGAGGCGCCCGGCTCTTCATCTAATCCCCCACCTTCACCGATGCCCCATTTATCAGGCGCTGCTGCTGCTGCCTTAACCCCCCGGTTGCCAGCGGGGGCTGTGGATGAGCGGAGGCGACGCTGAGCACCGGCTGCAGCACAATGGAGGGGAGCTCTGCTGCAGCATCTGCTGGAGGACAGACAGGAGCTCAGGAAAGTCTCTGCTAAGCGTTTAGTCAGCCGTCGCTCCACCCCGCTGCAGCAGGATCCTGAGGGGTCCCCCCACCCCTAAAACAACTGGTCCAAGCACAGAAGGAAAAAAAAGGGGGCGGAGCTGTGACAACCTCATTTGACCCAATGCGGCTGCCATTACAACTCCCACAAGAGTAGTCAGTGACCACCTAGTTGTGCGGCGACACATCCTGCACTCAAAATGCTACTCAGGACTCTAGGAAAGCTGGGTGACAGACAACACTAGGAAAATCTAGGTGACATCGTCATACTGCCGACCACCCGGCTTTCCCAGAAGCAAATGGGTTTTATCTGTTTCTGGGAAAGCTGTGTGATCTCTGATATGGATCTCACGCTGCAGCTCCAACTGAGATGGTCACCCAGCTTTCTCACAGTCCTGAATGATCACTCTGCCGGATACAATGAATGCTTTGCTTCATAGCCAGGTAGGTCTGTCATTCAGGACTATGAAAAAGCTGGGTGATCATCTCAGTTCAGCTATAATAGTGACCCTAGTGATGGATAACCCAGCTGTCCCACCAATAGCCCCTCCCCAACTATTCTAATCTTTAGGGGTCCTGTCCCTTTAAATATCCAGGGCTGTAGGAGATGCAGCAGAGATAAGCGGCGGCTGGTGATCAGCAGAGGACTGCAGAGCTGGAGGACACGGAGGTGCAGAGCTGTGCGCTACCGATGTGCGTGCGCGGCCCATGTGCGCTGCCATCCACCACATAGCTCAGGCAGAACATGAGACGTGATTAAATCTATCCATCACTGCCAGGAGGAGTTATACCGTCCCCGAGACTGCAGCGCCGCGCCTGTCATCACTCAGGGACACTAATAGAACCTCATTACAGCTCACCCAGCTTTCCCAAGACCAAGAATGACTAATCTCTGGATATAGGAATACAGCCCCTGCCATCAATCTGCTGCTCAGGAGCTGGGGAAAGCTGGGGACAACCATAGTGGTAATCACCCCACAACATCAATGAGTAGGCAACCGTATATAAGTGGTGTATACAGCAGTATATAGGTGGGCTGTGAGTACAAGGAGTGTATACGGCAGTATATAGGAGGATAAAATAGTATATATGGGGTTTACACAACAGGATAAAGGGGTACAGTAAGTATATAGGGGGAAGACAGACGTATATAGGGGAATATATAGCAGGATATAAGGGTATAGTAAGTATATAGGGGAATATATAGCAGGATATAAGGGTATAGTTAGTATATAGAGGTAATACAGCAGTATATAGGGGAATATATAGTAGTATATAAGGGTATAGTAAGAATATAGAGGTAAGACAGCAGTATATAGGGGAATATATAAAAGTATATAAGGGTATGATGAGTATATAGGGGTGTATACAGCAGTATATAGGGTGTATGAGTATATGGGGGTAGAAACAGCAGTATATAAGGAGTACAGATGAGTATCTATGGATACACAGCTGTATATAGGGGAATAGTGAGTATGTAGGGGGTCTATACTGGGGTATGGTGAATATATAGGGGCACAGCTGTATATAGGGGCATTGTGAGTATATAGGGGGTGTATACTGGGGTATGGTGAATATATAGGGGCACACAGCTGTATATAGGGGTATAGTGAGTATATAGGAGTCTATATAGGGGTATGGTGAATATATAGGGGCACACAGCTGAATGTATGGGTATAGTGAGTATATAGGGGGTCTATACTGGGGTATGGTGAATATATAGGGGCGCACAGCTGTATATAGGGGTATAGTGAGAATATAGGGGTGTATACTGTATTATACACAGTTATTCTTAGTATATAAGGGATATACACAGCAGTCTATAGAGGTATTCAACAGTATAAAGGAGTACAGTGAGTATACAGCGGTATATATAGCAGTATATAAGGGTATGATGAGTATATAGCAGTATATAGGGGTGCTTAGTGGGGGTATACACAGCAGTATATAAGGATACACTGAACACAACACAGCTTTCCCAAGGCCCAGAAAGATAATGTCAGATATTATGGAGTAATTCACTAAACATTCCCATGGGGGGTTGTAAATGTAGATGTGCTGGACTATTTAAAGGGGAAGTCCAGCCTTAAGGCACCCGAGTGTAATGGCCGGACTCCTGCAGGTGCACCTACGGTCCAGGCGGAGAGGTCGGGGGTGCTGTCTCCTCTGGGTGGAGTTACCCTTTAGGCCCTGTACACTCTGTTGTGACATTCGGCCGCACCTATAACCCCGCACGTGGCCTCGTATACGATGGATTCCTGACGTTTCGCCCTGGTAATTATTATTATTACACCCGTGACATCAAAGCAACCCGACTAATAGGAAGGCATACAGCTCCTGCCATGGTGCAATAGTCTGCAGGGGGATGGGGCTCTCGCTCTATTGACTTTAGTGGTGAACACTACACTGGGGGGCTTACCGCTGTCAAGGCATGCTGGGAGTTGTAGTCTGGTAGCACAGCCCCTGATGGTGCAGAGAGAAGGCAAAGCCGGCATAACCTGCCATATAGTGCCAGCACAAACCAACACAATACCCGCATAGCGCCAACCTACAGATGTAGCAACGTTCAGCTTGAAGCGTAACATATTAAATACAGAGTTGCAACAAACCATAAAGCGATATTCAGAGACCAAATTTTGATGACCCCCAAGGATCAGATGTTCGAAAAGGCCGCAGTGTTCAGGAGATCAGATTTTAGTTCTGGAAAACCCCTTTTAATTGTCAAATAATAGCAACAGTGCCACCTCTGTCCACAGGTTATGTTTGGTATTGCAACTCAGCTGTACTCAATAGAGACAAACTGCAATACCAGACATAACCCCTAGACCAGGGTGGTGCTGTTTCTGGAAGAAAATAGCCAACACAACACAAAACCAACACAGTGCCCATGTAGTGCCAACAGAACAACATTATGTCAGACTTCCTAGCAAGCCCATGGAAGTAATGCCCTCTGGCGCCCCCACTGGTTACAGAACATATAGAATATATAGCATGTTCCCAAAAAAAAAAAAGCAGTGCTATGCACAGCGTATATCAGATACAGGAGGATATCTACATTGAGTATACAGGAAATAGTTAAAGTATACAATATATACACACATAGCATTGGCGCGTCTATAGTGCGACCACACAGCGGTATACATCACTTGTAGGGTCTCACTGTAAATAAACGTATACTGCGCTATATCCGCTCACTTAGGTGGCCTTTGTACAGATAGGAAGAATGCAGTCATATACTGTATGCACATAGGAGGAGGGATACACTGCTCGGCCTACAGGGGGCACACTGCTGTATACAGGAGAGCTACAAGGATGCAATGTATACACATCTATAGGAGGAAGTACACACTGTACATGAAGGGGTGTATACAGCACAGTATACAGAGGAGGGATTTAGAATATTATATATACAGTATATATACACACACATATACATACACACACTCTGTGTACACAGGAGATGTATATTAAATACAAAGGTGTATATGGCAGCATATATGCATTTATATCTGATAAAGTGACTAAAGCAGGGTGGATAAGATAAGATAAGATAATCCTTTAATAGTCCCACAATGGGGAAATTTCAGTGATACAGTTTCATAGATGGTACAGTAGTATATAACAAGAGAGGAAAACACATACAAGCTCATGGCAGATAGAGAAATCCTAGGAATCAGAGCAACTAAAAAGAAAGAAACACTGCAGGATCATTTACAGCAGTATATAGGAGTATGGTTAGTATATAGGAAGTATACAGCAGTATAAAGAAATAAAGTAAGTATATAGGGGTATACAGCACTATATGGAGTATATAGACGTTAGTGTGAGCATTCAGTAGGATATTTAGAAATATACAGAGATGCAATAAGTATATAGGGGTATAGTGAGTATATCAGGGCATATACAGCAGTATATAGGGGAATAGTAAGTATAAGTATATGGGGGTGTAGTGAATATATCAAGGTGTATACAGCAGTATATAGGGGTACATTGAGTATATCAGGGCATATGCAGCAGTATATAGGAGAATATTATATATATCAGTATATGGGGGCATAGTGAATATATCAGCGCATATACAGCAGTATATAGGGGTGTAGTGAGTATATGAGGGTGTATAGAGCAGTATATAGATATTTAGTGAGTAAATAGAGATTATAGTGATCATATAGAGGGATATATAGCAGTATATAGAGGTATAGAGATGTATATAGGTATATAGTGAGTATATCAGGCTGTATAGAGCAGTATATAGAGATGTATATAGGTATATAGCGAGTATATGAGGGTGTATAGAGCAGTATATAGGTATATAACGAGTATATCAGGGTGTATAGAGCAGTATATAGGTATATAGCGAGTATATCAGGGTGTATATAGCAGTATATAGGTATATAGTGAGTATATGAGGGTGTATATAGCATAGGTATATAGCGAGTATATCAGGCTGTATAGAGCAGTATATATGTATATAGCGAGTATATGAGGGTGTATATAGCAGTATATAGAGGTATAGAGATGTATATAGGTATATAGCGAGTATATCAGGCTGTATAGAGCAGTATACAGATATTTAGAGAGGAGATAGAGATTACAGCGATCATATAGAGGGATATATAGCAGTATATAGGTACACAGTGAGCATACGAGGGTGTATAGAGCGGTATACGGTGCTCCAGTGAGTATATAGGGGTGTATACAGCAGTATATAGACATTTAGAGAGGAGATAGCGATCACATAGAGATAGATAGCAGTATATAGAGGTATAGAGCAGTATATAGGTACATAGTGAGTATATGAGGGTGTATAGAGCGGTATACGGTGCTCCAGTGAGTATATAGGGGTGTATTCAGCAATATATACGGGTAGAGCAGCAGCACAGAGGTGACAGTGCCACACACCGGGAATTACAGGGCCCCGCGGCCCATACATAGAGAGTAAAGGGGACAGAGGCGGATGTGCGGGCGTCTTACCGATGCACTGCCCCACCGGGGTGCTGTACGGGTTCCCCAGTAGAAACTCCATCTTGATGACAACAAACAGCCGGCCTTTGCAATGGTTCACACAGACAAGGCGAGGTCCCGCCTACGCGCTATGACAATTGGATGAATTTACTGCTACTCTATCCTCATTGGCCCACATTACTGTCAATCAACTTAAAGACCCGCCCACCACTCGCTAAAATGAGCATCGCAGACATATTATTGGACAATACACCTGCCAGTTATTGTAATTTACAGACATGACAACCAATCATCATGGAGGCTAAACTGCCCTAAATATTGTCTTATCCCGCCCCCGTGAAGATGACAGAAACTGAGCCCGCCCCTTGCTGCTGATTGGCCGATGGTCCATGACATTGCTTGGTCACGATGAGCGCCCACCTTCCCCTGACGTCCTTCAACAAGCCGCTCCCATTGGCTAGCGCATTTTGAATAACAAAGCTTTATGTGACCCAATGTTCTTTCCTAAACCAGCTCATCCATTGGTCACTACTAATCACGTGAGCCGTTTCCCTTAGCAACAAGAAAACGCGTTGCAAATTCTGCGCATAGGACAGGTATTAAAAGAGATTTGTGTGTTTTTTCCGCTTATTTCCATATAGTGCCGAGGATTGATAGGGCGAGGCCTCAAACTAATCCCATCCTGTATTATACCACAGCAGGATCAATAAACCGCTGTGGGACTACAAGTACCAGCAAGCCCCTGTGTTTCAGAAATCCCTACCATTGATTCTTCGCCATTTTCCGGATCTCTGTTTGCTGTCAGTGAATGGACGCCTTCCCCATCTCACGTATGACAATTATTCTTATCTTCCTGTCCTATCACAGCTGGAGGCGAGCGCCATGTACGACACAGCGGAGCCCAACGTCATAGACGATGAGATGCTGAGACAAGCCGTGGAGGAACAAGGCCCGCGGGGTGAAGCCGGACGCATCGCCAAGATGGAGGGCATCAGCTTTAAGGACGTCACCAGTTTACGGCTCGATTTCAAAAGTAAGAAATCTAGACTTCATATGTTGTGTTGTAGATCTGATCTTAAAGGGGTTGTCCCCTCACAAGGATCCTATCTATACTGCTAGTTTATGTGGATTCAAGACTTTTCCTAAATGCATTGCTTTATCAAAACTGCTTTGTTTGGCCGATATCTCAATTTATTCACTTCATTGTTTACACTCCGTTTCTTTGGCCCTTGGGATTATCTGCTCATTTGTCAAGTGATGTAGCTGCCTGCTCTCAGGGGGGGAGGGGCTGGGAGCAGTAGCGGAGCTTCTCAGATAGGGGAGGGGGAGGTGAGAGCTCCGGGATTTCTAAGCTCTTATCAGTCAGTTTAATTGAATTTGGCTTATAAGGGCTGAGATAGGGAGTCCCTTACCTCTGTATGTAATGCAAACTGACTCAAATCCAGCTCTGCTACATCAGCTTCACACTGTGGTAATTCATTTACAACCAATCCTGTGCAAGTGAAACCCCGCCCACCAATGTGCCGAGAAAAGCAGGAAGTGAAGAGAGCACAACAGCCTGCAGATTGGTAAACAAGCGTCATGGGAATACCCCTTTAAGTTCTGCTTCTGTGACCACCAAATTGGGTGAGGTCTCGCAAACCTGCGCCTCTGCGTCTGAAAGTGCAGGACTGCCTGCAAATATAATGTGATATGGATCTTTGTGCGATGGGCAGGGGTTCTATTGTAGAGACCCCCACCAATCACAAATCCTTGTTCCCCGTTTAAAGGGGTTTTCTGACTTTCAGGAGGTGTTTTATACTAATGATCTATCCATGGGAGAGGTCATCAGCATCTGTTCAGTGGGGGCCCGACACTTGTTCCGAAGAATGAGGGTCCTCCGTCTTCCATTTGAATTTGCATGAGCATGTCTACTCCATTCACTCTCTATGGTACTGGCTTAGATTAAACTGTTGCGCCTTCGCTGTACAAACGGGTTTTCTGGCCCCAGGTGTTTTTTATACTGATTACCTGATAGGTCATGCATATCTGATCAGTGGGGGGCAACACCTGAACTCTGCACGAGCTGATCCGGCACTGTCCTGGTGCGGGAAGCTTCTGCACCGGACAGGGCTGGAAGCAGCTCTGCTTCTATTCAAGTAAGAGGTGCTGAGCCACAACACACTGGCACCACTGCTATACTGTGGACAGAGCTGCTTCCAGTCCTGTCCTGTGCAGTAGCTTCCCGCACCAGGACACTGCCGGATCAGCTGGTGCAGAGTTCAGGTGTTGCCCCCCACTGATCAGATATGGATGGGTTATCAGTAGAGATGAGCGAACACTATTCGGATCAGCCGATCCGAACAGCACGCACCCATAGAAATGAATGGAAACACCTGTGACGCCGGCCAAGTCAGTGTCACAGGTGCTTCCATTCATTTTTATGGGTGCATGCTGTTCGGATCGGCTGATCCGAACAGTGTTCGCTCATCTCTAGTTATCAGGTAATCAGTATAAAAACACCTGGGGCCGGAAAACCCCTTTAAACAGTTGCGCCTGCGCTGTATGATCTTGGTCAGTACCATAGAGAGTGAATGGAGTGGCCATGCTCATGCAAATTCAAATGGAAGGTGCAAGACCCTCATTCTGCAGAACAATGGGTATCTTGTTGGTGGGACCCCTATTGATCAGACACTTTCTACGTATCCTATTGTAATTGTGGGAGAGCTCTCTATTATGGTCCCCATAGCCGCCTAAAGGATCACACTTTCACTATGCATGAATAATTTGGAGGATATTTAAAAGAGAACATTTAGGGTGCTTTTATCCCCTAAAGAGCTTGTTCCAAAATGACATAACAGTCCAGTACTGAGACTAAGCCATTCTGCAGCCTACACTCAGGGTCCAGTGACACTTGGCCGATGGAATAATACAGATTCCTCTGTTTCAGACATCCTGAAGATTGATAATCTCTGGCAGTTCAACCATTTGACCAAGTTACAGCTGGACAACAACATCATTGAGAAGATCCATGGGCTGGATACATTAGTGCACCTGGTTTGGCTTGGTGAGTAAGCTGCTTTCCTGTATACTGCTGTTATCTCTGCCATGGACATTGCACATAATACAACCACAAACACTATAGAAGTATGGCATCCTGTAATCCAGAAGATTGTAATCTAGTGATCCTATTCTGTACCATATCCTGATCAATTTATTTGCAGAAAATTGTTACTGTCATGGCGTGACGCTATTAATCAGCCATGATGTGACCTCTTACAGACCTGTCATTCAACAACATTGAGGTGATTGAAGGTCTGGACGCGCTCACTAAGCTACAGGATCTCAGTCTGTACAATAACCGCATCTCAGTCCTCCAGAACATGGACAGCCTTAAGAATCTGCAGGTCCTGTCCATAGGAAGCAACGACCTGACGTCACTGGAGAATGTAAGAGCCAATAATTCCCTTGGGTTCTGGTATTGTCAAGTATTAAAGGGGTTTTCTACTTTTCTGGAAGAAGGCAGCCATGTTTTTTAACCCCGTTTACCTCTTTATGTGTACATGCACCAAAATATATTGATTTATGTAATGGAAATAGAAAGCCTGAGAAATGATAGCCTAGTAACATGTCACTGTTTTGCCTACAGCTCGCCTATCTTCGCAGATTCAAGCAGCTCAGGACCCTAAACCTGTCAGGAAATCCTCTGTCCGAAGATGAAAACTATAAGTTATTTGTAGCGGCTCATCTGCCAGAGCTGGTGTACCTGGACTTCAGGCTCATAGATGAGAATATAGTATGTATACGGATCTTTGCAGGCCTGTGGATAAGGACAACCCTTTTATTGTCACTAGCTGTTGTCGCTAAGTTTTGTCATACAGCATTTCAGGGAATTCTGAGTTAATGGGGTTGTCCAGGATCTGAAGATGTGTGATACTGATGACCAACCCTATTCAAATGAATGGGAGTGCGACTGCAGTTCCAGAGGCGACCACTACAATGTACGTACTGGAAGCCTCATGCAGTGTATACAGCTCTGTGCAGGGTAGTGAGGGCGCCCATTCACTTCTGGCCATATACTTAGGATATGGCTTCTGGTTGATGCATCAGCTGATCAGTGTGAGGTTTAGGTGCCGGACGCCAAGCGATATCAGTATCAAATATCTGCAGCTCCTGGTCTCTTCTTTATGATCACAATCTGTTAGCCAAAGTATAGAGCAACAACAAACAGTGTTCTTGCTCTGGACGACCCATCCTGTCCTGCTTTATATAGACATTCCATTATTTTGAATGGACACTGTGTAATGCTTAATTTCCCCTGGGATGGCGCTAGAGCAAAACGGAATACTTATTGCTGGATCTCACCACAGGTTACAGCTGATCGCTGAGTGTCCCTGCAACAGGACTTGTCACGATCAGCTTATTTTCAAGGGACCCTCTAACAATATGAATTGTCCAACGTGGAGAATCCCATTAAGGTTCTAGCTCTCATAAAAACTCACGTGGTGTACACTAACCTCCCCCATCTTGTACCATAGAGAGACATCGCTAATGTGAAGTACCAGTACTCTATCGAGGAGATGAATCACACCGAGACCCTGGAGAGAGTGAAGCGAGAAAAAGAGGAGGCGATTCAGCAAGAGCTGGACAGGCACAAGGTACTCCCCCAAATTATACCAGGTCATAAAGCATAATGTGGTCCTTTACTGTGTTTGGGGGTGGTGGTCACACCTCCCTACACCTGCTTTCACAGTGGCCTGAGTGAACCCCAACCCTTCTAGGTTCCCAGTAATATTTTTGTGTTCTCTGCCCCTCCTCCATCGTACCATCCATTTGTTCACAGGCCGCCTACATGGAGTATCTGAATGGCCCCTACTTGTTTGAGAGTATGTATGCGGAGGATGTGGAAGGAACCCGACTGTCGACCCTTCCTGCTATAGCAGAACTTGTGGAATCATATCCTTTCACTATGCAATAAAGTAAAACTTATCCCCAATGGTTGGGACCCCATTAGTGGAGTTCCCCTTGAATAGAGTATCATTTGTGCATAATGCTGCTGCTCCATTTCATTCTATGGGGCTGGAGGTAGCGGAGCGCTGCTGCTTCTCATTGCTGGTCCCATAAGGATGCCCATGTACAACTGCACCTCTATTCAGATAGGGAGGGGACCCCCTTTCTAGTGATCGCTGGGAGCCTCGTTGGTTGACCCCCCAACCGATCAGACACATATTCAATATGACAAACACCTTTATTAATGTAATCTGGTACCTGGGGCACTTTAGAAGGTGACAAACTAGGAAGTTGTCCAGGGCTTGTTTCCTATGTAGTACACTATTTGGGTACTATATAGTGGTATCATCACTGTAGGGGATTGTAGGGTTATAGGTTGGACTTGATGGATTGATGTCTTTATCCAACCTCATCCACTATGTATGTAACTATATATCTTAGCACTGTATGAGTCGTTCTTTAGTTGACCCCCTAAGTCTTGTTGATCTTGTCTTGCCCCTACTCATGCCATGGTACCAGTACTAGAAGCTCTACCCACGTGACTCCTTAACCTGCCCGTCACCTTTAGGACTAAGTGCACTGAAGTCTGCCAGAATCTGTTTGAGTTCGGTCTCAAGCATCATGAGAAGAGAGAGGCAGAGATGGCCATATTCAATGAATGTCTGCAAGAGGCGGTGATGGAAAACCAGGAGGCCGGAACCAAAAATATCCGAGAACTTGAATCCAAGAGCAATGAGGTAAGAAAGATACAAGGAGTCTGGAAGAGGCTGTTATCCTGGATTCAGAGGCTTAAAGGAGTTTTCCAGGCTTACAGATTGATGGGGGACTGATACCTAGGCCTCCTGCTGATCAGCTGGTTGAAGAGACCACAGCATCACAGAATACCAAGCACAGCGCCCGCCATACATTGTATAGTGGTTGTGCTTAATATTGCAGCTCAGCGCCATTCACTTGAATGGGACTAAGTTGCAAACAGGCGATGCGATGAATGAATGTGACATCCCATCACGTACAGTCGTCCATGTATTCTTTACTCCCCCGGCAGCTGCTGAATGAACTCTCCCAGATCACAGAGCAGCAGATTATTGATGCCAAGTCCCTGGAGTACAGTCAGGATGTGAGCCAGCTGATGGACGCACTGCTGAACCTGGAGATACAGCTGGTGGATCAGCTCGAGGTAAGAGGACCTGTCATCTCTCCTTTACAGATGACAATTCAACACTGGAGAATGCTGCATTGTGATGTTCCTCAGTTGTTCCTCCTGGAAACGTATGGCTTAAATTGAAAATTGGGTGTTATTGTTCACCTTGTCTCAAGAGCTGAGAAGTAGTCTGATGCTACTGTAGGTTTGGGCCAGTAGTGACCTGGATATTTTCCTCCATTTAGGAAATCAATAAGGAGTACGAGAGGAATATCGGAGAACTGGTGTCGACATTCCTGGAGACAGTGCAGGGACTATATCCTTTGTGATCAAGACAGCTGAGGACATAAGTCTGCAATCGGTGGTGACTAAAAACCTCGGAATTAAAGGAGTTCCCCGGTAACAGGAGCTATTGCCTTCTAGTATACCCAATACTAATATAGTCTCAGAGGGTGGCACAGCTATACGAGCATATACCCAGTCACATGACCCAGACGTACCGTCATCCTCTACAGTGAAGGTTCCCAGCAGGAAACCACAAAGAACTAATACACTAAAGTAGAAAACTCCATCACCTTTCCATATACAATGCTCAAGCCTTATTTAAGGAATTTTAATTTATGGCCCATCCAATTTTATTTACCAAGCAAGTATGGCAGACACTTCTCTCCTTCCATGTAGGGAATTAGCCCTTATCAAAAGCAGTCCCCAATACTGTGTGCAATTAGTGCAATCCCCTACAAAGCCAATGGACAAAAGTGGCGCCATTTGTAGGAAACGAAAAGCTGCCATGTTATTTTTTTAATCTCTGTAACATTGGAGGTTCCCATCACTGAAGATATTTAAAAATGGCTGATATCAGGGAACCGTAGAACTTCCAATTGCCCAGCGAACGGGGATCCATGAGTGCAGATACGGTCGGCGTGTTTCATCTCTGTACACACAGAGGTTGCCTTAACTCGGTCTCATACAATGGCTCAGATCAGAGACTTGGAGAACCAACATCATGAGCATCTCCTGGAGCTGTGCATCAACATGCTGGAGCGCGTACTGAAGGGGGAGATGGATGAGGACATGACAGATGAACTACGAGCGGTAACGTATCCCCTAAACCTTAGAGTAGAGGTCACCAAATCGTGGCTCTCCAGTGGGTGCAAAATTACAACTCCAAGCCTGTCAACTAGGATGGAAAGCTGTAGTTTTGCGGCTACTGTTGGCGACCACTGCCTTAGTCTGATGCCTGTTATACATGCCATGTAATCTGGACATTCATAGCTGCAGGGTAAAGCATGGTGGACAAAGCCGCTAGGCTGGGGTCACTGCTCACTGTCACTTTTGTTCTACAGCTATTTGTAGACAAAGACACAATCATCAATGCGGTCAGCGCCTCCCATGACATACACATGCTGAAGATCGACAACCGGGAAGATGAACTGGTCACCAAAATTAACAACTGGGCCACCAACCTGTTACAAAAGGTGAGACTTTGTTTGTAGGTTATGTGGGGAGAGTCTAAATAGCCAGAAGGGGGAGGGGATGAAGAGTATTAAAAATATATTGCTGTTTTATTCCAAAAACAGCACCACATCTGTCCACAGGTTGTGTCTGGTATTGCAGCTCATCCACATTTACTTCAATAGAGCTCATCTGCAATGATAGATACACTAACCCCATTGATGGCAGTGCAACCGAACTTCAGCACCAGGTACTCTCCATGGAGAGGTGTGGTGCTATTTCTGGAAGAAAGCAGCCATGTTTTCCTAATACTATACAACCCTATAAATCCATCTCATGGTGGTTTGCTGCCCCAGGAGTATTTCACTGCTGCCCATAAAGGTACATCTGTGTTCTCTACATTGGCAGCTATTACAACTCCTCTCTATAGTACCCGTGATATGCTGCTGGTGCCAGGAAGAGCAGTCATGGGGAAGTTTACGGCTCTGCAGTATATTATGGTTGCATGTAGTCAGTCAGTGTGACGTCACTAGGGAAAGGTCAGGTGATATCACCTTGTGGCGGTCTGTCCAAGGCTATGGCATGCATGTGCACATCCTGGTCATGTGATCATATCCCCGGTGATGTCACACTGACAGGCCACAACCCAACCAGGGATTATTTTATTATATATTTCGAATTCCAGGTTCAACAGGAAGAAATACAGAGGAATCGGAAGCGGGTGGCAGAAATCAACATATACATTGATCACATGAGAGACGAGCTGGACAACCTAGACGTCCATGAGCAGATATGAGAATCTGTCCGCGAGGAGCGGCTTTCAGCTACAGGTCACATGACATTCCCTGATCAGACCTGGTGTAGTCTGGAAACGGTGACGATCTGGTGTCATAAATCCACACTTGCCAGCACATGGGTATCATATCACTACCAGTTAGCCCCTATCCCCTACTTCAGCTGTCTGATAATCCCATTGAAATTATTACATTGGGGCTCGCTGTCTGTCCTGCCGCCCCATTCAAAATCAGCGGTAGAACCCCCACCAATCAGCAAGTGATCTGACTGATCCTTTGTACACATCAGCGAAGAAGGACTACAGGTCCAGTAATGTGTGTGGAGAAAGAGAACACAGCGCACCACGCATTAACCCTTTACTCATTTTGGTTATTTATTTTTTTTTAACTTATAAAAGAATAAAAATTGAAATGAAAAAAAAAAAATGTTCGGTTCTCATCCTTTCAGCTAGGAATATTCCTTATCGCTCCAGCACATCTGTAGGAGAAGATGAAGCAACTTTGCAAATAGTCTTGACTAGAAATCCTCTATTTAGTGTTTCCAGCTCTCAGGCAGACTATGTGTCTCGATGGTTACAGACTACAGATAGACCCAGTGTCGTCTGATCCTGCCATTTAGGTTCCTTCATCTGTCTGTTACATGTTATCTTCTAAATGTATGTTCTCAAGGAGTAGCAGATAGCTGACTGTACTGCATTGTTCTGCCTAGGTGCTACATACACACAACGGTAGGACTTTTTTTTTACTATTTGGCTTGTGAATTGTGATGTTTTTCACTACTGGATATTGTATAAGTTACAGAGCCGTGTGATAGTCTCATATTGTGGATCTCCAGGGTCAGTCCTGAAGGAGCTTGTGTTTAATGGTGGAGCTTGAGGAACAGAGATGGACAAACAAGGTGCCTGCGGCCGTGCGGGCCTGTAACTCCTGGAGGTCATAGTCATGAGCCCATTCCACGTTTCCCCAGCGTTGGATCTATGACCAGAGATTAAAAGGTTAAATATTCATCACACTGCAGGGTGGACACTAAACGTCACATCAGTACTGCGGCACCAGGGGTAGAACATTCTGGAAATTCTCTACTCTGATACAGTACAGTTGTCCACAACCTGCGGTTCCCCAGCTGTTCCAAAACTACAATTCCCAGCATGCCCTGACTCGGAAGCAAAGTTAGCCATAGGAAAAGACAGCTCTCTCGGCCAACAGATACCTTATAGCTATGACCAGCTTAAAGGGGTTTTCCAGGACATATCCTAAGGATAGGTAATCAGTATATGGCTGATGGGGCCTGACACCGGACACCTATACGGCTGGACAGGCTGCATCATTTGGTTGTGCACGGAGGCCCCTTCACTCAATACCAAGCAGAGCGCCATAATACTTGCAAGGGGACTGAGCTGCGGTTGTACTATATCATGTGATGTCATAGGCACAGGGCGAGGCCGCAGCTCTACAGGACGCTGTGGCCTCTTCAAATAGCTTAGAGGCAGATTTCTCAGATGTGGGACCACCACCAATCATATATTGATGACCTAGCCCTTTAAGCCATACACCTCTCAATATACAATGTCAGAGTTTGACTGAGGTCCTTTCCAGGAATCAAATCTGGCAATGAGGACCTCAAACTAAAAGTAAGTGCACCCCTGCATTATAGTGACTAGTGAGGAGATATCCAGTAGTAGTCACAGACACATAGGGCAACTGTGCTTAAGTGGCACAGCTATTTTACCTGATATTCCTCCTCCAAGCGGGACAGCAGGACGGCCTTCTGCACGGTCAGGAATCGGTCAACAAGGCCCATAGCCAGAATAAGAGACTTCAGCTGAGTGACCATGAACTCGATGCCTGAGGAGCAGAAATCACCAAGTGAGTTACAGAGGAGACGCCGCAGACTGCACAGAGCTTGTACAGAAGTCTTCCTGCCGCAGCATCACTGACCTATCAATGACCAGGAGTTGTAGGAGGCCAGATGGCGATGAAACACCTCCTTGGTCTTATCTGGAATCACCGGACCCATGATGCTGGTGGAAGAGCCGATCACAACATCGTACCTGAGGAGCAGAGCCAGGTTAGCGGAGCGCAGAGCATAAACGGCCAGAGGTCATGACATGGCAGGACATTGCACCTTCTCACCTGTTTTCTGCCCATTTCAGTACAGGGTCCCATTCATTTGTCTGTAGCTCTACTAATCCGGGGGGGTCCTCTACTCTATAACTGCAGGAAAGAAGGGGATCACATTAATACAACAGCAGGGGGCAGGATAGTGAGGACAGGGCTGTGTTTTACGAGGGAGCTACAAACAGGTATCAGAAGCATTGCACCACAGCAGCACAGAGTATTTTACGGGAAGAGTGACCAGTCCTATCATATGATGATATGAGTGAGGACAGGGCTATGTGTGACAAGGTAAAGAGCAGCAAAATGATTCAGCACCGAAAAGGTAACACAGAAGCACAGAGTATTTCAGGAGAATGATGTTTAGGAAGGTGTTATTATATGAATAGGAGAATGGAGACGGTTCACAGACGGAGACGGAGTCACAGAAAGAACGTACCATATTGTATCTGTATCCAGGTACTTCAATGAGGATCTTATAAACTGATCCTTATTCCTACGTGTCGGGTTATCCAGAGCCGTGTTACACAGCGTGGTCTGCGGAGTGACGGGAAGAAGAGGAGGTGAGAGATAGATAGATAGATAGATAGATAGATAGATAGATAGATAGATAGATAGGAGATAGATACAAGATAGATAGATAGATAGGAGATAGATACAAGATAGATAGATAGATAGGAGATAGATACAAGATAGATAGATAGATAGATAGATAGGAGATAGATACAAGATAGATAGATAGATAGGAGATAGATAGATAGATAGATAGATAGATAGATAGATAGATAGATACAAGATAGATAGATAGATAGATAGATAGGAGATAGATAGATAGATAGATAGATAGATACAAGATAGATAGATAGATAGGAGATAGATAGATAGATAGGAGATAGATACAAGATAGATAGATAGATAGATAGATATGAGATAGATAGATAGATAGATAGGAGATAGATAGATAGATAGATAGATAGGAGATAGATAGATAGATAGGAGATAGATACAAGATAGATAGATAGGAGATAGATACAAGATAGATAGATAGATAGATAGGAGATAGATAGATAGATAGATAGATATGAGATAGATAGATAGGAGATAGATAGATAGGAGATAGATAGATAGATAGATAGATAGATAGATAGATAGATAGATAGATAGATAGATAGATAGATACACAGACAGGATTGTATCATCGTTACCAGATGCATTGTGAAGAATTTGATGGTTTCCTTCTGACTGTCCCACTCAGTAGCTACAGCTATTGCTAAGGGTTCGCTGGGGACAGTGAAGATCTTTCCCTGGGGCGTCTTCAGCTTCCTGTGATCCAGGTTAATCTCATATCCACCTAAATGTGACATCACATTATCTCATATTCAGACGGGTAGAAAACCCAGAGAATGGGAATTATCCAGTCCAATATAAAACATCCCTGCCACACCCTGGACAGACGATTCCAATCTCATGGTCGCACTGTAAGGGATATTATGGAAAGTCAGTATGGCCATAAGTGTCTAGAGCCTGTGGATGGGGGATGAGTGGTGTTCATAAGACAAACAAGCCCTGCAGATAGATACATTTGGATTATGTGAATCAAACACAGTTTTCTCCATGTGAATCGCTACCTCTGAGCTGAGACATCGCCTTTTTTTTTGTCAAACAGCACGTGAGCTCTTTGGCACAACGAGGGGATGTCATTGCAACGCATCGCTTCACAAGGGAAAACACCATCCGATTCAGGTGACCCTATCCTATCTACCTGCAGGGCTAGGCTGGGGCGATACGCTGGGCTCTGGTGACACTCCCTTTAAGGCTTGCAGCAGAATAAGTCTAGCCAGCACCCAGCATACAGACGGCAGCCACTCACCTTCACCCTGCGCGATGGTGACACTTTCATAGAACTTCTTTCTTTCTGAAACAGAAACATCCATCAGATCTCAGCATAGAAATCTACAGAGCGAGCATCACATAGTTGGGGTGTATGCTGTATATTAAGGCGGGTTTCCAGTCCATTCTGTATTGATTCTTATCCTCAGGATAGGACATCTATAAGAGATCAGTAGGGGTCCAACACCTGGGATGGGCACTGATCAGCTATTTGAAGGGGCTGCAGTGCCTAGTGCAGTGCAGTGACCCCTTCTTTAATAATAATAATAATAATAATAATAATACATTGTACACTATCTGTTTTGCAGTGACCATGTGATGTAATTATAACCTTGTCCCATAGATGTGTAGAGGATGAGGCTGTAGTTACATTGCATGGCCACTGTGAGTCACTACACTAACGCGGGCACTGCATCTCATCATCAGGGGTCCTAGATGTCAGACCCCCACTGAGGATAGGTCATCAATAACAATGAACTAGCATACGCCTTTAAAGGAGATGGCCGACTTATACTTTTATTATACAATACTGCTGCTAGGGCGGCCATAGACATAACAAACCAGTAGTCACCTCCCCCGCAGCCGCAGCAGCTCCTCTGCCTATAGGTCCCCAGGTCTCAGTGGTGACCTCTTCACAAACAGCCTGACTGTGATGGCCTGTGATTGGCTACAGTGGTCACCGAGCACAGGCAGGGACCAGTGTACAGACTAACAGAACCGCTGCTGCTGGAAACAGGGACCTGGGCAGAGGTCAGTACTGTGATGTATATGGCGCACTGGCAGCACTATTAGGTAATGAAAATATGAGATGGACGACTCCTTTAAATCACTGCCCTGCATAGCTCTGTACTCACCAGCAGAGGAAGCTTGGGACCTCTTCTGAGTAACCGTGCTTTCCAGGGCGCACAACCCCCGGCACAGGCCGCTGTTCAGCGCCATGGACCGTGACGCCAGCATACGGTGCAAACTCGGCAACATCCTTACTGGGTTTTGGCACTTAATTTAGGAAACTGAAAAATAGGCTGTAAATATTAGACTGCACAGCTGTGCGCCTTAAAGGGGCGGTCTGGGATGTGGGTATATTAGGTCAGTCTGTGTTATAGAAGGTTCATAGGAATGTCACATGACAAACCCTGCACAGACCATTAGTTACAACCATATCCGGTCTAGAGGAGCCTTCCGTGCTGGGACTTTGTTACAATGTATGAGCCTGGTAAGGATTGTCTAGACAGGATGCAACTGTGACAAATCCTCAGATATGAAAAAGTATTAAAGGGACAGACCCAAGCCTGACATGTATCCCCTCCCGCAGGTACCTGATCATCCAATACACAGCCTGCTGGACATCAGTGACAGGAGCCGGCTACAGGATGAATCACATGCTGCTTTACCTCCAGCACTTCATTCTCTGGGCGCCGCCATGTTGGTGACCCTGGCTTGTCCTCCTACGACACATCCTGCGCTCCACCAATCACAGGCCTCCCCTGCACAGCCCGGACTACATCTCCCGGAGTCCCACACTCAGCGCCTCGACCAATCAGCGCTCCGGTAACACTATGGGTGTGGCCTCACGCCGCCAATCATTGCGCTCGGTCGTGGAGAGGCCCAGGCGCTCAGGCCGGGAGCGGAGAAGCGGCCGAGCCCTGTGGGACGAGCTGTGCCCAGCGGCGGGGGGGCCGGCCCTGGATATGCCGGTCCGAACCGTGGCCAGCAGCACGGCCTCCGGCTCGTCGTCCCTCATCCCGCCACCTCCCATCAACACGCAGCAGCCCGGGGTGGCCACCACCCTGCTGTACAGCGGTTCCAAGTTCCGGGGACACCAGAAGAGCAAAGGCAACTCGTACGATGTGGAGGTGGTGCTGCAGGTGAGGCCATGCCGGGGGGCTCTGCGGCCTGTACTCGAGGGGGTACCGGCTGTATACTGCCCCCCAGTGTAGGGGGTACCAGCTGTCTGCTGTATACTGCCCCCCAGTGTAGGGGGTACCAGCTGTCTGCTGTATACTGCCCCCCAGTGTAGGGGGTACCAGCTGTCTGCTGTATACTGCCCCCCAGTGTAGGGGGTACCAGCTGTCTGCTGTATACTGCCCCCCAGTGTAGGGGGTACCAGCTGTCTGCTGTATACTGCCCCCCAGTGTAAGGGGTACCAGCTGTCTGCTGTATACTGCCCCCCAGTGTAAGGGATCCCAGCTGTCTGCTGTATACTGCCCCCCAGTGTAAGGGATCCCAGCTGTCTGCTGTATACTGCCCCCCAGTGTAAGGGGTACCAGCTGTCTGCTGTATACTGCCCCCCAGTGTAAGGGATCCCAGCTGTCTGCTGTATACTGCCCCCCAGTGTAAGGGATCCCAGCTGTCTGCTGTATACTGCCCCCCAGTGTAAGGGGTACCAGCTGTCTGCTGTATACTGCCCCCCAGTGTAAGGGATCCCAGCTGTCTGCTGTATACTGCCCCCCAGTGTAGGGGATCCCAGCTGTATACTGCCCCCCAGTGTAAGGGATCCCAGCTGTCTGCTGTATACTGCCCCCCAGTGTAAGGGATCCCAGCTGTCTGCTGTATACTGCCCCCCAGTGTAAGGGATCCCAGCTGTCTGCTGTATACTGCCCCCCAGTGTAGGGGATCCCAGCTGTATACTGCCCCCCAGTGTAAGGGATCCCAGCTGTCTGCTGTATACTGCCCCCCAGTGTAAGGGATCCCAGCTGTCTGCTGTATACTGCCCCCCAGTGTAAGGGATCCCAGCTGTCTGCTGTATACTGCCCCCCAGTGTAAGGGATCCCAGCTGTCTGCTGTATACTGCCCCCCAGTGTAAGGGGTACCAGCTGTCTGCTGTATACTGCCCCCCAGTGTAAGGGATCCCAGCTGTCTGCTGTATACTGCCCCCCAGTGTAAGGGATCCCAGCTGTCTGCTGTATACTGCCCCCCAGTGTAAGGGGTACCAGCTGTCTGCTGTATACTGCCCCCCAGTGTAAGGGGTACCAGCTGTCTGCTGTATACTGCCCCCCAGTGTAAGGGATCCCAGCTGTCTGTTGTATACTGCCCCCCAGTGTAGGGGATCCCAGCTGTCTGCTGTATACTGCCCCCCAGTGTAGGGGGTACCAGCTGTCTGCTGTATACTGCCCCCCAGTGTAAGGGGTACCAGCTGTCTGCTGTATACTGCCCCCCAGTGTAGGGGGTACCAGCTGTCTGCTGTATACTGCCCCCCAGTGTAGGGGATCCCAGCTGTCTGCTGTATACTGCCCCCCAGTGTAGGGGGTACCAGCTGTCTGCTGTATACTGCCCCCCAGTGTAGGGGATCCCAGCTGTCTGCTGTATACTGCCCCCCAGTGTAGGGGATCCCAGCTGTCTGCTGTATACTGCCCCCCAGTGTAGGGGATCCCAGCTGTCTGCTGTATACTGCCCCCCAGTGTAGGGGGTACCAGCTGTCTGCTGTATACTGCCCCCCAGTGTAAGGGATCCCAGCTGTCTGCTGTATACTGCCCCCCAGTGTAGGGGATCCCAGCTGTCTGCTGTATACTGCCCCCCCCCCAGTGTAGAGGGTACCGGCTGTCTGCTGTATACTGCCCCCCAGTGTAGAGGGTACCGGCTGTCTGCTGTATACTGCCCCCCAGTGTAGGGGATCCCAGCTGTCTGCTGTATACTGCCCCCCAGTGTAAGGGGTACCAGCTGTCTGCTGTATACTGCCCCCCAGTGTAGGGGATCCCAGCTGTCTGTTGTATACTGCCCCCCAGTGTAGGGGATCCCAGCTGTCTGTTGTATACTGCCCCCCAGTGTAGGGGATCCCAGCTGTCTGCTGTATACTGCCCCCCCAGTGTAGAGGGTACCGGCTGTCTGCTGTATACTGCCCCCCAGTGTAGAGGGTACCGGCTGTCTGCTGTATACTGCCCCCCCAGTGTAGAGGGTACCGGCTGTCTGCTGTATACTGCCCCCCAGTGTAGGGGATCCCAGCTGTATACTGCCCCCCCAGTGTAAGGGGTACCAGCTGTCTGCTGTATACTGCCCCCCAGTGTAGGGGATCCCAGCTGTCTGCTGTATACTGCCCCCCAGTGTAAGGGATCCCAGCTGTCTGCTGTATACTGCCCCCCAGTGTAAGGGATCCCAGCTGTCTGCTGTATACTGCCCCCCAGTGTAGGGGATCCCAGCTGTCTGCTGTATACTGCCCCCCAGTGTAAGGGATCCCAGCTGTCTGCTGTATACTGCCCCCCAGTGTAGGGGATCCCAGCTGTCTGCTGTATACTGCCCCCCAGTGTAAGGGATCCCAGCTGTCTGCTGTATACTGCCCCCCAGTGTAGAGGGTACCGGCTGTCTGCTGTATACTGCCCCCCAGTGTAGGGGATCCCAGCTGTATACTACCCCCTAGTGTGATACCAGCTGTCTGCTGTATACTGCCCCCCAGTGTAGAGGGTACCGGCTGTCTGCTGTATACTGCCCCCCAGTGTAGGGGATCCCAGCTGTATACTACCCCCTAGTGTGATACCAGCTGTATAGTGCTCCTTGGTAAAAGCTGTCTGCCATATACTGCCCACCAGTATGGGGATACCAGCTGTCTGCCGTTTACTGACACCCCCACCCCACACTCCCCAGCATGGGGGATACCAGCCGTTTACTGTATACTACCCCTCTCTAAATGTGGGGAATATTGGCTGTATACTGCCCCCACCTCCTTCATCCCAGGATTCCCCCATAGCAGTGGATTCTACCCCCATCTGTTGCTGTATACTGCCCCAACAGTTCCCTCTTATATTGACCCCCTGCACTGAGGCGTTACCATCTGCATGGCTGTATACTGCTTCCCCTTATATTACATGTCCTTATAGTCTTCCACTATCCCCCCCCCACCTTATATTGCCCCCTATTACCCTGCATTGATGGATAGATACAATTCTTTCTTGCTGTATACTACCCATATACTGTCTATCCCGTATACCACTCCTCCCTACTGTATCTATAGCTATGCTCTATATTCTCCCTGTATATCTCTGTTATATGTATTCTAGTATGTGGACTGTACACCATCTATATTCTGTGTATACCTGTCCCTGTTTATCCTGCCCAGATCCATCTATATATCTCCAGTTACAGATGAGGGATGCTTCCTATACATACCCTAAACATCCTCCATATAGAATACCTTGTTTTTTCCAGTTCCTGCACACAGGGGGCAGTCTTCTGGACGTGGGATTTCATGATGGATAATCCCTTTAACAGTGGCTGAGCATTTGTTTATTGCCATAACCTGTTATTTGGACCCCCCCTCTGTAAAAATAGCATTGGGGTACCCTAAGAGAGTATGGCAGAGGTATATATACCTGTATACCGCCCCCCCTTACTCTACAGCCTCTCATCATTACTATCATAGTGCCGGAGCCGTTCTGTGTTCTTTCCTGGATAGCAGCGTCTGCTCCTGTCCTCGTGTGACCCCTCCCCAGCCCACCGCTGTCTGCCCGCTGTCCTCACTGCTGCATCATGATTATAGATTATACATTACTCCAGACCGGGAAGTCTAAGGGGAGGGGGGTGGGGGGGTCACCGGCTCCGTATGTGTGACCAGGCATTAGTCATGGTGAGATCTGCGAACCATCCGGGAAATGTCACTGACGAATACATGGCTACAGGAAAAGTCATCGGAACGGTCCGGACTGATACACTGTAACAAAGCATCAGAGCAGGAGGTGCGGCTGTGTACAGCCCATAGAGGATTGTGTAAGCTGGAGGCAGAGGGATTGGGAACCATGAAAGGTCTAGGTCAGCAAGCTTGGGCACTGTCTATTGTGAAACTACAACTCCCAGCATGCTCCAGTCTCTCCTGTGGGAGTTTTGCCAAGGCAGTGCATGCTGGGATGTGTAGTCCACCGCTGCAGTGCTGATCCCCGGGGCAGGCTATTCAGTGTCGGGAGCTGCTTTTTAGGAATTCTCCATATATGTGTATCTCCTCCTTCTCGCTGCTGGTGCTTTATGGTAGTTGCAGTCGGTACCTGCAGCGATTCCTCGCGGCTTCTGCTGTTCCAGCTCTTGGCAGCACCATAATCTACAAGGAGCTGAGACTGTAGGATCACTTCAGTCTTATCAGAAAGACTTCCTCACACTTAAAGGAGAAGAAACGATTTCTTGAGCCACCTGTAAGAATCTTCTGTGTGTGTCCCTATGACAACACTTCTAGGCATACTAACAACACAGGGCCTGTAAGGGTAGATCTGGTTGGTGGCACGGTGATCCAGTGTCTCTATGAGTATAGGATATTGGGACAGGAGGTGTTGTCATAGGGGCACATAGGGGTATATTTCATAGACTGTTCTATTAGAGGGTCTGCCCCGGCGCCATCTAACGTCTCCTCCTCTTCTCCTCAGCACGTGGACATGGAGAACGCTTATCTGTGCGGATACTTGAAGATAAAAGGCCTTACCGAGGTAAGCGCGAAATCTTATCGTACTGAGATCCCCTGCGCTGTTACTATAGAAACCCCTTACCCACCATGCAATGGGGCCGCTCTAGATGGTGGAACAAGCTGAATGGTTGTCAATTGTAGAAAATATTTCTTAAAGGGGCTGTCATGTTTAAAACGTATCACGTACGGACTGGTGCGAGTCTAATCTCTAGGACCCCCAATGATTATAAGAGCGGTGGTCCGGCATGGTCATTGCTGCCCCATTCAGATCAAAGTACAAAGGACCCCCTACCTCATGGTCATTGGGGTCCTAGTCCTCGCAGCGCTGGAATCCCGGGCTCAAATCCAGCTTAGGATGACGGGAGTTTGTATGTTCCCCGTGTTTGGGAAGCTACCAGCCCCATATACACATAGGGTTTTTGTAGCCCTTTTCTCATATGCGGTAGGGCCTTGATCCCCCCCCCCCACAACCTGTGACTCTTCAGCTGCCCCTCAATCCAGAGATTGAAATCACTGCTGTAGGTCATTTTGAGGTGGGACATCCGCCTAGTCTAGGCCCCCTGTAATAAAGGGGTACAAGTTATTGGGGTTGTCTGACACCCCTGGAAACTGGATACAGGTCAGAGCATCAGTGTGAGGTCAGCAGTGTTGGACCCCGCACTGGTCGGGTAATTCATCTACCACAAAGTATACGGTCAGAAGCACCTATACAGTATACAGCTCCATACACTCTTCTGACTCTGTACACTGTAGTGGTGGCACCTGATACTGCAGCCCCGCTCCCGTTCACTATTGCTTCCAACCATATTCCTTATATACAGTTACTAGCAGCTGATATGGGGTCCGGGTGTCTGACCCTCACTGATATCCGTTATACCGGGTGTCGGACAATCCCTTTATTCGAGGGGGTGCAATGCTACATGTGGAGATGAGACCTCTTGTTGACTTTGCTTTGTCCTTCGTGCTGTGATGCTGCAGAGTTGGGGACACATGGGGTACCATACACACCAATAACACCCCCTGCTCTTCTCCTAGGAGTACCCCACCCTCACCACCTTCTTTGAAGGGGAGATAATTAGTAGGAAACATCCTTTCCTTACAAGAAAGTGGGACGCGGATGAAGACGTGGACCGGAAGCACTGGGTGAGCATGGCCCGTAGGCTGGACGCTTGGTACGTCTTGTATTCTGGGGCCGCGGCACTGACCTGTCATGTCTCTCCACAGGGCAAGTTCCAGGCTTTTTATCAGTACGCAAAAACCTTCAATGCTGATGACTTTGGGTTCGAGGAACTGAAAGCAGGAGACTACGTCTTCATGAGGTGGAAGGTGCGAACTCACCCCTGTGTCCTATAGGCAAACTGCGTATGTCCTTCTAAAGGGGGACGGTGCAGAAAATTCCTTTAATGGTGCATTTTATACAGGGTTTCCTCTCTTCCCCCGCAGGAGCAGTTCTTGGTGCCTGATCACACAATCAAAGACATCAGCGGCGCTTCCTTTGCCGGCTTCTACTACATTTGCTTCCAGAAGTCAGCAGCATCCATAGAGGGTTATTATTATCACCGGAGCTCAGAATGGTGAGGACTGCGAGTCTGTGTGTTATTTCTGTCTCATTCCTCGCTGAGGTCGCTGCTCACTTCTGCGTCATAGTGGCTTGGGTTTTTCAGGCCTTGGCCACAAGAGGGCACTGTTCTTGTTGCGTTGCTCCTAGTACCAGATGCATCATCTTATGGAGGAAGCAGAGGGTGCCACAAGGAACGCCTGGGGCTCTGTAATACACTGTAGACTCCTTCTACCACCAGGCACACTATTTTATTTCACACCCCAGGCCTAAAGATTCAGTATGGGATATGTAAATGCATGCCAAGCATTGTATGCCGAGGAGTTCTGCAGCTTCCTGGTATAGTGACACTGTAGCTCATACGATACGATCTCTGCTTGCTTTCTCATATAGCTGCTAAGAGATGGCTTGGGGTCACATGGCCTCATCCCTAATCTATGAATATCTTTGGCAGGGGTGGCTGAACAGATGTGGTGAGTGAATAATGGCAGGGCGTATAGGGGTACTGTCAGATGAATGCATGACGGGTGGCAGATCAGTAGATGGGACAGATGTGGGATAGAGATGTTACATCTCCCAAACAAAATGCTTGCCCACAGTGGGTCTTGCCTTCAGCAAGTTTGGAAATTGCAGCTCTAACCTGAACAGCCCAGATTCCAGGTTGATCCCTTGGACTGCACTGACACATTGTAGCAAACGCCATGGGTTTTCAATATCACTGCTATGCCGATGACACCCAAATATACATCTCTGGACCAGACATTACCTCCCTGCTGGCCAGAGTTCCAGATTGTTTAGTGGCGGTATTCTCCTTCCTCTCCTCCTGCTTTCTCAAACTCAACATGGAGAAAATGGAGTTCATCATCTTCACCTCACCCAATGTGGCCCCTCCACCTGACCCATCTATCAAAGTTAATGGAACCACAATTACCCCTGTCTCACGGGTCCGATGTCTTGGACCTTGGACTCCGACCTATCCTTCGAGTCACACATTCAAACCCTCAACACCTCCTGCCGCCTCCAACTCAAGAACATCCACCAAATCCGCTCCTTCCTCACCCCTGAAACTACCAAGACGCTCGTCCAGGCCCTCATAATCTCCCGCTGAGACTACTGCAACACTCTTCTCCATGGACTCCCAGCAAACACCCTCGCCCCCCTCCAGTTCACCCTAAACTGCGCTGTTCGCTTAATCCACCTCACCCCCCAAGCTTCATCGGCTGCTCCCCTCTGCCAGTCACTCCACTGACTACCTATAGCCCAGCGAATTGAGTTCAAGCTACTAACGCTAACATACAAAGCCATCCACAACCTGTCCCCTCCATATATCTCTGACCTAATCTCCCGCTACCTGCCCACACATAACCTCAGATCCTCCAATGACCTCCTACTCCGCTCTGCCCTCATCCGCTCCTCACACAACCGTCTCCAAGACTTCTCCCGTGCATCCCCCATACTCTGGAACTCCTTACCAAGACACATAAGACTGATCCCCACAATGACAGGATTCAAGAAGGCCCTGAAGACTCCCCTATTCAGGAAGACCTCCAACCTCCAATAACACTATCACCGCACCGCCATCTGTACAGTCTCCCCCTCTCCTTCTGTCTCTATCCCCTTCCCTCATAGACTATAAGCCCTCGCGGGCAGGGCCCTCTACCCCACTGTGCCAGTTGCTCATTGTTAGTATTATATCTGTTTGTATATTTTGTGTACTATATGTAACCCCCAAATGTACAGCACCATGGAATATAATAATGTCCAGCGCCAAGGAATTAATGGCGCTATATAAATAATAATCTTCACAGCCTCCATTGACGTCCATTCTCCTCACCTTGCAGGTATCAGTCGTTAAACCTGACCCACGTCCCAGAACACAGTGCACCTATCTACGAATTCCGGTGACAGAAGCCTGACCTTTGCCGCCACCACACAGATGGAACAGAGCTGTCCGCACCGAAGCCTGCTGTTTCTTTACTGTCAGAGAGACTCTGAGAAGAATGTATGAGTGTTAAAGCAATGACGCGTGCAGCGGCGCCCACTACTGTGCACAGTTTTTATTTTAATCCGCTGGGTTCCCTTGTTTTTGGTTTTTAATTTTTTAATTTTTTTTTTTTTAATTTCCTGCTTGACATTACTGCTCCGGCTTGATTTCTTTCCCCACCCCTCCCACTAATCCCTAATACACCCTATGGATCCCCAACATGGATTATTGCACCCCTATACAGAAGGGGGTGCTGCGGAGTGACAGCTGGGGGTCTGTGATTCTCAGCAGATCGTACATGAGCTGTACACTCCACCACTAGGGATCTACCCCCTCCTCCATATAGCAAATCTATTGGTCTCTTTCCCCCTAATTCCCAATGTCAAAAGGAAAGCTTTTTCCAGACTACAATACATTTCCCCGTTTTCACATTGAAAATGGGAAATGTCAGATTTTTTTTTTTCTATATCTATAAATATATATTATAAATACACATATATTTAATCAGAAGTATAAAATCTATGGATTGCCTCCTGAGAGCTGCTGAAGATTCACTGACGTATTTTGTGGCGGCCTATTTTTCCAGGGTATACTTACCAGGTGATGGAAATGCATTGCACCCCCTGCTTTATTCAGTCTCATTAATGAACTATGTATATCCTGCTTCTCGAGGGGTCTAGAACAAAGCGGAAGGGGTTAAAAAAGACCCCTAAACGAGGGAACAGCGCCATCTGCTGGCAGACTTTGGTCATGACAGGCAGCGTGTAGTCCCTGCGGCTGAAGAGGTAATGACCAGCGGCGAGGCGGACTGTTCACTGCTTGCGAGGAGCTGTTTGGAGTTGTTGTCGTATTTGCTATGTGTCATGGATTAAAGCGTGGCTGGCTTTTCTCTCTGATTCCTGCAAAACGCTTGAGACTTCTCGTCGCTGCACATTTACAGAGAATCACCATCATCTTTTCAGTTTGTTTTTTTCTTCTTTTTCCTACGTTGCAAACATCAAAGAAAAAAAAAAAACCTCTTGCTGTTACACTGCTGACTTGTCGCTTCAATTGTTTCATTCACCTGCAAACAAAACTTCACAAATTAGACTGGATTGAGAGGTCAAGTTTTTCTATCTTTCTTTGTACCGTGCGATAGAGGGGGAGTTGTAGGGTTAAAAGAAGGCAAATATATATTTCTCGTTCCGTTAGAAGCCACTTTTTGGCTTTGGCTCAAAAAAACAAAACAAAAAAAAAAACAGGTTTTCTGCAATGTGTGACCTCAGCCTTAAAGGGATTGTTCAGGATTTGAAGAAACTTAAGGGAAAAGACATGCTCCTGTTGTTTTCTCCTGATCCCCTCTCTGTCACATGCTCAGATCAGATTTGGCGGTCACATGATCCACACCCCTCCGCCCCATCAGCATGCGACAGAATCGGGGCTAAAAGCGGACAATGGGGGGCCGGGGACAGGTAAGTGTCGCTTTTTTCTTTTACACCTACCCCATGGGTTACTTCAAATCCTGGACAAGCCCTTTACATTGCAGTGGAGCTCTGTAGCATCAGGTGCATAACCACTGGACTTCAAGGGTTAAGCCCAACATCTTAGTTCTGCCAGAGGAGACGCATGTATGCACCAAAATACGGAACTAGACGAATCGTGGTGCCGAAAAAGACTACCAAGTGGTGACGGCATCTGCTGCAAAAATAGTCCAACCCTTACAGTGTCAGGGATGCTTGAGACAGAACCAGCTATTGTAAGGGTAGGACTAGTGCAATTTTTTTCTTTCCTGCATATTACAGTAGCTTTCTTGCTTCCATGCGGTTGCTGCCTGGAAGTATTTTTTTTTTGGGGGGGATTATATTAAGGCTAGAGCTAAAACATGGTGACATTTGGCATGCAACTTAAAATAGTGCCAGTGCCCCCCCCAAAAAAAAAATAAAAAATGGGTGTCGCCGCTCCCAGACACAGCAGTCGCGTCTCTTGTGAGGTGACTGCTGTCTTTACAATCTTTGCTGTAAATGTGTGCAGGTGGACACAGGTATGGGTTTTTTTATAAAAAAAAAAAAATTGCAACTGTCACAGTAAAATCTCATCGCGCTGCATTAATGTTGAGCGATATTTTGTCATGTAGTTTTTAACGGCACAACAAATGTTTCCGTGTAGCCTTAGCCTAATAGTAATAGACTGATGAAGTCCTCAAAGTCGTCATGGGCAATATTGGGTTAATACATGAAAACTACTTTTGTGCAGTCATGTGACCTTTACGGGTGCGTCAAATCTCATTCAATAAACCACAGATAGCTTTGGTTTATAGGGAAGCCCCTCATTACAGATCCCCTGTACACGTGAACACTGGCTGCAGGGAAGGTCAGGACGTGTGTATATATATATATATATATATATATAAAATGTCACCTTTTATCACATCCAACTCTTCACATCTTTTAATAGGTGCCCCTCCACTGACTTCGGTGCAGTTGTGTTTCACACGGACTGTGTTTCACAAGTGGGTGGTCCCTGACTACTTGCTTTAGCCCAGGACCACCCACCTGATAACTGAGTGGAGGGCGGATATTAAAGGATGTGAAGTGTTGGAAGAGGTGAAAGGTTACTTTCTTAGCTCGAAATGCATTTCAACACTTTCCAACAAATTTAATTTAATATTTTTGACTAAGTAAGTTATGGTATCTGCCTTAAACAAAAAAAAAAATAAATTAAAAATCTAGTGCAGGATGGGAGGATATAACAAGAAATGGTGTCCAATGGTAGAGAACAGCTATTGTGAATATATCATACAAGTATATTGGGATTGTATTGTCCATCCGTGTCCTAAGATGCAGGTGGTTTTGCCGTGCGAATAAATAATAGTGAAATTATAATAAGTGTAACTTTAGCGGGTGCAGTCACGCCCAGGAGGCGACTCTTCTCCGTAGAAGTGCACTGTTATATAAGGTACATCATAATTGGGGTCAGGTGGAGAGTTTAGGTGTTAGGGCCCAGAAACAATGGGGGAAGTTTTACTGTATATGCCCCATGTTGGGGTAGTTTTTATGTACATATCCCTCATGCATCCCCTATTACATCGGTAGTTTTACCATATATAGCCCACATACATACCCTATCATAGGGCTAGTTTTATCGTATAGATCTCAGATACATGTCCCATGACGGGAGTAGTTTTACCATATATAACGTACATACATGCCCCATGTCAGGGGTAGTTACATATTACACATATAAATATGCCCCATGTCAGGGGTAGTTACATATTACACATATAAATATGCCCCATGTCAGGGGTAGTTACATATTACACATATATGCCCCATGTCAGCGGTAGTTACATATTTCACATACGTGCCCCATGTCAGGGGTAGTTATATATTACACATACATGCCCCATGTCAGGGGTAGTTACATATTACACATATAAATATGCCCCATGTCAGGGGTAGTTACATATTACACATATAAATATGCCCCATGTCAGGGGTAGTTACATATTACACATATATGCCCCATGTCAGCGGTAGTTACATATTTCACATACGTGCCCCATGTCAGGGGTAGTTATATATTACACATATGTGCCCCATGTCAGGGGTAGTTACATATTACACATATAAATATGCCCCATGTCAGGGGTAGTTACATATTTCACATACGTGCCCCATGTCAGGGGTAGTTATATATTACACATATGTGCCCCATGTCAGGGGTAGTTACATATTACACATATAAATATGCCCCATGTCAGGGGTAGTTACATATTACACATATGTGCCCCATGTCAGGGGTAGTTACATATTACACATATATGCCCCATGTCAGGGGTAGTTACATATTTCACATATGTGCCCCATGTCAGGGGTAGTTATATATTACACATATGTGCCCCATGTCAGGGGTAATTATCTATTACACATGTATGCCCCATGTCAGGGGTAGTTACATATTACATATACATGCCCCATGTTAG
Source organism: Leptodactylus fuscus (assembly GCF_031893055.1). NCBI lineage: Eukaryota > Metazoa > Chordata > Amphibia > Anura > Leptodactylidae > Leptodactylus > Leptodactylus fuscus. The sequence continues at coordinate 15,141,835 of NC_134272.1, read as the reverse complement.
GGGTAGTTATATATTACACATACGTGCCCCATGACATGGGTAGTTTTACCGTATATGCCCCATGTACATGTCCTATAATAGGGGCAGTGTTATTGTACATATCCCACATACATGTCCCATGACATGAGTAATTTTTCCACATTTACCCCATGATGGGGGGGGGGGGGTATATACATTTTCTGGGACCAGTTCTAGGATATACTTGGAAGCCAAATTTAGGATAAATAAATAAAACCTCTCCACCTTACTGAGTTTGTTTGTAAACAAATGGTTAACCCACCATTCCCAGCATGCCCTAAGACATGAAGAGACACGTGATAAGAGCCGGATGCCCTCACTAAACATGGCCGCCGCAGTGTCGAGCGCCGGATGATGACGTCAGACAGAAGCCCCCGCCTTTCCCCGGCTCCTGAGCTCCCCGCTTCCTTTCCTTGCCTGTCTGTGCTGGCTGCAGTCCTGAGGCCGCAGACATGGGGATCCTGGAGAAAATCTCCGAGATCGAGAAGGAGATCGCCAGGACCCAGAAGAATAAGGGTGAGGGGCCGGGATCAGGCGCGGCACGGGGTCACACGTGGAGAGAGCAGGGGCAGCATTTAAAGGGACAGTACTGGGAGGGGGTGCCATGGACTGGTTAATACAGTGGGGGCCATAATGATCAGGATGGGGTAGTCTACATGTATAAGATGTGGCCCTTCACTATATCAGAGGGCCACTAGTAATGAGGCATGTGACAAGCCCCCAGCCCCCGGATTCTCTTATGTTTGGGGTGTCATTCTGTGCACAATAGGGGGCGCTCTGTATGTAGAGGGGAGTCCCGATGTGACTGGTTACCCATAATGGCCGCTTTGCTGTGACGTCTCCTCTTACTCTGCTCCTTCCATCTCTTCCAGCCACTGAGTATCACTTAGGATTGCTGAAGGCCAAGCTCGCCAAGTACCGAGCCCAACTCCTGGAGCCGTCCAAATCTGCTGCCGGCAAAGGAGAAGGCTTCGATGTCATGAAATCTGGAGATGCCCGCGTGGCACTGATCGGGTTCCCCTCTGTGGGTAAGGTCGGTAACACCCTGCACCCCTTATTACAATGCATACACTTATACTCAACGTAATCTTATCAATGTATAGGAATAAGTCAAAGCTTATACTCCAGTCACATCCAAAGCTGCATCCCTAATTTCATTATTTACGCTGTGCATATTAATAGAGTGGATCATATAATTCCCTGTGCTCTGCTGTCCTGCATTGGAGAGGATGTGGTGTTTTCTACGTAACTCTATGTTCTTGCATAATCTAAGCCAGTTGGGGGCAGTAGTGAGATGTGAGGACCTGCAGCGTGCCCCAGGACTATTCCTCTCCACTTCCATATGTCAGGCCAGGGACATTAGTCACATAACCATAGTGTGGCTCAGTCCTGTTCAAGTGAATGGGGATGAGCTGCAAAACCAAGTGCAGCCACTATACAATGTGTGGCGCTGTGCTTGGTAAGTAGTGACGAGGCTGCAGCAATCCCTTTAAGGCCACGGTAGGGAACCTTCAGCTCTCCAGCTGCTGTGAAACTACAACTCCCATCATGCTCCATTCACTTCCATGGGAGTTCCAAGTACAGCAGAGCAAGTATGCATGCTGGGAGTTGTAGTTTTGCAACAGCTGGAGAGCCGTACGTTCCCTACCCCTGCTTTAAGGGGTACTCTGCCCTCAAATCTATATCATCTCACCACTAGGTAGATAATAAGTCAGGGGGCGTCCAAATACTGGGGTTTCCAGGGATATCTACCCAAAAATCCCACTACTAGAACACAAGTGAGAAGACGGATTATTGGAGCAGTAGTTGAGCATAGTACTCCGTCTTCATTCAAACCCTCTGGATGCGATGGAGACGGCTGAGTATAGCACAGAACTGTAAATGCAGCTTTGGAAGTGACTAGAGTATAAATCCTGAATGTTTTTGTCTTTTAGTCCACATTTCTGAGTTTGATGACCTCCACGGCGAGCGAGGCGGCGTCCTATGAGTTCACAACACTGACTTGCATCCCAGGAGTGATTGAGGTGAGGGGTTATCCAGTTTTAATAATTGATGACCTATCAGTGGGGGATCCAACACCCAGGCCCCCTACCAATCAGCTGATTGAAGAAGCCCTGCGGCCTCTTCATTACCTATCAAGCATAGCGCCGTACTTAGTATAGTGGCTGTGCTTGGTATTACAGCTCAGACCCCTTATATTATGATTGTATTGGCCGCAGGCTACTGTTCATACAGTGATACATTTCTGTATTGCAGTATAAAGGAGCGAACATCCAGCTGTTGGATCTGCCGGGAATCATTGAAGGTGCAGCACAAGGTGAGTGCAAGCTCTTGTGATCAGATTCCTACAGGTGTGATGTCACGTTTGCTGCCACCACCATAATGTGCCGTGTACCATATACATCTCTTATATTTGCACTGCAGGAAAGGGCAGAGGTCGCCAGGTCATTGCTGTCGCTCGGACGTCGGATGTGGTCATCATGATGTTGGATGCCACAAAAGGTGAAGTCCAGAGGTGAGTAGGCCACGCTGATGTAGAGGTTAAAGGGGTTGTCCAGATGTATACTTTATATATGGCTGCTGGCCACATCAGCTCATTGGTGCCCAGACCCCGACCCACCTGTGGATTTGTCATCAGATCTTGGACAACCCCTTAAATCTATGGAGATTGTGCACCCCTGTGGTCATATCTATATTGATGATATGTGCTTCCTTCACCAGGTCCTTATTAGAGAAGGAGTTGGAGTCTGTAGGTATACGGCTAAACAAGAAGAAGCCCAATATATACTTTAAGGTAAGTGGGTGCTAAAAATACATTGTCACGAAGACTCCATCTGTCAGGGACCGAGCGAGAGACCATCTCTGGTCTGGATGAGTGTTCCTTAATATGGAGGTTGTTTATAATGGTTGGTCACAGAAGGGAGATTAGCGGTGCCCAGACCGCTTATCTGAAGCCATAGATGTGAGCAGAACCTGGCCTGTCCCCATGTTTAGTCAGTTGTTACTAAATTACATTTGTATGCGGAGTTGCCCTTTAAATCTTACATTAGTATATTTTAAAGGAATGATGGAAATGTTTCTTTTACGTCTTCTAGCCCAAGAAAGGAGGAGGCATCTCATTCAACTCGACCGTCCCCCTGACCCAGTGCTCCGAGAAACTGGTGCAGCTCATTCTACATGAATACAGTATCCTTCCTGCTTGTCGGTATATAGTATCTATGTATATATCTGTATCTAGAGCAGAATTTGGCTTGATCCCACCTTCCCTGGGTTCCTATCGGACCCTTAGGCCCAGGAGATGTGGTCATTTGCGACATCAGCACATACTTCCTCTAGTGTTACTACGGGGCTGACCCCTATAGTATGCTACATGAGATGGCAGTATATAATGATCTGTGCAATGGACCTTAATAAGCCTTTTCCAGAAATGTTCAATGCAGAGGTTCTGTTCCGGGAGGACTGCAGCCCAGACGACTTCATCGATGTGATCGTGGGGAACAGAGTGTACATGCCCTGTCTCTATGTGAGTCCAGACCGTTCCTGCGCTAGCCGTCTGCTTGGTGTGGATATGTCCATACTAAATGGGTTGGGGTCCTTTGACTGCACCCCCCTCTGGTAGACTCAAAAGCCTCTGCCATGTCCATATTGGTACATGGATTCCCATTGTTGTCAGTGAGATACACATTAAGGCTGTGTTCACATCTGCACTGTTTTGGTCTGTTCTCCTTTGCCGTCATAGGATCAGGAGAGCAGATTTAACCAGTAAAACGGATCCGTCTAATGATGGGCAGGAACGATCCCGAGGGACTATACTGGGGTCTGTTAGGTAGCCATTGTTTCCTCCATCATGCTTGCAAAACTTGTTTTGTCCGTAATTTTTGACGGACTCTGCAGCAACGGCCCTGTATCATGTGAATGTCGCCTAACTGGACTGACACAATGTAACAAACTATCTGAACAGGAGACAACATTTATTTTTGTCAAGTATTGTCTAAGTATAAGGTCCCCCACCCCCACACATTGGAGCACTGAGTGTTTGCTCATCTCCCCGCCAGCATTGAGCCAGCTCCTGGTGCAGAGAGCCCCCTTACCCCATGTAGAGCAGAAGATGTTCCAACCCCCACCTGCACCCCAATAGTGTGAAGTCCTCTATTCATACTGAGTACTGACAGTCATTGTGAACCAGCAGCGGGCATACATGTAATATGGCACACATTGTAATCACATACGGTGTGACCTCTCATGGATCAGGACAGAGAAAGCCTGATCGGAAGGATCTTACATCAGATCCATCTTTGTGCACCTAAATGTTCCTGGAGTAGTAAGTGACCTGATAAATCCACCTTATTGTTTCCATTCACTGACAGTGAGCAGAGATCTTGGAGATACAGTGAAGATCAGAAACACAAGGAACGTCTTATGTAATACTGGACGGGCCCTATAATAGTATGAGATTGTGATCTATTTGTCATCTCTACAGGTATATAACAAAATAGACCAGATCTCCATGGAGGAGGTGGACAGGCTGGCCCGGCAGCCGCACAGCGTGGTGATCAGGTGAGGACCAGTGCTGGAGTATGCGAGGCGGGCGCAGTATATATATATATATACAGTACGCAGAGGCTGGTGCGCCGTGTGTATAATTCATTCTATGGCGCCACGTTGATCACACCCCTCACATTTGTGTCTTTTAGTTGTGGGATGAAGCTGAACCTGGACTACCTGCTGGAAATGCTATGGGAATCTTTGGCACTAACTTGTATCTACACTAAAAAGCGAGGACGTAAGTTTTTTGGCTAAGTTTTTCAGCATGGGTTAATAAAGCCCCCTCCCCCCTTTACTGTTTGCACTGCTCAAACTACTATACTACATAGGCTCTTCTCACACTGGAGGACCCGACATCCATGTGATACATGCACAGACTATTGATTTCAGTGGACACCATGTAATACTTCATTTCTCCTGTGGTGGCACTGCAGGGAAACTGATCACTTGCTAGCTGGTTCTTTCATAGATTGCAGCTGATCGTTGGGTGTCCAGGAGTTGGATTATCCAAGATTGTATTACAAGGGGCTTCTTGTATCAGATTGGATCCAGTCCAGAGAGTACTTTGGGGGGGGGGGGAGGGGTTCTATAATGAGCACAGGAATTTATTTTTTTCTTATGTATTCAATACTAGTCCTAAATACCTGTAAACTATCTTTACAGAGAGGCCGGATTTTGGAGATGCCATCATCCTCCGGAAAGGCGCTTCTGTGGAACACGTGGTAAGGATTCCTCCTGCTTGTGGGTGTCAGATGGCTGAAAAAGGAGAACAATAGCACACGACTTTATAAGTGATGTTACTAAGTCATAGCTCTCTAACTATTGGTCCTTTAACCATAGGGCCAATAGTGCACTTTCACCGGTCCCTACTGTAGCAGAGGGCCCATTTGGTCAGTGGGACAGTCCTGCTGTCTGGGTGCCAAGGGGTTGAAAACGGTGATGAAGTAGGGAGCCGTCCACTCCCTGCTTCACCACACGGCCACTGTCTTTGCTCCCGGTGTCCAGGGAGCAGGAGGTGCGAAGTCACTTACATCTCGCGTTCATTGCTCCTTAAAGACTCCGGGACCAGAGAGAGGAGTGAACGGGGAAAGGTGAATATTGAGTTACTGAAAATCATGGGGAGAGTCATGGGGCTTGATAAGTGGACGGCTACATGGTTGTTAATATTGTTTTATTTTGTTGTGTACCAGTGTCATCGGATTCACAGAACGCTCGCCAGCCAGTTTAAATACGCCCTAGTGTGGGTAAGTATCTACAGGTGAACTTACTAAACAGCATAATGCGCTATGATAGATATATAGGATGACCCCTCATCCCTCGCTGGATTAAAAAAATTGAGCTGCTTTGTAATAGTAACATTAATGTATTATAGGATCAAGATAAAGTCTGTATTATACTCCAGAGCTGTAATCATAAATCTGCTGGGTGTTACTGGAAACAGTCAAGAAGTTTGTGGACAGTGGAACAGTCCTATCCTGCTCCTTGTCATAGGAATGTATTGGAAGCCCCATAGACGGGACTGTCACTATTTGTGTCATCCAACTGCATCAAAAGCACATTCATCAGTGCCCAGGGGGTCATAGAGCAGCTGTAGAGAATAACACTGGGTGTAACACATGTATGGACACAGTCATAGAGAATAGTGAGCGCAGCTCTGGAGTATAATACAGGATAAGTAATGTAATGTATGTACACAGTGACTGTACCAGCAGAATAGTGAGCGCAGCTCTGGAGTATAATACAGGATAAGTAATGTAATGTATGTACACAGTGACTGTACCAGCAGAATAGTGAGTGCAGCTCTGGGGTATAATACAGGATGTAACTCAGGATCAGTACAGGATAAGTAATGTAATGTATGTACACAGTGACTGTACCAGCAGAATAGTGAGTGCAGCTCTGGAGTATAATACAGGATAAGTAATGTAATGTATGTATACAGTGACTGCACCAGCAGAATAGTGAGCGCAGCTCTGGAGTATAATACAGGATAAGTAATGTAATGTATGTACACAGTGACTGCACCAGCAGAATAGTGAGCGCAGTTCTGGAGTATAATACAGGATGTAACTCAGGATCAGTATCAGATAAGTAATATATCTACATATTTGGCCATGAATATTACACTAGAAGTCCAATTACAAAATCAGATAATATACTCCATTCAATATCAAAAGCAGAAAGTCGAAATGGAATAGATTCTTGTGAAATATATATAAAATGTAACTTTTAATAAATAACATTAAAAATAGTCCTGCTATAAGAACAAAAAAACAACATGGACGGTAAATATCAATATGAAGGTAAAGTGATAATATATCCATAAGGCCCGGCGGCCTCCAAGACAATTACACCAGACCTACTCAACACTTAAGAAGAATCCGGATAAATCGGATGACGTATAATGTATTTCCTGTATTTATAGGGAACCAGCACCAAATACAGCCCCCAGCGAGTAGGACTGACCCACAACATGGAACATGAGGACGTCATCCAAATAGTCAAGAAATAAAATGGCCGACAGCGCTGTTACACAGAAGCCATTTCCTGCTGCCTTACACGTTCTGATTAAAACTCATGAAAAACAACACAAACAACATATTTGCTACAAAACAACATCATATCCGCCATTACCAAAGTCACGGATTTATCGTGGTCTCCTCTAGAAAGGATTCTGTTGTCACCGGAACCGAACAAACACCGCCATGTTACGTCAAGCAACTTTTTTTTATTTTATGGAGACTGGAAATATTTTCTGGTTTATAACAAATAAACATAAAGTTGGTACCTCGGCGGGCGGCCTAAGGTGTGGTTTTTGGGTTTGGGGTATGGCCTCCTCAAAACTGACAGGAAATCTGGCCTTGAGAAATGGAGGAGCGGGGCTGAACATGTGCAGGAGTTCTGACTGGAAAATGGAAGATCTGAGAGGCGAAAGTGAAGATACAGATGGTGAAGTGGAAGAACCAAGAAAAATACACCAAAATTGGTGGTTATAAGTAGAGATGAGCGAACACTATTCGAAACAGACGTTTCGAATAGCGCGCTCCCATAGAAATGAATGGAAGCGGCCGACACGCAGACTTAGCCGGCCGCTTAACCCCCGCGTGCCGACTACGTCCATTCATTTCTATGGGAGCGTGCTATTCGAAACGGCTGTTTCGAATAGTGTTCGCTCATCTCTAGTTATAAGTAATGATAAGAGTTAAGAATTGTGCTGAGGCGCGGCCATCTTATCTTACCTGAGGTGATGAATTGCCAAGGGCTGTCATCATAAGGCCAAGGCCCTACCTAGTGAAGCATAGTCAAAAAGCATTGCGTGAAAGACCACGGTGGAAATGTATTGCGTTTTTTCCACAGCGCCATTCCTCTGGTGACTTTGTCTCTATTATACCTATATGAAAACCGCCAATGTTTCCGTAGGTCTAATGGAAATGTCGCGGTTTACAAAAAGGCAACTTTTTTTGAAATTGCAGCATTTCTGCTGCAGATTTTTTTTCTGCAATGTGTGGATGGAACGAGCAGATTCCCATCACTTTGACACAAAAAACACGTATTCGCAACACGGGGCTACGGCCTAAGGGTGAATTCACACTCTATGACTAAAATTTATCTGGATAGCGTTCTTTCTGCGCCGCCGGCCCAATTGATAACAGGACAATAGCAGAAACTTCTCCAACAAATCTGTCATGTGTGAATTCACCCTAAGGCTTTATCCCCATGATATGGCGGTTTTCTAATGTCCATCACACGGTTGTTTTTAGAACAGTTTTCTGGTATACAAGGCTCGAAAGTCGCAAGTTTTTGTGTAAAAATTTGCGATTTTTTTTTTTCCACTTTTGTGTGGTTCTCACTATTTTACCTGGAAGGTCATGGTGCGTGTTCACCGGATTTATGATCATTTACGCCATTTTCCTTATTATTCTGACACACGGACCCAACAGAGATCAAAAGGTCTGTGTCATCGACGGAAAAATGAATTGATGTCTGACGCTAGGTTCACACTAATGTTGAAAAACTTACGCTTGTGTGAATATAGCCATATGTGTTGGTCAGTTTCACAGAAGTGACCGCCATTTTGCTCCCATATTATGGTAGCCATTCCCAGTATAATAGCATTATTGTGAATTATTATTGTTGTGACATCGGGTCATAAATTCCAAAAGTACCCCTGACACTAAGGGGTTAACAGTGATCGGCGCTGCGTTTATGGCGGGGCTGGTAGGAATTTGCAGTTCTATAAGTTCCTATGAAAACCTATAGAACATCCTGCAGGCTTTATCCTGTGTGATGCAGAGCAGGTGTCCCCTGACAGGTGCAGGGTCTCGCCCGGGCCAGATACCCGTGTCATGTGTGCGCTGTTAACCTTATACCTGCTCTGATATTACCCACCCTGCTATTTCAGGGTAACTGCGGCACCACTCCGATTTCTTATTCCATAGTATATCGTTACTATGCAATTGGTCGCTACCTATGGTATAACTATGGCCGCAATATATTCAGGCAACGATGCCACTTTTATTATAGCGTCTCTGACGTCAGAAGAGCAGACACCTGGATCTAGTGTGAACCTGGTGTTATAATGTTTCATGGCTTTCTCTCTTGTGCACAGGTGTCAGGCCATGTTCACATCTGTATAGGAGTCGCCGTCACAGTTTCACCTAAAAATTGGTGGAGGAAAAAGTCCTATAAAACTCACCGTATTGGTAATGTCCATAGAAGTCTACAATGTCCATAAATACTGTATTAGGTATCATGGTGTATATGTGTCTGGTAGCATTTGGGGAGTGAATATTATGAGGTTCTGCAGCAGCTGAGGTGTGTATTATGAATATATTCTGCAGCAGCTGAGGTGTATGTTATGATGTTCTGCAGCAGCTGAGGTGTGTATTATGATCTGCAGCAGCTGGGGTGTGTATTATGATGTTCTGCAGCAGCTGAGGTGTGTATTATGATCTGCAGCAGCTGGGGTGTGCATTATGCTGTTCTGCAGCAGCTGGGGTGTGTATTATGAGGTTCTGCAGCAGCTGAGGTGTGTATTCAGCTTTTCTGCAGCAGCTGAGGTATGTATTATGCAATTCTGCAGCAGCTGAGGTGTGTATTATGAGGTTCTGCAGCAGCTGAGGTGTGTATTATGAGGTTCTGCAGCAACTGAGGTGTGTATTATGCTATTCTGCAGCAGCTGAGGTGTGTATTATAAGGTTCTGCAGCAGCTGAGGTGTGTGTTATGATGTTCTGCAGCAGCTGAGGTGTGTATTATGAGGTTCTGCAGCAGCTGAGGTGTATATTATGAGGTTCTGCAGCAGCTGAGGTGTGTATTATAAGGTTCTGCAGCAGCTGAGGTGTGTGTTATGATGTTCTGCAGCAGCTGAGGTGTGTGTTATGATGTTCTGCAGCAGCTGAGGTGTGTATTATGAGGTTCTGCAGCAGCTGAGGTGTGTATTATAAGGTTCTGCAGCAGCTGAGGTGTGTATTATGAGGTTCTGCAGCAGCTGAGGTGTATATTATGAGGTTCTGCAGCAGCTGAGGTGTGTATTATAAGGTTCTGCAGCAGCTGAGGTATGTATTATAAGGTTCTGCAGCAGCTGAGGTGTGTATTATGAGGTTCTGCAGCATATGGGGAGTGTATGACCACATCTGCGTTCAGGTTTCCGTTTGGGGAGTCCACATGTGGATGGAAACCTATACGCATTAAAGAGTGATTACCTGGGAAACCCGCGTACCCCATAATGGGGTCCATGTGGTTTCCACATGAAACATGCGGAGAGAAATGTCCTACAAGCAGCACTTTTACCTCCACATTTTTCCCATTATAGTCTATGGGGTCCGCAGTTTTTCCAGGTAACCTCTTTTTAATGCGCTGGGTCCACAAGTGGACTCCCCGAATAGAAACCTGAACACCGATGTGAATGGGGCCTTATAATGTTCTGCGGCATGGGTGGAGTGTATTATTTGGCAGAGGGGAAGAAATGCCCTGCCAAGGTGATCTCTGCAGTGATAAGCAGCGCCTCTAGTGCCGCTCATCTCCATATCATGGTCTGGATGTGACACCAGATGTAATATGTGTAGAAATATTACTTAGACTTGCCATTATATTATCCTACAATGGCTCCTTCAGGTTTCTTGGAGGGTGCAGCAGGTGAAGGGTTAAGTGCAGTGTTGCGGTCCCCTCTCCATCCATGACTGATTTGAGAATAATAGCTGTCATCAAATATGCATTGGGAAGGAGCGAAGGCCAGGGTGCGGTGTATGTGTGCGGGGCCCGAGCCATGGCTCCAGGGGTCTCCTAACCCTATAATCACATATACAGGACACTAGCGGAGGGGGAGGTGCTAGCGGCCGGCTTTAGGACTGCAGCCCTTGTGGACATGTGGGAGTTGTACTAAAGGTAAGCGCTGTTCTGCGGATATCTGATCCGTCCGCACCAATGGCTTTTGTTTGTCGAAGCGATGGGCTCTAGGTTACGGGAAGCTTGTGTTTCCAGGCGGCCTCACTTTTTAATGTACAGTCTTTAAAGGTGTCACCACCTGTCGCCTGTGGTGCTGCGGTCTATAGGGTGCGAGGGGGGTGGAAGTGCGGTGCTGCAGGGGTTAAAGGGTTCTTACAGGGATGTATAAATAAAGTTTATTGAAGACGGTATTGGGTGTACTCATACTTTACTATATAATTACTGTATATCAACTAGTATGATGGGGAGTGCAGTGAAGTACGGCAGGATTATATACACCAGTATATCAGCTCCATATACCTGGAGATTATATCATAGAGGGGTACAGGAGGGGGAGGGGTATAGAGCTAATAGGATAATACACACAGTGATGTCACAGTACAGATATAATACACACAGTGATGTCACAGTACAGAGATAATACACACAGTGATGTCACAGTACAGATATAATACACACAGTGATGTCACAGTACAGAGATAATACACACAGTGATGTCACAGTAAAGAGATAATACACACAGTGATGTCACAGTACAGATATAATACACACAGTGATGTCACAGTACAGAGATAATACACACAGTGATGTCACAGTACAGGGATAATACACACAGTGATGTCACAGTACAGGATAATACACACAGTGATGTCACAGTACAGATATAATACACACAGTGATGTCACAGTACAGGATAATACACACAGTGATGTCACACTTCGGCGGAAGGTATGTCCTGAGGGGATGCAGATGAGTTGAATACAATGGTGAAGCAGGACGGACAGCTCCTGCCTAACTACTGTTCCCACTCTGTGCTTCGGCGGCTCTAGGCGCAATGTGATGACGTCACTCACATCACGTCTGCAGCTCTCGGGAAAAGAGACCGCAAATTGCGCAGCAGGGGAGTGAGGAGAGGTGAGTATCAGTGTTTTTTATGTTAAACTTTTGCAGCTCAAGACTGACATTAAACTGTGGGGGTAGCTGGAGTGGGACATTAAAATGGGGACACCTAGAGGGCGACATTAATGTCCCCCTCCAGCTGCCCCAAGTTTATTGTCTTCCACCACTTGTCCTCAGCTTAATGTCCTCCTCCAGTTGCCCCCATTTTAATATTGTCCACCAGCTAACCAGTTTAATGTCCTTCTTTATCTGCCCCCCAAATTAATGTCTCCCTCATTTGCCTTCCCAATGTATTGCCCCCCTCCATCTGCCCCTACAGTTTATTGTCCCTCTTCATCTGCCAACATTTAACATTAAAAAAAACCACACTGACACAATGTAAGTGACATCATCACATCGCACCTACAGCTCCCAAAGCTGGAGTACACAGGGGTACAGTGGTGGGGTACGGGCTGTCCGCTCCTGCTTCACCACTGTATTCAACTCCTCTGTGTCCTCTCCAGACGCAGAGTAGTTGAATCCGGGACATACCTGTCAATGACCGGGACCGCGGGACACAACTCGGAATCTGGGACTATCCCGCAGAATCAGGGACGGTTGGGAAGTATGCACATCACAGTCTTAGATACACTAGCTCAGCATACAGTAGTATCACACATCATAGTCTTAGATACACCAGCTCAGCATATACTATCACACATAGCAGCTGGAAATGATGATATGATGTCATTGTGGATATGGCGGCTGCATGGTGCGGCCTGGAGCTGTAGAATATCAATAACTCTGCTGCTGTTATTGTGTCTTCTCCGGCATTGTCCTCGCCGAGCACCAGGTGACAGCGGGCAGGGAGGCAGATCCCTGACTACAGATGTTGGCGCAGTGCATGCTACTCTTTTTAATGTAAATAAGGCACATGCAGGTCCCTTTCATGTCAGGCCATTGTATTTACTGGTGACGTGTAGCTTGTCAGCGGCTGGGGATTGAGCAGTGACAGGGCATGCTCAGGATTTATGTACAATGTCTGGACAAACAGGACTGTCATGTCTGATCCCTGGACCGCAGGCACCTTGTATCACCAGTGATCCCTGGAGGGGAGCCTAGAGCCAGCCAGCAGGTAATATTAGGAGAAATTTAGGGTCACGTCACCCCCACATCATCTATGAGCAGAACAGGGAGTGCATGGGGCAGGTGCTACAGAGAGAAGGAAAGATACCGGCAGGAAAAAGACTCATTTTTTTTTGGCAGAGACGACATGTTGGTCATTGCATGCAACTTTCTGTTATATGTTATATTTCCAGATCTCTGCTTGCTGTCAGTAAGTGGGAGCTGCAAATTTGCTCCAATTGTATCCAGTCTAGAGAATTCTCTGTGAGCACCAATTATTATCTGTGCTGATAGTTTGTTACAATGTATCAGCGCAAGTAAAATGTATTTGTCTGCAGCTGAGCTCGCACTGGATTGTGCAGACTGGATTCCCAAATATTGGGTGTGCGCTTGATGTAATAAGGAATGTTCCCATTCACCGACAGCAAGCAGAGATATTGAGAACAAACTGCATAAATCAATAGTGTAGGCGAACATAAGAAACTGTGTAATGTAGTTTCTAAATTGCATCACCAATTTCATTCTGAATCCTTCTTGGTTTCTCCAAGACGGACTGTCAGATCACTGAGGGATCAGATATTGGCTGCCCATAGAAGCCTATGGAGAGGAGAGGTGCAGCCCAATGGGAAAAGAGTAGAGAAACAGATACTGAGAGGCTGCTGCAGCTACTAGAGTAGTAAGTTTCTATCTCACCTCAAGTGCTGTATTTATATCCGTACTGCTCAGTACTTCTCTATAGTGTCCTCTATATGGTGCTGCTGCTTCTGAGTGAGTAAGAGAGGGAGCAGAGTCTCCTGTTTTCTCCATATGTTGTCTATAGGAAACATCATAGCAGCATCTCCCCCTACCAGCTCAGGGAGAACTGAGAATTAGAGATACAGCTGAAAATGCAGAATAAAAGTCATATAATGGTCAGAAATAGTGTTATTCCTCACGTACTCATATACAGTATACAGAAACTTTCATTATAGAATAACTGAGCTTCATTCTCATTGTATATCTGTCGCCGTTGTTACTAATGTATCTGGATATACTAATTATTAATGGCTTAGTTTGGGAAGTGGGAGGTCAGGGGTCATCAAGGCTTGTATCACATGACCTGCATGTTAGCGTGTACCTGTATAGAGGTGACATAGACATGACTGTACCGCTGGATGCCATCTCTATATAGGTAAATGTACAAGGGGATCATATGACAGACTACAGGAGACATTGTCTTAGTAGTCAGGGGAGGAGTGGGTTAAACCTATAATCTACAGATTCCCAGTCAGTGGCTCTCTAACTATTGCAAAACTACAACAACCCCATTATACACAAGACAGAATGGTTGCAAATAAGTGCTTTCCATTGTGCCTATATACAAAAAGCTGAGTGAGCATATTGAGGATTAGTGTCCATCTCGCTGGAGGACCCAGCATGTCCATGCATAGCACAAAGAGCCCATTGGCTTCCATAGGAACCTTGTAATACTTCATTTTCCCTGTGGGGGCACTGCAGGAAAATTGAGCACTTGCTGCTGAGGTTCCCCAGGGCTCTCTAGGACACCTTCTTATAAGATTATCCTTAGGGCACATCTAAAAATAGACCCCTTGCCACAAGAACCCTTCCCAGGGCCACTAGTCATACGCTTAGCTTTTCTAATGTATGACATCATCGGGTCTGGATTTGCTCAGCCGTTCACGGAAGGACAAGACACATCTCCTTGTGCAACTTAAGCAGCCCCTGACATCACCCCCTGTATATTTGATGAGGAAGACGAGGGCAGCCTGGTCACAAAGAATAGGGTGCAAGTCAAAATGTAAATTTATGGAGTAACATGAGAGATGGGATCGCATAGTTAACTATTTAAAGACCTAGTGAAGTTGAGAACATTACACAGTTACCTTAGGATGTAGTGTCTTACACATTTGCCTCTACGCGTTTACTTTAAACGTTTTTTAATATACATGAAATTTAGAATCTGAAGATTTACAATATATGTCATGGCAGTCATATTGTCACCCATTTATCTCAAACCCCACACTGGCTTCTGCAAAATGGAAGTTAGGATGTATCACGGTATGGTTAGATATGTTACCAGTCAGGACGCTCGGAAATCATCATGGATGAAGACTTCATGTCAGGGCTGGGGTGGGACTCAAAGTTTTTCAGACCATGGCCCCTGTCATGTCAAGCTACACTCCTTGGTGGAACCCCACATTAATCTTCCCCTTATATAAATGATGTCCCCTTATATTATTATCCCCCAATGTCTCCCGATGCCCCCATATTATTATTATTCCCACAATGCCCATGGTGCATCACCATATTATTTCCCTTCCCATTGTCTCCTGATGTCCCCCCTATTGTCCTTTAAAGCCCCCTTATTATTATTCTCCCAATGCCCTCTGTGCCCCATATTATTATTTTTCCAATGTCCCCTAATGCCCCCTCTATTGTTCCCTGATGCCCCCCATATTTTTACTTTGAACTTGCAATATCATGGCCCTGCCTGCGCTGGGACTCAGTTGTCTTCTCTGTGCTCCTTGTACTTTGTAGATTGCAGAGCTAAGGTGGCAGCATAGAAGTCAGAGGATGATATGGCAGGAAGGTTATGGCTGACAGCACCATCAAGGTGGCCAAAAACATTGTTGGCCAATTGTGTGGCAATAAACATCAGTATAAAGTTGGTTACATCTACGTCTATGGTAGGACCACCTGCATGATCATGTGGGCTTTCTATCCCTTATATTTGTGTAGATTGCCATGTGTCCCCCCCGAAACCCAGTAGGCCCTGCATCTGCTAAGATTTTCTTGGGCTCTTGTAGGCCCCTTTGCAGCCTTGTGCAGCCGGCTAGGTCTCGGTGAGTGACAGCTTACCTTCACAGCTGAGCAGGCGTGCAGGTTGCTGGAGGCGCTCTCCCAGACGTCTTTAACAATATATTTCCTGTTGAGATGAGAAATCGATCTCTGCAAACAAAACAAAAGACAAATTTGGAAACATCTCTGATTAAACTTGTATGAATTAAGCGAGACCTGAATCCATGGCCTTCATAAATTTTTCACATCTTACCCGCGGCAGAAAATTATTAAGAGGGTATTAGAAAAATGACAAAGCGTATAATAGCCCCCAGTGCTTGGTACTGTGTACAGTCCATAAAAAATGGTGCATAATTGTGGAAAATGGCACCGTTTTTGGAGAAAACTTAGCAATTTCTTAGAAAACATGGTGATCAAAATGTCCTTTTTAGTTGACTGGACCAATTCAGGACCCAGGAGTCTTCTGTGCTTCCCTATACATGTAAAAGGGATCTTTCACCATGTCCACCAACTTCAATTGCTTAATAGGCGCCGCTAGACTGATTCCGGAGCAGTTGGAATTTTTTGTCTAGCCCCCACCATTGCTGAGCAATCATTTTTGTTAGTTTCAGTACCATTATGTTCTCTACCGTGACGTGGGCGGTCTCAGACCACCTGCTGCAGCCCAGGACCGCCTACAATTGGTGCTGAAACTAACAGCAGTGATTGCTCAGGAATGGTGGGGGCTAGAGAAAAAATTCCAACTGTGCCAGAATCAGTGGAGCAGCGCCTGTTGAAGGATGCAACAAGTTGGAGTTGGCGGAGGTGGTGAAAAGTCTTCAAAAACTGCATTATAAAACCTGAACAGATTCTGATCAAGACCTGCATGTGTGAATGTACCCTTATGTCGTTTGGGTTCCTGCCTTGTAGATATCAGTGTTAGGACTTATTAACTTTTTTTTTCTTGAATACAATATGGCAGTGTGCTTACCAATATGCTCATGCAATACAGGCCACACATATACACACATATATACAGTACATACAGTATATACAGTATATATACACATATATTTGATCTTTTTACAACTTATACCTTTGCCCACAATTCTGCATTAGTAAGTTAGATCTGGTCGCTACCATGTCTTGCTATGTTCTGTAAACTACTGAATTGTACCACCCATTAAAGGGTTAATACATGGCCTCCTCATGGTTCCTTCGGGTTTTCGCGTCTTAGCACTTAAGTCCTGTCGTTGGAAAAGTCTCAGGGCGGTAAAGTAGGAATGGTACAGGCTACTTGCATTATTCATATTAAACTGAGCCAAGAATATAGTGTTACAGCACAAGAGAACGGCCACTATATCTTGGCTTCCGACTTCTCAGTGCTCTGCAGAAGCGTCACTACGGCTTGATGACAATGTAACAGGAATCCCCCCAGGACTTATACCGAGAGTCGCTGGATTTCTCAAGTCTCTGTTAAGAATGTTGGACTTACATGAATCTATCGGTTTCCCTGGAATGTGACTTTCTAGACGTAAACTGGAGAAGAGTTGGGTGGATTCCTGCAAAGAAGGGACATCTTAAGAAAGGACTTTTCTTGGGAACCAAGGATGGGAGACTTGGATACCACATAACGACACGATCAAGGTAACTGAAGATGTTGACTGCAGTGATCTTGGTATTCATGAGCATCATGCATTGCTCTCGCATCCACCTAGAAGCACGGAGTATTTTTCCTTAATTAAGGCAAAGACATTGGTTGCGCTTACGTTGCTATTTTATTTCGCTCTCCGTATCATCTAACAGCATGAGCATTTCAGTTCGTAGAGTTAGAGATCTCCTGTTTGCCTCCACTCTGAACAGTGCACTGCCGCATATAATCTCAGGGACGGCGCAGAAGTTCCACCATTTAGTATCCAGATGGGAGCATTAGCATGAGCTTGGAAAGTTATTATGGGTGGCAAAAAAGGTGATGCAAAACCAGCCAAGAAAGGTGGTGGAAGAGCATCACCCACCAAGCCTGACCCTAAAAGCAAAGATGAGAAGAAAGGGGGTAAAGGTAAAGAAAAAGATGAGCCGAAGAAAGGGAAAGATGCCAAGAAAGGCAAGAAAGAAATAACAAGTGAGGAAGAAGAGGAGGAGGAAGTCTCTGAGGTAGAACGTGGTAAAAATGAGGAAGAAGAAGATGATGAAGATATTGTACCGGCGGCTAGAGGTCGGAGAGGAAGAGAAAAAGGTGTGGCCGCCTTAAAAGGGGCTTCTAAAGCAGTGGCTGGGATGAACAAAGGTAAAGGTAGAAAAGGAGCAGCAGAGGAATCAGAAGATGCAAAAGTAACGGGACCAAAATCAAGAGCTCAACTGAAAGGGGCAACCAAGGCCATGGCTGGACTGGCGGCCAAAAAAGCAGCAGCTGCTCCTCCTCAGAAGAAAAAGAAGAGTCTGAAGGCAACATCTAAGATGTTTATGAAATTCAGCCAGCTCAAACCAAAAAGATCGAAGAAAGGTCACTTCAAGACGGCATCCAAACTATTCATGGGTTTAAGAAATAAGTTTGCCGCTTCTTCTCTACTTGATAAGAAAAAGAAGTCAGCCGCAATGTTGAAAAAAACATCTAAACTCATGGTGGGATTACGGAAGAGCTCCAAGAAACCATTGCCAAAACCTAATCCAGCCAGTGATGGGTCCAAATCAAGGCCTTCGTTTTTACTTATTAGATTAGGAGGTAATGCTCCAAAACCTGACCCTACAGACAAGAAAGGACCCGGAAAGATGTTCGGAGGGTTCTTTGGTCGAAAAAAAGCAAAAGTTAAATTCAAACCTAAAGCTAAAGTCCTTACTAAAGTATCAGCAGCTGCCAATTGGTTGACCAGAAGATTTCTGTCCAAGAAAACTAGATACTTTCAGAACGAGAGAGCTATACAAGATGCTTGGCTTACTAGGATGGGAGCACAAAAGTTGCCTATTCCTTCCCAGGAGGAACTTGACAGATATAGGGCGAATCTGAAACGGTTTCCAGGCGCTCACAGATTCTATGGCCAAAATGAAGATGTTTATGGACATCCTAAGAATTTTGAAGCCTATCGACACCAAAGATTCCCAACGCAAAGATATTTACAACAAGGGCCTGGAAGACATGATGACACATTAGAGTATTACAACTACGACAATGAAGAATACGGTTTTGATCCCAATGGATTCTACCATGAAGATGAGGAGTTTCCATTTGCACATAATGGTCAGTTTTCAGAATACGGTGGAGTAGATGATGAGTATGATGATTATTCAGGGTATCCTATGGAAGATGACTACACTTCATATCAAGATAACATGGAGTATTACGATGAAGGCAGTCACCTTCTAAAGAGCCAGAACTCGTATTTTCAATATGAAGTAGATGTTCATCATCCACACAATGCATATTCATCATATGGTTATGACGGGGATCAGATGAATTATCCTCAGGATCCAATGAATCCATATGACCTTCAGGAAAGTGAGAGTGAGTTTGGTTATTTTGATGGACAACATCCTTATTCTGACATGGAAGAAACAGATGGCTATAATAACTTCCAGGGTGCAATGAACAACGGTGGCTACATGGTATCCCCATATGCAGAGCCATTAAACCCATATGCCCAACCGATGGATGATATCATGGAACAAGAGGATCTGGAAGCAATGGAACAAAATAATCCTCCATACTATGAATCAGAAGAACAAGTAGTAGACTCTTCAAGCTTATCTCAAAAGAGGAAATATAAACTGTTCCCAAGACCACAGGTAAAACTTTTTGGCCGAGAGAGGTTAGATGTCCCATTACCTCCTTCTCCGCATATTTCATTTACAGATTTTGATGAAGAAGAAGATGAAGAAGATGGTGAAGAAGAATCATTGCTTCTGCCCCAGCAGCCTAGAAATCCAAGACTATCTCTTTTTGCAAAGTCAGTTCAAAGAAATATTACACAGCCGCATGCGAGAGGAGTGCAAAAGCTGCTGTTTACAAAACCAATAGGAAGAAAAGGGTATGCACCCCAATATCAAGACAATTACCAGGAGCCAGATTTGCAAGATTACTCACCTAGAGCATTCGGGAGTCCTTTAGGACAGTTTATGAAAAAATCACTTAGCCCTAAGCCAATCTTGAAACATAATGAGCAGCAGTTTCAAAGACAACCCCTTTCTCCACCCCCGAGGAATCCCTTTGCAGAGGCGCCATTAGGAAGACCAAAGTCTCCACTTCCATCCCTAAAAAGAGTTCAGATGCCGCATCCTAATAATGACTATCGATTAGAGTCGTTGCAGAAAGATTTGGCAGATGAGCAAAATTCTACCTTACCATACCTCAAACGATTTGGTCATAAACTTGCCGGTATGGATTCACCAAATGCTTTCAGAAAAACCACCCTATCATCTCCTAACAGAAGTCCTGGATCAAGCCCTACTTTACAGCACTCCAAGCAAAGATTCCCACCATCGCCTTCTACTGTTCCAAAATTTAGTAACCAAGGAAAAGAAATCTCTATGCCTCCATCTCCTAACCTTTCCACAAGGCAGAGACCACTCTCTCCAAAGCCTAGTATGAATGCATTTGGTTTGAACAGATCTAATACTCTCTCTCAGAATCAAGATGGACAGAAATTCTCTGAGGTTCGTTCCTCTTTCAGACAGAGAGGTAGGCCATCCTCACCTCAGCTAGGCAAAGCAAATTTTCCAAGGTCACCATCACCTACAAGGATGACACATTGGTCTTCCAGTTCTAGCAATCCACCAACTGTTGGATTTCCAAGTAATACGAGTCCTGTCCCCTCATCACCACTACCTACCATGAATAGAGGAAACAGTTTTAGAAATAATCATGGTGGTCCTCCAACTCTTCAACCACCATTGAATTCAAGAAGTGGCTCTACATCGCCCTCAGCAAGTCCAATGGTCCAAAGAATTGGTAGTTTCGCAAAAAAAGACTTTCCAATGTCCCAATCGCCACTCTCAATGAGAAAAACTTTCGAAAGTTCCAATTTTCATGCTGAAAGTCAAGCTGCACAACAGAAGTCCCCTCAAATAGGAAGAAGAATGGTAGGGAAAGGCATTGACCGACCAAAGAATCCTATGCAAAGGTGGGGGAATGAATCTGAGGCAAGAGGAGAAATCAAACCACTAACATTGAATCCATTCATGAAACATCTAAGACGCACTGGGGATATGAACCCACTAAATCCATCAGCATCAAGACAACCAATGTCACAGATGCCACCTAATAGAGGTAACATTAACCCGTCACCTATGATGTCTCCACGGCCACAAAATAGGTTTGGAACATCTAGTTCACCATCTGAACAGAGAAAGTCACCACTATTGAACAGATATGACAGCATTAAAAGTTCTTCCAGTCTGTATCCACCAAGACCTTTATCAAACTCTTCAAGGCAAGGAAGTGACAATTCTATTGGCCGGGAATTTCAAGCAAGTTCTTCACAATCTCCACCTTCTTATGATCCCCCAAGATCTCCCCTGATGGCAAGACATAATAGTATGAGAGGAGCTGCAAGGTCAGTGCCACCAAATCCTGCACCCCAAGGACATGAGCAAGGTTTCTACGCACCAAGAGAATCTTATGAGCCTTCTGCAAATTCTGTTTCATTTTCTAATCCTACACGGTCACCAGTGATGGGAAGACCCGGTAGCATGAGAGGGACTTTAAATCGGTCTTCTCAAGGTCCAGTTTCCCAACTAATAAATAGGCAAGGAAGCAGTCACATGATAAATAGAGACATCAATGAGCACTCAATGATGCCACCATCTGACCCAGCACCAGGTGCTAAAAGTCCACACTGGAAGCGATTTGGACAGCCACTTGTTGGAATGTCTCAGGGTCCCCCACCATCACAACAAATGTTACGCAGAGAAGAGCCCCAAGTAGCCAGCCGTCTTCCAGAAAAAGCTTCTTCAAATCCATTTGTGAAAAAATTTGGCCAGATGGCAGGTAACCAGATTCAGAAGCCAAAGTCTCCATCGTTTTCTATGAGAGGAGATCTTGGAGCAGGTAGTTTTATACCCCCCTCCCAACAAAATATTAGACATCCTCATGATGACATGAGAAGTTCACCAAGCCAGCCACCCAACTGGAACCCCATGTCCTATCCTGGAAACATTGGCCAATCAAGACCTTCTTCTCCTCAGCCTGGGTTAAAGTCTTTAGGTGGATTTATGTCTGAGTCATTGAACCAAGCAAGCCATGGATCCCTCAATGGAAGATCTAGTATTCATCTAAAATTTCGGGGATCTCCAACTTTGGCTGGTGCCAACCATTCACACCCACGGTATCCACTTCCAAGAGATCCAAGCATGTGGCATGGTCCACCGAAACATCCAACAGAATACTATGATGGTGACTATGAAGATGGTAATGGAAGATATGCTGTGGTCACGCCTCAAATTCATCCGATGGAAAATTTTAGAGGACGTGGTAGTCTACGGAGAAGGCCTTGGCCCAGGCACCATGCAGGGAATTTCCGTGAGATGCCAGGAATGTGGCCACCAGATAAACCCATGCGTATGCCTTATACCGAAACTCTTAGAAGAGGTTCACAGAGGGCCAAAGAAAAGGTTGCCAATTATATTAGACATGGCAGCACACGATCCCCAAGACACTGGCAACAAATGGTCGGCACAAGAGGGAGGCCTCCGATGACTAACACGGTACGGTTACTTATTTATCTTGTGTTCTAGTGTTATACAACCTGCTAGTGGCCTTAGAAATCATTAGGATACATTTCTGCCCTTTTGTCTGCTGATCTTAAACATGGTTGTGCAGGACAATGAAGGGAACTAGTGTTAAAAATCTGGACCACCCATGTAAAAAGTCTGGTAGACAAGTTGGTCACAAGATGTGCCAAATTTATCACAATGGCTCAGGCTGTATGATAAATCTGGTGCTTCTTTATGAGATAGATAGATAGATAGATAGATAGATAGATAGATAGATAGATAGATAGATAGGAGATAGATAGATAGATAGATAGATAGATAGATAGATAGGAGATAGATAGATAGATAGATAGATAGATAGATAGATAGATAGATAGATAGGAGATTGCTTTCAGTAAACTTTGGGTAACCCCGTGTCTGTCTTGTGTTAGCTGCTGACGTTCTTGGTTGTTCCTCCCGGCAGTCTAATCTGTGCCCTGGGTCCTCTGTGGTTATCGGTTACAATCTGCTATGATTTGACAGGAGAACAATACACTGTGATTTACGGCTTATTATACGGCATAAAGGAGAGTCAGTGGCGGAGGGGAGGTCGTGCTCTGATCCCCACCGCACAAAGGGATTTATGTAAATGTGGAGAATTGATCCCGGCCCAAGTCATGGCCTTAGAAGCGACTGGAGATATTTAATTAGGAAATGGATGAGGCAAAGCTTTGGCAGCTGAGGTCACAGGAGGGAACATGTACATCTGACGCTAGGGGCACATTAGCTTTCCCCTCTCCTTTATTCGGGTCCACATGGGAACGAAAAGATGGAAAACCCGTCCACTTAAAAAGCAGATACCTGAGGCCCCCCCCCCCCCCCCCCCGACCCCATAGACTATAATAGGGTCCACCGGGTTATACCATGCCGATACAACCTGGCTATCTTCTATATATGATTCTATGTGTACAGCCAGTATAAGTTATATACTGTATCTTCTTGTATATAGTGATGTGGACCATGCCGGTATAAC